>NC_057352.1:21843903-22173903 GCF_016509475.1 Prionailurus bengalensis | reverse complement strand
AGTGGTTAAGATTCTTGCAATGACAGGTGAATCTGAAGTGCAAGATATCAGAACTGTTTGTTGTGAAATTCCCACCTAGAACTCTATCAGTTTGCTAAGAAATTGCAGCAAACTCAAAAAAAAAAAAATTCTTTTTATCAAGTGTCTCCCTGGGTGCTAAGTCTATACTACATTGTTGCAATATATTATTTTTTTCTGTTGCAGACATTGGTGATGGCTCACGTCTTCACACCCTCTCTAACCTGGAAGCTTCCCTATGTCTTTAGGAGAGAATTTGTAATTGTTGGAATATTCTTGGCCATCCTTCATTTGGAATTTATGTGGTAATTTCAGCAAAACCGAGACCTTGTGCAGGAGTTTTCATCTTTTTCAAGGCTGCCTCTATTTCTTGAGATGCTGGAGGCTTTCCAATTATTCCTTCTGGTCTCTTTGGATGTGAATTGTAACAGATCAGCTGAGAGTCGCAGTTCAACATTGTTAAGCTTATCAATATAAATATAATGTTAAACCCCTTTTAGATAATTGGAGCTATGTGTGAAAATGTGACCAATTTGTGCATAAATTGGTCCTACACTTCTTCCTGGCATAGACAGAGAGAGAGGGAAAGAGAGACCAACCATATGTGAGGCTGGTTCGCTTCTTCTCGAGGACTTTTCTACACCTTGAGTCCTCGATCTGGTTTTGTGGCTGCTGACAGTCGGGAACCTGCAGAGGTTATGCAAAACCGTAAGGCCCTTGGCCCTTTTGCACCACATCCTTCCACCCTAGAGGCTACAGAGTGAATATCAACAAGGCACTTACACATCGCACCAATGGTAAGTTGCAGACAGTCTTGAGATTTAACTGTCTCTGCTTGGACAGCTACCAAATTCAAACAACCAAATGGAGAGACTGACGCCCATGGAGAGGGGGAAGAGAGGGTGCTGAGGGAAATCCTGGAACTGACTCCTCTTGCTTGGAAACCTTGCTGAAACCTCGGGATCCTGGAAAGCTCACATCCTTTTTGCTGTGTGAGAATTCGCGTGGGGACGGGGGCGGGGACCAGTCCATTCCCCCAGCCCGGGGTCCTCTGCGGCCGGTCAGGAGGCAGGCACCCGGTATTCTACGACCGCCCACAGTGTTTTTTGCAGCATCGGGAGGGTGTTTCTCAACAACGTTGAGCTAAGTATTATTATTCAAACTCCAGAAATAAAGAAATGGAGGTGCTCAGAAGATTCAGACTAAAAACAGAACAAAACAGAAACAGCTGTTCAAGGATCTTCAGGACAACTTCTGAAGTCCATTCCATGGTCTGCAAATTTTAAGAAGCGTGCGTCTTTGCCTACGACAGAGCTGCGACGGGAGCGTGAGTGAGGCTGGAGGAGCATGCGGGGTCGCTTGAAACTCCTTCTCCTTCCCGCTTCTCGGGCTCACTCAGGGAACACGGTGGCTCCCCCTTTGAGCCCCACACAGGTTTGACTTGTGACTTCAAGGGGGCTCAGAGTGGGAAGGTGTAGAACAGCTTCCCCAAACCAAACAGGGTCCCAGAGACCCCTCTCCCTGGGACGAGTTGCGTTGCCGAGAAAACCGAAGACGACCTTTTAAACTTGAGGTCACGGTTCCAAATGGACCGCGAGGTTTCCTGGTCATGAGCGTTCCTGAGACACCTCGCCTCTCCCCTCCAGCCTGGGGGCGAGGGCGCACAGCAAGAGCTTTCTTGGACATCAAATGCTCTGTTAAAGCAGAAAGATGGGTGAGGCAGACATGAATCAGAAAACATATGGATCCAATTTGGGTTTAAAAATTAATGGGAAAACACATTCTCCTCAAACTCAAAACAATGAAAAATATTTCTTAAGCAGGCAAAAAATCCAAAATACAGCTGGGTTTGCCCAGCTCCGCACAGATTCCTTGCCGCCCCGGTCTCCTTCTTTGATTTTCGAAACGAGCAAGAAGAGCGGAAGGATGCGTGGAATAAATCAGGGCAGCACGAGGTAGGTGTCGGCTTCCAGCAGGAGGGGCCGCCGGGAGCAGGTCCTGAGAAGACGTGGCCAATGGACAGGACAGGTGCCCAGAAGGGAAGGGTGAAGAGCCACGGATGTGCCTGGGACAGGGACATAATAATCTCATAAAATCTCCAATGAGCTCATGAGAAGGCAAGGGAATCAGAAAGCAAAGGGGAGTTGATCTTCTGTCACCCCCTGGGTGTGACCTCGCTGTAGGAGAAAGATCCTGTCGGGCACAGTCCCCAGGCGGTCCTTCCCTTGGTAAACCCGTCCTTTCTCCTTCCCACCCTCCCACGGCCACAGATCTGCAGAAGCCCGGGTGACTTTTCCGAACCTGGTTCGTTCCCTGGTGGCCCAGCCAGGCCTCCTGAAGAAACCAAGGATGAGGAATTTGTTGATGAAAGTGACAGGCCGTGGGAGGGGAAGTCTGGATCGTCACCCTCCGTGGCAGACCAGAGCCTGTAAATTGCCCACTCCCTTCCTCGATTTTGCCGGTCAGCAATCATTCCTGGACTTCATCCTCCCCGATCCCCTGGACCACCTCCCCATCTTGGCCTTCCTTCTCAGCAGGTGGCCTTGCCTTTTACTTTAAAGATAAAACACAAGCTGCCAGCTGACACACACCTGAACCTGTCACCACACCTGTCATTTTGTTCGCATCAAAACCCATCCGTTTTGTTCCTTCCCATGTCAGGGAAGAGAGAGTCCCTCTGTCCATGCTAATTCCTCCAGCCATATGCCGGTCCCGTCCCTTTGCCTCCCCCCCGGGGGCCCTGAGAAGCTGCAACCTCTGCTCCTTCGGAGACTGTTCTCTTCCTTGTGGTGTGTTTTCAGCACAGCGTTTAAACACTCCATCTCAGAGCCAGACCGCCTGGTGTGGTAACCTTGGGGTGGCACCCAGCTTCCCCGTCCCTGGCGTCCCCATCTGCGAAGTGGAGACAATAAGAGCTCCTACCTAATGTGCTTGTTTCGAAGACGAAAAGAGTTAATACGTATAAAACATTTGTAACAGCGGCTAGCGCATCGTATGCATAACATAAAGGTACGTTACCCTGCTTCCTTTCTGCCAAGATTTAAATGTGCTCAGGCCTCTCATAGTAACGAAGAAATTCTTTCTCAAGCTCACATCCACCTGCAACTACTGTCCTTTCCAAGTTCACCCTTGCCTTTAGATCTCTTGGGCGGGAGAGCTATGAACACCTGTTGCTTCCCGCCTTGAGTCCATGGTAGTCCAAGTCTCCCTGCCTCTCTTCCAGTGAAACTTTGGGCCAGGCCATTAAATCTGTTTGTCTCATGCCACCGTATCTCTAGGACCCTTGGCGCTGGTGACCCGTGCCCCTGCTTGCCCACTCCAGCCCAGTCCTCTCCCCTGAGCACCCCCTGGACAAGGACCTTCAGATGCCTCACCAGCATCCAACTCTGCCCTTCTCTGTTGTCTCCAACATATCCATGGGGTGGGGGTGGGGGTGGGGTGGTCACTGAGCACCCTGCGGTTTAAACCAATGGCCTAGGGGTCATTCTTAAGCATCTCCTGTCTCTTACGTTGATCTTATTTCCTACCTGCCGGTCAGAGTCCTGGGCATCTCTCCAGATCCATCACCAACTCGCCAGTTCAGCCCTCTATTACTCTGCCCCTGGATTACTGCAATTGCCCCTCAAGTGTTCTGAGGCGTCCAGCCATTCTCCCCTCTCATCTGTCCTCCACACTCCAGTAGGGAGAGTCCTTCCGGTATCACTGCCACTATCCCGTCCCAGTCCCCACTGGGGACTCAGTGATGGTTTACCATTGCCCCGAGGATGAGGCCCAAACCCCTTACCCTGCTTTTCAAAGACCTTGACTTGTTGACGACTACTAAAATTGCCAGTGAGAGGTCTCTATTTCTCTCTGTATCCTCTATGTTCCAGCCACACAGATTTAGTGGACATTTGTAATGTACAGTTTTCCGGCAACTGAGCAGTTTGATTTGGGAAGTCCCCCGATATGAATCTGCACCCAAAGGGATAGTTCCGTTCCCCGCTCACTGGCACCTTACATGAGATCATGTGACTCAGACTGGCCAGTCAGGTGCTCGGTGATGGTGGCACCAGGAGGGTAGGTTCGACTGTGTTCCTGGCAGTCCAGCTTCCTTTGATTTCTGCATGATTCCTCAGCCTTCCTTTCCTTCCATAAGCTGTCGATAGGCTTCCGATTGACCCCTTTTCCTTTGAAGGTATGCAGAGTCAGTGCCTAGCATTCATAATCGAGAACTCTCGGTGGTTACGTGGAATTTCTCGCAGACCTGCAGACACACAAGGCTTATGAATTTCCCCTGTATGTGCTTCCCTTGGCCCACTCCTCCTCATTCTGAAAACCTGGATTTACAGCTGCCTTCTTTGTCTGGAACCCCACCCAGCCTTCCTCACCTAGACTAGGTTAGATGCCCCTGCAGAACGTCTCTGTAGCTCCGTTCTCTCCCTATCATGGCATGTACACCCTTACACGTGAATGCCTGCTAAGTTGTCTTCACCACTGGATGCGAGATGTTCAGGCACCTCATCTGCCTTGTTTACACTTGACTTCCCAAGGCCCAGTACCCTGCATACCATCGGTCACAGAGCAGCTCTCACTAAATGTTGGAGACGTGAATGGATGCGTTGCAGCCCCGTCCCGGTGCCTGGAGTAGTGGTTACTAACGCACAGGTCCCTGGAAGTCCTAGGCTCCTGATACTCTGCTGGGAATAACTTGCCCATTTCATCTCCAGGCCTCACGCTTTAGATCTCGCTCCCCATTCTTTGTAGAAACCCCCGACAACGGGCACACACACAGACCTGGATCCTTCCTGGCGCAAGCCAATCTGTGGCGTGTCATTTTGTGGCGTTCGTGGAAACTGTGCCATAGAAGTACTTGACCAAGAACTGGCTAGAGTGAAGCACCCTGCCAGGGGCACCGGAAGAAGTGCCCTGCAGAAGTGGTAGCAACAAGATAGTAGAAAAAGAACAAAAACGAGAAGGCGTTAGCCTTTTCCAAGAGAATATTAGCTCTGGCTTACTACATGGTGAGTACTGAGTATATATTTGTGGATTGATTGATTGAATGTATATTACTTAAAGTAAAGCAACAGAAAACACACGCAATCACCTTCATGATAAGTCAAGGATAGGAAATTCATAAAACGTTCCATAGAATAGAACATATGCATGGCAAAGGATTGCCCAGCACCTATTAGTATTGACTGAAGATGAGAAAAAAATATGATCGTCATGACTTTATTTAGATAACACCAGAAATATTTAATATAAGGACTTTTGTGATGTCATTTACACACTTGCTCTTCCAATTCCCTTTTCCTTACAATATCTTATTTGATGGCTTGTGAATTCTCATGATTTGGAGTTCATGTTTCAGAAGTATAATCCCCGGGGGGAAGGAATGTACTAGTGTCCTTATCCACCTCTATCCATGGCTCTTCTTCACAAAAACACCCTCTGCTGTTCCTTCTGGTCCATTCTTTTTTTATTGCCTTCCCTGCTGCTCTACCCAACTCTTATGGCAAGGCCTCTTTCAAGTATGACCTCCTCTGAGAAATCTCTCTGGATTATCCCAGCCCATCCTCTCTTGTCTTTCCCTGAGCACCTCCAGGACCCGATTCTCTATTGACTGCTTATGCTGTGTGGTTGTGTCATTTATGAGTTAAGTCCAACAAAGACAAAACTAAGTCTGAGACAAAATTAACCGTCTGTTTATTCATAACCATACAGCAAGGGAACCCATCTGTGTCACTTTCGTGGGCAAGGTTTCAAGGGCGTTAGAAAGGAGTACGTTTCATAGAGTAAAAAGGGGAAATATGGAGACGGTCTCTGATTGGCAAACACCCTGTTAGGATGGGGTTTGGGAAGCTGGGGAGACTTTCTAATTGGTCTTTGGATCCAACTGTGGGTTGGCTGCAGTTTGGGGACTTTTCAAGAGTGGAAGGATTGTTCAATGTTGGGATGGAGGGTTTTCTGTGCCCGGCCATTTCCTGGAACTGGTGGGGGCGGGACTGCTGGCTGCCATGGCCGGCAGTCTCTCAAGTCTGATAGCACAGCTTATGGGCCGCCACGAGGCAGAAATCATGTCTCACACATTCCTTGTATGTGCTTCACTTCTTGGCTTACCGCCAGCATTCAGCCCTACTTCCAGATTTAACGTGAAGACTTGTTGAATTGGCTTTGGGGACGGAATGGTACTGTATGGCTACATACTCCCTAGTATATTTGCGTGTGCATGTGCGTCTGAGTGTGAGTGTGTGTACGTGTGTGTGTTCTCGTATCTGGAAAATGTGTAGGTTGACATGAGGAAAGGGCATGAATTGATATGTCCTGTACATCACTGTTCTTAGTATTCCCCCATCAAAGAAATCCGTTGCCGAACGTGTGTGTGCCCAGTGTCTAGCTGATTTTGAGGTGTCTGGCCAAGTACTGAGGCATTGGGAAGGTGGCAGTCAGGAGACAGGTGACGTCCTATTGAGGACTGTCCCGAAAGTACTCTCCCCAAGGTACAACTGAGCTGCGTCGGCTGCATTTCTAAATAAGCCAGCCAGTGTTCAACAGGATGGAGATGCTCTGACAGGCACAGGAGTTGCCCTGCAGCCTTGGGTACCCAGAAATCATACATAGAGAGGACATATTGCTACAGCGCTGCCTGTGTGAATGAAACTGGAAATTTCACCATGGAATCATGGAGACTAACGTGTTCCATTGGAAACACTAGCATGAGGCAGAACCCAGAGGTCAACACCCATAGGAACTAAGACAACTTTTGGAAAACTCGGTCATAATGAACATCTGTGGGCTGATGGGTTGAATGAATGCGTGTTCTTAAAGGTGAGGGCCAGCTGCTTCCTAGCAGCTCTTGTCTACTGTTGCTGGGGCCATCATGCATTTTGACCACACTCTGGGCATGTGGAGTGAAGACAGCAGACGGGTGAGCAGTGACGAGCAGCATCTGGTGAGGATGAGTATCTTCCGGACTCAGGCCATGTGACCCAGCCTGGTGAGATGGGGGACTAGGGTGCTGAGGGGCAAGACAACATGGAACATAGCTAAACTATTCTGCCCTTTCATGGCCACTGAGGGTGGATGGCTTTGACATTGGCTGTTCCTGCAGAGAGAATCCCTGTCCGGCCCAAGTCATGCCAGTTGCTGGCTATGACTTTGCGTCTCTCTGTTGATTTTTTTTTTCTTCTCAAAATTAGATGACAGAGTCATTGTGCCCTTGGAGCTTCCATGGCATAAATGCGTTGGTCAGTCTTTTGATAAATAGACTTTGAAATGCTCTACATATGCCTACAACAAGCTTTTATCCATTTGGCTAATTTTATTCTTTGTAAGCCACAAAAGACAGGGGAAAATGGCCCTGTGATTAGATCTGGTTCTGAGACTGGGAGAAGAAAGTGGAATCTGAGCCGCCCTGCAACACGTGAGCAAAGCCTCCTTTGTACGAAAGGTGGAATCAGAGAACCAGGGAATCTGGGGACTTGGGAGGGAGTGTTGAGGCCCTGCAGCCCTGAAGCTCTCAACACTAACCCTCCAGTCGGGCTCAGAATCACCTGGGTTGGAGGTGGGTGGGGGGACAGTGTTGCTCTTACAATTCGGGGTTCAAATGTAATCTCCGCCAGTGCTCTGTGCCTCTGTTGCTTTTCATACAAAAGGTGGGAAAATAGTATGTATCTCACAGGGTTGTTATGACTAGTACATGTGGTCACCCTATAGTGTTTCCAGAGCAGGATCTAATAATAAATGTCAATCATGTTGAAGTTCAGAGTGAGGAACAAGGATAAGCTGGCAAACCACCAATTCAAGCCAGCCGATCTCCCAGCTCAGCAGTGCCTTCCTCGGTGTCCCTAAGGGTGTCACTTTGTTCTTTCCCCCTCTGGAAAGCCTGGCTATTGGAGGCTGTGTCTTGATTTTACGGAGCTCTGCCTCGGGACACCGTTGCCCTCTCACCCTGGCCCTGCTCTCATGACCTCTCAGGCTGCACACGTGTTTTGAGGAACTATGACATGAAAACAAACATGGCGGTTTCATTAGATGAGCTATGCCAGCATTTCACCCAATGTGAAATTTCTCAGCCCAGTTCCGCCTTGCGGAGTTAAAGCATCCTCCCTGAGCACAGGACACACAGCTGGGCACCAAGAGGGAAGCAGCGAGCGATGTAGCCACGAACAGGTCTAAAGCAGGGGTCCCTATGGTGACGGTGCTGGGGAAAGGGCTAAAGGTGACGTCCTTGCACGTATTGGGTGTAAATTGGTGAGATTGCATCAGGGGGCCTCCGTGCTCACCGGGGCCCCACATCTCCGTACCTCGTCCTGCTGTTACCATCTTGAAATTCTTAACAACCTTTGAACAAAGCGTTCTGCATTTGCCTTTTGCACTGAGATCTACAACTTATGTGGCTGGTCTTGGACTGAATTTAAATGTACGTGACCCACTAACGCCAACATTCTCCTGTTGCATTACTTCCTCCCTCCGGCTGCTGACACTGTGGGCCTCCCCTGACTCTGGGGACAAGTTCACAAGGACACCGGAGCACCTCCACAAAACCTGCCCTGGGCCCTCATTGTCCAAGGATATGCCATTTCGCTGCATTTGCCCCAAAGGTGCACAGGAAAGCCTCACACTACCCCGTGCGGGCGTGGGCACACATGCACACAATTAGACACCCCCCAAATTAAAGGGTCCCTTGCTGCAGTCCGTATTTCAGCCAGGAGAAGACTCAGCTTTTTCTGTGTCCTCAGCCGCCCTGAGAGGTTCAGGAAGCTTTGTTCTGTTCCTTTGGAGGAAGACGAGGATGAGTCGGCTGTTTGCCCCAGGCCCCGCCTCCCTGAAGTCTAGTTCAGCCTGGCTACTGAGATGCAGCCTCAGGAGGCACGTTGGTGATTTTGATCCCCGTTCATGTGAATTTTCACGTCGGTCTTCTCTTCGCTCTCAGGGGGGCAGATAAGGCATTTTTGTACAATTCATGCAAGAAGACACCGGCGCCGAAGGTCTGAAAACAACTGATTGTTTGCTCTTCCCAAAGGCTCTGCTTAGCTGAAGTTTGGCGGGGGGGAGGAGCAGACATCCCACCCACAGTCTATCAAACTTGTCATTTCAACGTCACCCTCAGCAGGAGTGCCGCGCCGGCACAGCCACCTTTGGACGAAATCTACCCCCCCCCCCCGATTTTAAGTAGACATCGGCACACTATAAGGTGGTGGGAGCGGGGCGGGGGGGGGGGTGGTTTCCTGGGAAAGACCAGAAGCACTTTGCTCCTTGCCAGGAATCTCTATTGGAACATGAAGGAAAAATGGATTCTGAAAACATCCTTGGATCTGGATGGCTGGGTTCCACACCCCTTCCCCAGCTGTGTCAGCTCCTTCCTGACAAGCACACTCTCTGAGATCCTTAGATTATTAACACCAACCAGAGCAGCCACCCGTGGGGACCAGAGGCGATGCAGTGGGCAGCAGAGTTTCATTGTGGCAGGGCTGTAAGGGGAGGCCGGAGACAACGCTCCAGGTTAAGTCTCTCATTGTGCAGGCTGCAGCCCAGGGAGGAGGAGGAATGATGCACTCTTGAGAAAGACTCTTCGGAAACTGTACCACCCCTCAAGCCCTGACTTCTAACCTGAGGCCCTGTGGGTTGGACCAGGGTCATACCCCTAACTCTAGTGGGCCAGCCACACTCTGTCTCCTGCGAATAAAATCTGGAATCTGAGGTTCTAGTTGACTGGCAGGGGCCCTGGAGCTCTGAGACCACCTAGTGTGGGGTCGGACTCTCTTCCACCGTATGGATACTGAAGGAAGCAAAACCCACTAGTGAGAGAAGAGAGAAGCTGAAAGGGGACTGGTAAGACCTAGAGGGGCAGAGAGGTCTCCTGCCCTCATGGTCCCTTCTGCTTTTGAGCGTCTCCTTCCATGGGACAATGCCCAGCATGGACCACACCCCAGACCGCCTGGGCACAGTGCATTTGGCACAACCTTGGGGTTCCTGGGTGGTGACTACAGTGAGCCACCTGCTCTGGGCTTCCCAGGCCTCTTCTGCATCTCTCCTGACTCTTGAGTATTGTTCTGACTCAGGCATCCAATGCACACCCTGGCCTTACCTTGCACTGCAAATTACTCACCTCGCCGTTCCGTGCACTGAATCTCCCAAAATTATTTTGGAGAGTCAATACAAATGAGACACAAAGTACAAAACATTCAATATTAACACCCTTGTCCCTAACAGAGACGTGGCCTCTTCACTGAATACAGGATTGTACCATCCCCCTTTACCAGGGGCCACTCTCTGCCCATTACCCGATCATGTAAAGGGCAGTGGTTGAACCTTCTTCCATGCTGTCTGGTATCCCATCACCCCAGCTCTCCAGAGTCTCATCTGCCACACCGAGTTTTTGAGAAAAACTTGGACTCCAAGGGCGGTGCCCTTTCAGAGAGGAATCCATCAGGTGGGGGAGGCTCAGGCTGTTTTCGACCCAACTTCTCTGGTTGTGATGCAATCAAAGCTGGACTTCGAGCATTCGGCCCCTCCAGGATGCTGCTAGGGGTCCCCAGGCAGAAGGCTAGTGCCCCACCATAACTAGCCTGCTGCCTGGCACCCAGCAGGAAGATTCTTTTGTCATGTTCAGATGCACTTGTTTTCATAGCTTGATCGGGGCTATGGCATACCAGAAGTTTTGCCCATTTTAAATGGACAGTTAGTTCCATGAGTTTTTGTCGGTCGACCACTGCAACAATTAAGACTTTTAAAGCTCCCATCATCTACCCCCTCCGGGGCCCCTTGGTGGCTCAGTGGGTTAAGCATCCAACTCTTGGTTTCAGCTCAGATCACCACCTTGCGGTTTTGTGGGTTTGAGCCCCACAGAGTATTATTCCACTGTATGGACATACCGCGATTTGTTTATCCACTTACCAGGTGACGGATCAGGGTTAATTCCAGGATTTGGCTCTTACGAATAAAGCTACTGAGAACACTTGTGTCCCTCTCTGTGCATGGTGATATGTTCTCATTTCTCTTGGGGGAATAAATGTCCAGGAGTGGATTGTTGGGTCATAAGGTATATGCATATTTAATTTTATAAGAAAACTGACAAATTGTTTTCCAAGTGACTGAGCCATTTTGCATGCCCACCTTTAATGTGTAAGACTGAGTTTTCTCAAGTTTTGCTAACATTTGATGTTATTGGTCTCTGTGTGCTACCTGTTTTTGTGGTTATGTGTCTCTCTTTAAACTTGTACTACCCACATGACCAATGCCCTCGAGCGTCTTTTCATATGCCTCATTGCTTTCCCCAAATTCTCTTTGTGGAAGTGTCTGTTGACATCGTTTGCCCATCTTTGAGTTGGGCCTTATGCTTTCTTATTATTCAGCTGTGAGAATTATTTATATGTTCTTTCCTTTTTATTTTCTTGGTGGTGGTTTTCAATGAGCAAAAGTTTCTAATTTTGATGAAGTCTCTTTCTTTCTTTCCTGGTTTTTGCCTTTGGTATCTTAAGAAATTTTTGCCTAGCCCAAAGTCACAATTTTTTTTTCCTTTTTGTTTTAGAAGCTTTATAGTTTTAGCTCTTACATTTAGGTCTATCATCCATTTTGAATTACTTTTTGTGTACAATATACAGGTACGTTTCATCCCCCCCACCCCCAACCCCCAGTAGCTGTGGAGTCATGTCAGCACTACTTATGAAAAGAGTATCATTCCCCCATTGAATTACCTTGACCCCTCTGCCCTGGTAGGTAAACCTTCACTGATAGTTCGTTAAGGCAATCCCCAAAGACCATTTTCTCCAGTTTCATGGGCACCTGGAAAGGACAAAAAAAAAGCCACCCTTCTGCAGCGCCTTTGACTTGGGCCTCAGGCTGCAAATAGTCAAGAGTGCCTTTGCCAGGAATGCTGCTTTCCATGGCGTGATACCTTCTTATAATACAGTATAAATGTCCCCCCCCCCCCTTCCTTCCTTCTTTTTCCTCCCAAGGGACCTTGCAGGAGACCAGGTGTCAAATACCAAAGCTAGAAGGAACCAGTAATATAATGAAGCACAAACTTCTCATTTGTAAAATCGAGGAACAGAGGCCCAGAAAGGTTAAGCAACTTGGCTGATCTCACACAGCGAGGAAATGGTGGGTCCCAGGCTTGCAGTTGCCTGCTGGCGTCTGATGCTCCTCTTCCAGACCACATCCTCCCTCCTAGCGACTCCTCTGAATACCAGTGGCTCCCACTCATTGGAACTTTACAAAACCATCTGAAGAGGCAGTGTTCTCAAGCAGAGTTTGATGTAGTCTGACCGTGGATGGCAAAGTGGCGGGAGGCTGTAAATGGCACCAACCCCTTTCCATAGAGGTCATGTGAAACAGCTCAGTTGCCCGCTAATTGCTCCCACACTGTCACATATCTCAGCCCTTGGGGGAGTTCTTATCATCCAGACCTCCACCAGCTCTGGACCCCTCCCTGCTCCTTCCTATGTGACTGATACATGGCCACCCTCAGTTGCAGATGGTGTAGCCTTTGGGGACATATGACAGCAGCAGTGGGAGTAGACACAGTCCCTGCCACATGGCTTCAACGTCCTCTCGATCTCGATTGGAAGTCCCAGCGTAAGCCTGGGCTGGTGCAGCCACTCAGGATGGCAGGGGCGGTACACCAAGGGAGGGTGCAGCCCAGCGCCACAGTATTTGGAACATCAGCCCTGGCACTGACACCATAGACCATCGTGTCTAACCCCATCCTTTGCAGATGGGGAAAACAGAGTCCTCGAGAGGCGATGATGTGTTCCCAACACCATATAGCAAAGGTGCACAGCATGCTCTTAAATGTACAGAAATTCAACTCTCTATACCCTTAGTTCTTTTACTGCGTTCGATGAGACTTGAAATAAAAAGAATATTTTTATTTGTACTCTGTTACATACTTTACCATCACGTTGGCATTTCCACACGGCAATTACTGGATAGTGGTGCCTACAGAAATGCATGAATGCTGTGCTGTGTGGATGACTTATAGTATATGCAGCCAAAATAACCCTTGAAACGTGGTTTTCATCTTACCTTGCGTCTTAGAGCCCAGCCTGCTGTGAAGGATATGACACTATGTGCAGCTGTTTAACTTGGGGGGAGGGATGTGAACCCTGACTCCCAATTAAACACTCTTTTCCCAGAGCCCAGCTGCCTCTGTCTTCCAGTGAAATGTCCAGTTTTTGTCTGGTTGCCCCTCCCCGAGGCAAAAAATGGAGGGAGCTGGGGGGGGTGGGTAGGCCTCGGGATGCTGGTTTCTCCAGGAAGTTTGCAGGTAGGGGAAAACGTAAGTAGCAAATGTCCATGAAATGGGAGTTTCTAATGGACCCGACAAAGGGGTTTAATTTGCAAAGCACTGCCCCCCACCAGACTCCCAGCCCACCCTCGCTGCAGCGACGCTTCCTGGGGCTGAGAGCAGCCTGTGCCCTATCCCTTTAATGCTGGGTCTTCATCTGGGTTCTTCGTTTCTCTGGGAAGTGACTGTGTACAGGGAGAGTGTAATTGGCAGGCTGTGACACTCCTGTCTGCAAGTGTCTCTCTAAGTGGAGCGCATCTCAGCCTTTATCTGGTGATGGCTGCTACCTGAGAAAGGCCCTGGGCCATCTCAAAGGGCTTGTAGCAGCTAATTGTGCCTGTTAGGACCAGCAATTAGCTGGGAACTATGGACTTCGAAGCTCCAACACCCACCAGCTCTCAGCTCGTTCCTCTCCCTTTCACTTAACTAGCAGAGCCTAATAGAGGCGGTGAAGGACAGGCAGGTGAGGCGCAGTCACAGCAAGGGAGGCGGGGGGCTCGCCGGGTCTTCGTCGCCAGTGCCCCCTCTGAGTCCTGCACGACGCCCCCGCGGGGAAGATCCGGTGGAAAGAGGCAGGCGCCCGACGCTGATCTCACGCCATAAATACTCCCTGTTTATTGCAGGACCAGGGATGCAGGCTTATTAATTGGTATTGGGAGTCATGCTGCCCCTGTTTGTACAGTTTAAGCGTGAGTTGGAAGATGACAATAAAAAACTAATTAGGCACAGGTCATAAAGGAGATCACACATGCGTGGTATCTGCTGGTTACTATGGGCACACGGTGGTTTCGGTGGAAACGTGAGGCAGAACATCGGAAAATTAAGACAATAAATCAGTTTCATTGAATAAAAGCCATGCATTTACCCATTAATTAAGGATAATAGTATCCTATAAGCTTTTGTGTACCATAGGTAATTTGTTATACTTTACCATAATATACATTGAAGATTAAAAATTCAGCCCACCTTCCAGGTAATGGATGAACACGCTCTCCTCTAGTTCTAGAAAAAACTAAGGGCGTGAGCCCAGTCCTGCATTCAGGCTCACGTGAGCCGTTTTGGTTCAGTGGCTCAGGTCTAATTATTAGGGGTTCCTCCCTGCTGGTCAAGTGAATCTTTGTCTCAGGAACAGGGACATAGCCTGGTGTAGTGACATTTGTGTTTCACTTTTTAGGCACACCATCCTGTCCCCTTCTTACAAGGTGGCACCCTGATTTTCTGGAAAGGATTTGCTTCTCTTGGGTTGTTTCCAGTCTTGATGGGGCCGTCAATCAAGGTGCCCAAGGTGGGGATATAACAGAGGCCCAGCCACGGAAGCTCACTGTCCCAGGACTTGGGCTCAGTGAGCAGAGGGGTTCAAGGACACAGACAGGAGTGTCAGTGCGGTTCTGCCTGGAGAGCTCTAAGGCTTCCCTCGGTCACCCTTTGTGGTACACAGAATAATGCCCCCTCCCCACAGACATTTACATCCTAACCTCTAGAACCTTTCAATATATTACTTCACACGGCAAAGAGCCTTTGTAGTTGTGAGGAAGGGTACAGACTTAGATAGGAAGATTAGCCTGGATGGTCCCATGGTCCTAATATAATCACATTTGTCCTTAAAAGAGGAGCACCGTTCCCAGCCGGGTCAGAAAAAGAGGTGACAAGAAAAGAGGGGCCAGAAATGGAACATGAAAATGACTCGGCTTCCATTTTTTTAATCAATCCTGAAGCAGAAGGAAGGGGCCATGAGCCAAGGAATGTGCAAAGCACTAGAAGCTACAAAAGGGAATAAAATGTATTATCTGTCCCCTGGAGCCTCCAGAAGGGGATCTGGCCCCAGTGACACTGTGGTTTTCACCCAGTGAGATCTGTGCCAGACCTATAGTACTGTCAGAGCATGAATTTGTTTCATTTAAGCCACTGGATTCGTTGCTTTTTGTTACAGCAGCAATAGAAGACCAACATGCCCTTTGAACCTATGCCCTCAGTCTTACCAGAGTGTGTTTCTGCGGCTTGTAACTAGCCTGAGAGAACTGGAAAAAGACTCCCAGCAAATACTGATGGGCCATCTGAATAACCCTCAGCTCACAGAAGCCTTGCTAGAAATGAAAGACACTACCTACTCTGTTTCTGGTGCTAAACCACCCCCTGGACTGACCATGGGCACATCCATGATTGACACTGGGCAGACTTCCCCTCCCGCTGCCTCCTCCCCACCTCATCTCTCTTTGTTCTTTAGTTTTCAAAACATGAATGCCCAGATCCCCCAACCATTGGCACCTCAAAATTTCATTCACTTGTTCTGAGAAGGGGCACAGATGTGATTTTTTTTTTCCCTCACCTGAGGATTCTGATTCTTGGGGAAAATCACTGGTCTAATTCAAGGCCATCGTGTCTTGATAAAGTAATTGAGACTTAATGAATGTAAGCATCCTGTCTGCTGGTCACACAGCTGAACAGAGACAGAAGAACCCCAGGATCTCAGCTCCACATTCAGAGCTTGTCTCGTGAGCAGGAGCTGCTGTGAACTGAGGCACTGGAGAATTCCACTGGGCCTTCCATGATCTTTCCATCTGGCAATTCTCGTCTTTTAATTGGAGCATCTCACCCATTTACATTTTAATGTAATTATGTGATCTTTGGATTCAACTCTACCATCATACCAGGCGCTTTCGATTGGACTCACCCAACTCTCCATTCCTTTTCTTATCATTGGGTTGAATATTTTATGAATCCTTCCAGTGTTTCCTTTATTTCCTTGGAAGGTATACACTTGTTTACTATTCTTTTCTGGTTACCCTACTGCAATAGTTTTCAACTAGGGAGATTTCCTCCACCCCAAGGGATGTTTTGCCATGTCTGGACCCAAGTTTGGGTGTCACAGTGGTGGCAGCAAGGGTTGAGGAGGGATTCTAGATATAGCTAGAGAGTTATTTATTATAAGATATCGCCTCACACAATTATGGAGGTTAAGAAGTCCTACGATCTGCAAGCTGCAGACCTGGAAAGCTGATGCTGTACTTTGACGGTGCCGATCCCACTGTGGGCCTGAAGACCTGAGAACCAGGAGTGAGCGTCACAGGCAGGAGAAGACGGATGTCCCAGCTCAATCAGTCAGGCAGAGAGTAAGGGAATCCCTCCTCCTCTACCTTGTTGTTCCACTCAGGCCCTCGAAGGATTGGATAAGGCCCACTCACACTGGGAATAGCAATTTATTGTATTTAGTTTACTGATTCAAATGCTAATCTCTTCTGGAAACACTCTCGGAAGCATACCCAGAAAGTAAGCTTAACCAGATATCTGAGAATCTTATGATCCAGTCCAGTGGACACGTAAAGTTAACTATCACAAGTTGCTAATGGTAACTGGTTCATAGAAGCCAGACATGCTGCTCAACATCCTACAGCGCACAGAAAATTCTCCCACAATAAAGAACATATGGTCCCAAATGTCAATATGCCAAGATTGAGAAACCCTGCCCTAGAAATGACAACTTTCATCCTTGACTTATTAAAATCTAATGTCAATTTGGCAACTTCACATGCTTTCCAGAAAATGCAATGGAATATTGTAACTTCTTTGCCCAGTTTCAATTCATAGGCTGTTGGTATGGGGCACTCTTCATACACTTTTAAATACCACAAAATATCATCTTTATTGTTTGATACAGTTAGTTCTTTATTTAGGCTTGCCCAGACTCTCCATTCCTTCCTGCATCTCTGACCTTCCATCTGGAATCCTTTTTCTTCTAACCTAAAGAGCTCCCTTTACTATTTCTTATAATTCAGATCTTCTAGTAGTAAGTTCACTTAGTTTTTGTTTGTCTGAAAATGTCTTTATTGCACTTTGTTTTTGTTTTTCTGGTACTGGTATGTTTATCAATGTCTACATGTAGAAAACATGGCTCTCAAAAGTAAAAGTGAGCATCCATCTGTATAGCCACAATACCATTATTACCTGTAAGAGAATTAACATGGCTATAATGATTTCTACAGTAGCGCTAATATTCAAATTTCCATATTCAAATTTCAAACTTGCCCCCAAGATGGCCGGATCCTTTCATAAGAATCCATTCACCTGGTTGTTGTCTCTCTGTAGCCTTTTATCCCAGGATATTGTTAATTTATTTTGTAAATTATTGTTGTTATTTTAGGTCTTTCACCACTGTGTTGTTTTTGAAGAACCAGGCCAGATGTCTGGTAGAACACTTCACATGCTGGATTATCTTGATTATTTCTTCATGGTTTGATTTAGGTTCAACGTTTTGGCAAAAGTATCCCATGGGGGATGTACATTTTTCTTATGGCCACCTACCAGGAGGCCCATAGTGTTAGCCTGTCCTACTAGTGACATGGCTAAGGGGGTGACTGCCAAGTCTTCATAGTGTAAAGATTTTTGTTTGGTGGTTAGTAGGCTATAAGAGACAAATGTAGATTTCCCTTTGTAATCAGCAGAGTAGCTCCCACTTTGCGACTATGACACGTCATCATCCCTAGCAACATTTCACTTAGGTGCTTACCATCCACTGATAGTTCTTGTCGGTAACAATTATTGCACTGGGGTTTGCAAAATTGTCTTCTCATTTTATAATCCCTCCCGTTTGATTAGTTGGCACTCCATTGAAAAGAGTTTTGAGCATTATCTTGCTTTTTGGGACAACGGAGAATTCCAGGCCCCCTTTGTACTTTGTCGCAGATCTGTAATAAGCTACTTTGCAGAGGATCCTTGGTTTTCTTCAGTGGGAAATGGTACTTAGAAACCAAGATCTGGGCTGTAGGTGTGCTTCTCACTAACTGGTTGTTACTGCTTCTGATCCCTTCTAGGGAAAATAATCAGGAAATGCATTTGCTTCCTTAAACTTCTGAGTTCACATTGGTAACCTCCAGCTGGATAGGAAGTTGATTTCCTATTTACATTTTCCTTCTCCCACGAAGAGAACTCTCATATGCAGCAACACATTTATACATGTTCATAATTCTGTAATGCACAAAATACTTTCAGAATTGGATACTAATACCACTCCCATCTACAAACCTCCTAAATAAAGATCAATATTCCTTTGCAAGTTTTTAGAAATATGTATTTTGACTTTAGAATATATCCCTGTAGGAAAGCGTGATTAGAGTCCTGTGCTCAGAAATTACTTGAATTAACGTTTTTTGTCGCCATATGTTGCCAATGTTATCATTTGGAAGTACAATATGATTAATTTGCTCCTGTGTATACACATTTTTACATTTGGTTTTTGCCCTTTCTGATGCCTTTTTATTTTACATACATAAAATGTTTACAAAATTCGAAATTTTCAAAATTCAAAACTATGTAAAAAGATAATCTCAAGGAATCTCCCTCACATAAATATCAGCCCATCTCACTCCTACCCATCTTCAGAGGAAAACAGTTTTCATTAGTTTCTGGCACATCATCCTGCATTTCTTTCTGCAAAAGCAAGTATATATGTATATAAGTATGCTTTATATGAAATAATAACAGACATTTGTTATTATGCAATCTTTCTTTTATAAAAGACAGCATATTCTCCATATATCTCTCACTATGCTGTTGATAAAACAGTTGGGGAATCTCACAATAGTAGTTTATAGAGATATTCTTTATTCTTTTTCGAGCTGAATATTTTCCATTGTTTACATACCACACTTTGTTCAAATAGTCTCCTATGGATGAGTAGTGCAGTTGATATGAGTTTCTATTACTTGAGGATATACTCCTAAGAGTGGGTCTATATTGCTCTTTGTTTTTTTAAGGTTTTGTGGGCATTTTTTTATTTTTCTAATTTTACCTACTTTTTCAAGTGAATGCTAAAGCCTTGCCCAGATCCAGGAAACAAAAAAAATGTGTTGGTATTTTTATTGTGATCATTATAAATTTATATAATGACTTAGGCAGGTGGCATCTTTATGATGTTAATTTCGTCTGTCCAAGAACAAAGAATGCACTTCTATTTTTAATATATATTTTGGAATCTTTTGGAGTATGTGTAAGATTTCTTCATATAGGCTTAGCACAATTATTATTACATATATTGACAAGAATATCTTTTTTGTTGTTATTTTAAGAGCGCTTTTATCTTCTATTACATCATCTAACTGGTTATTATTTGTATATATAAAAGCTATTGACTTTATGCCAATTTCAGATCCTTCTACCTTACTGAATTCTGTGTATTTGTTTGTCTCTCTGTGTGTATTTTGCTTTAAAATTGCTTTACTCGTTTCAAAGATTCTTTGTCATATCATATACAAGTTAAGGAAATGTTACTTCTTTTCCAGCTCTTATGCCTCTTAAAGTTCTGAATATATTAGTCAAATAAATCAGATAAGAGAACGTATATAAAAGGAGCAGTAGTAAAGGTGATGAAATCACTGCCTTTCCCAGACCTTAGTAGAAATACTTGTAATGTTTACTGTTTATCCATGAGATAAAATGCTACCTTTTGGACTGAATAGTAAATATTTTATCATTAAGAAAGTATCTGTAAATGCTAAGATCAAACCATCTTTGAATTCCTGAAATAAATCCAACTTGGTATAATGTATTTTTTAATTGCCATTTTTTAATATTAGGGATATTTTTAAGTTTTATTATTTTTCATGAAATTGACATTTTTAAAAATTAACAGGAAAATTATATTGGAAAATGCTCCTCAATTCGGTGGATGTTTCCTAATGATTGGGCTTCAGGTTATGTGTTTTGGGCTGGCATACTACAGCAGTAACTTTATGTTCTTTTCAGTGTATCACTTCAGTGGGCAAATGGTGTCAATTTGTTATGTTACTTTATTGGATTTTTAACTATACCTCTTTGATAATTTTACTATTTGCTCTAGAGATTAAGACATACGTCCCTGATTTTTCTATGTTGACTTTGTTTCTCCACTGTAAAGTTACTCTCTTTTCCTTTTGTAATTACTAAATACTTTTCTGGAATGAGTTTTGGTTAAATTACTTTAGACTGTTGCCTTCATTTGGGTTGTCATAACAAAAAAATGTCATCAGTGAGTGGCTTATAAACAAAAAAACATTTGTTTCTCATAGTTCTGGAGGCTGCCAAGTCCACGATTGTGGTGCTGGAAAGATTTGGTGAATAGGGAGTGCCTGTTTCCCCTCCCCCCCCCCCCGATGGCTGTCTTCTCATTATAACCTCACATGGTGGAAGGGGCAAGCTAAGTCTCCGGGTTCTCTTTGATGAACACTAATCCCATTCATGAGGGCCCCACCATCAGGACCTAAGCACCTAACATCAGCTCCTAATACTATAACCTTGGGATTCAGAATCTCAACATACGAATTTGGGGGAAACACAATCATTCTATCTATGGCACTGTGTAAATATCCTGTTCCCACAAAAACTTTCATCCTTTGCTTTAGCCTTCAATGATTTCATCAGTTATCCTTATCTAAACTATTACATTCTTTTCTTAATATCGTGTTTTCTATCTCTTTATTTTAAGAGAGAAAGAAAGCATGAGACAGGGAGAGGGGGAGGGAGAGAATCTTAAGAAGACTCTATGCTCAGAGCAGAGCCCAATGCAGGGTTCAATCCCACGACCCTGGGATCATGACCTGAGCCAAAATCAAGAGTTGGACGCTTAACCAACTGAACCACGCAGGTGCCCCTTGTGCTTTTAAATTTGTAAAATTTATTTAATGTTTAATAGCTGGCATTCTTCTCCACAGAATAATATTACTATGGATTTTTATGTCTTTTTAATTACTTGTATTATAATCCATCTCCATCATTATTTTTGATACTAAGTTTCCCTGGTTTTGGAGAGTTAGAGCCCTTGTAAACTTATTTTTGTGTTGTTTTGACATTCTCATCCTTCTTTGAGCTTTTTCATCCTTTCTAATTGTTTGCATGCTGCATAGTTTCCCATACTTCTACTTTCCACTTATTTGTGTCTTTATATTTAAAGTACATCTGCTATAGACAACATATCATTTGATGTTGCTTTTTTAAAATTCTTTCTGACAATCTCTTTCTTTTAATTGGAGTGTTTAGTCCTTTTTACTTAATGTAATTATTTAAATTCTTTCAGATGAAATGTGAGACTTACATCTTCCATTTTCTTTTTCTTTTTTCCTTCTGGTTTGGTTCTTTCGGTCCTCCTCTTTTGTCTTCTTTTGGTTTAGTTAAATATATGTTATGGTTTTATTTCTTCTTTTCATTGGATTGTGTTATACCTTTTTGACCTTTTTACTATTTTCTCTGGGGATTGGGACATATATCTTTATCTTTTTATAGTATACTTATAATTAGATTCCTTATCTCCTTCTACCTCCCCCTGTCCTCCACTCTGTCCTTTATGCTACAGTTGTGTGTGTGTGTGTGTGTGTGTGTGTGTGTAGGTACATATATAAATATAATGTGCATGTACATGCACAATCTTATGTACAATATTATAAATTCCACAGTTTAATGTTGTATACTTGTTTCAAATGTTTCGTTTTTAATTAAAAGAAGAAAGACTTTTACATCTACATATTTAACATTTATGGTACTCTTCATCTGGTATTATTTACCTTTGACCTGAAGAATTTCTGCTAGCATTCTTTGTACTATTGATCTATTAGTAACACATTCTCTTCATTTTAAATTATCTGGGAATGTCTTTGTTCCACAATCATGCTTGGAGGGCATTTTTACTGGATAAAGAATTCTGTATTGACAGTTTCTTTTTTCTTTCAGTATTTTAGAGATTTTTTTCCATTGTCTTCTGGCTTCCAGTGCTTCTGATGATAAGTCAGCAGTTCTTGAGATCGTTGCTCTCCTTTATGTAATGTGCTGTTTTCTCTAGTTAGTTTGAATATTTCTTCTTTATTTTTGATTTTCAGTCATTTGACTATGGTGTGCTTAGGTGGTATTTTCTCTGTGTTGTTTTTGCTTGATGTTGGCTGAGCTTCTCAAAGCAGTAAGTTTGTCTTTTACCAAATTCAGAAAAATTGGGTGCATTATTTCTTCAAATATATTTCCACCACATGTTTTAAGGCATTTCATTCTGGGATTCCAATTATTTGTATGTTATCTTTTTGCATTGTCCTGCAGACCACTCAGTGTCTGTTGTTATTTTTTATTTTTCCTTGTTTTTTAGATTGGCTAATTTTTATTGATATATCTTAGATCAATGATTGCTTCATCTGTCATTACTAACATACTATTTACCACACTGTTTTCTTCATTTATTGTTGAGAAAATTGGTGCAGTAGGAGCTGCTTCATAATCACCAGAAGCAGAATTCTCCTGGGGGTGGGGGGGAATGATGCATTATATTTAATGCATTTCACCTTCATTCTTGAAAAATATTTTGAGGAGCATAGAATTCTTGCTTGACATTGGTTTTCTTTCATAACAAAAACCAAATATTATTTGTTTTCTCACTTATTTTTCCTTTTCTCTTCAGAAGTCAGTTGTCTATCTCACTATTGATTCTTTAAATATAATCTCTTATTTTACCTGGATTTTGAAGGATTTTTCTTTTCGTTTATTCTTTAGTTTTATTATTAGATGCATAAAAATGTGGTTTTACTTTTAAATTTATACCCTCTTTGGCATGTATCAACCTTCTTGAATCTATTTGATGTCTTTTATTAGTTCTAGAAAATTCTCAGACATTATCTGTTCAAATGCCTCTGCCATATTCTCTCTTGTCTCCTTTTGTAACTCCAGTTAATATGTATTAAACTTCTCACTGTATCATCTATGCCTCTTACTTCCCTTCTATTATTCTGCTTTCCTGTAATTTTATCCTATTCTATCCTAAAATAGCCTATCCTAAATCCATTTGTATATATTACTGTATATTTCTTTTGATATGTCCTCTATTTTACTAATTTTCTCTTTAGCTGAATGCAATTATCCACTGAGTTCTTAATTTCAGTTGTGTGTATCCTTCTGGAATGCCATTTTAATTATGCTGTGTCATTTTTGAGAAATTCTTCTCTCTGTAAAAATTTTAAATTTTGTATTTTTCTCTTTGAACATAGAGAGTATAATTGTTTAACATAATTATTTAAAAAGCCGTGTGTTCATTAATGTTTTCATTATTTGGAGCCCCCATGGATCTGTTCTATTGTTTTATTTCTGCTAGTTTCCCTTTATCTTGTTTTGTGAAGCAATAAAACACAAACAATTTTTTTTTCTTTTTCCTATGCTGGGCACCACACTGAGCAATATTTGTGACCACACTTGATACTCACATCAGCTATACTGTCATTCTCATTTTGCAAATGAGGAAAGCAATTCTCGAAGACACTGAGTAACTTCTCAAAGCCACGCAGATACAGGTCGATTTTCTGGAATTCAGAACCAAATCTGTCTGCCTTTAGAGCTAAACGCTGGGCCTTTACCCCATGGCTACTTAGAAGAGACTGAGATGACGAGACCCTATTTTCCCAACTGAAAGCAAACCAAACCATTGATAAGGATCAATATAGTGGCCAACTCCAGGGTCATCTCCTTTCTCAAGTTCTGTTTTCACACTGAATATGCAGTAGTGGACCAGTAGTGAGCTGTTTTCAGTCTGTGACCTGTAGCTCGTCAGCTGACTCCTTTAGTGATGTGTGTGAAACAGAGGAAGCAGCAGTTTTATGATCATTTTAGGGAGATTTAAAGCTGAGCAGTGGCGAGGTGCCTGTCATCTTCTGCCAAGGCAGAAGGCAGCTGGGAACAGGCAGCATAACAGACCCTGGGACTTCCTTGTTGCCGCATATTCCAAATCTTCCCTATGTAGGCTCATAGAAAATAATAGATACAATTTATTAAACATAGTGTGCTTATCACTATTCTAGAACTTCACATTTATTAATGCATTTTGCCTCATAACAATATTATGATGTAAATTGTATTTTTATTGACTTTTTATCAGTGAAGAAGCTAAGGTGCAGAAAGGTTATGTATCTTTCCTTAACTGGCTCAGATATTCAGAGTTAGGCACAAGACTCATTCAGACAGTCCCATCCTGGAGCCCACAGTCTTAACCAGTAGTTAACTGCATTGTTACTTACTTCCTCATGTTGGTGGCCTTGTGGTGAGTAGGAAAGTGTATAACTGACTTAAAAATAAAATATTGGATGTTCCTGATGGGTATGATGGGTCTGACAGAGGTCAGCTGTTGACTTAATTGCAACCCCAGAGCCATAAGCTCAGGAGGGGTCAGCGATCAGCAGAAAACCTTAGAGTGTGGACTGCAGAGGTGAATGTGTAGCCATTGCAGATTGCACGCCAGCACACAGAGGGACATTAAAATGGCCAGCAGTAAACGCCACAGCTGAGATGCTGTGGAGTGGTAGCTGGCTCCACCCAGGGAGGTTGAGCCCAAATTTCTACCTAGCCACTGCCAGTAAAAAAGTGTGTCTCTTCAAAGATGTCTTTTACTACAGATTGTAAACACAGGGTTTAATAAAAATTAATGCTCTCGCTCAGAATCTCTTATGCAATAGTTCTTCCATATGTAGATAAACGAGTCAGAAGAGATTCAAGTGTTTCATTTGTAAAGAATCTCAGGGTCTTGGCAATTTTCACCCTTGAAAAAGATGCCATTTTATTATTTCTTCACTATTATTTTCCCAAATTTTTCTTTAACTTTCTTTCTCTGTATATTTTTTATAGTAGGATTGCTGGCTACCTTGAGCTCCTTTTAGCTGACAATTGTCACTCAGTTGTTAATTACATTGGATGGTGGTTCTGTGACCAATGGCTCCTGAGTAATGGTAAAAATGCCCTGTTGGTGAACTGTGGAAGGTCCTGCCCTAAGCTTAGTGCCCCTGACTGAGTGCAGACTGAGCCCTGCTGGGACCAAAAATCTAAAATCTATGGGGACCTGAAGGAAGTGCCTTTGTCCAAAGTCAGCAAGTGGAATCAATGGCTGGGTTTCTCAGAAGGTGTCGCTCTGCTTGGGACCTCCTGGTCTCCCTGGCTTTGTCATGGGGAAACTTTGGGGGGCTTTGGCGTGGCTGATAGCTGGTCCTCAGACCCTGGTGTTCCTGCCTCTGCTAGCCCTAGAAAACAGAAATTAACGTAAAAGGTAGATTTGTTCTTATCTAAACTCTCATGCTTCTCACTGATGCCAGACGGAGCCATGCTGGAAAATCTAGCCTGGTTATCCTACACGTTCTGGAGCCTGGCTTGTTCCAGATCACTTGCCTGGCTCTAAGTTAAAGAAACTCTTGTATGGGAGAAGGGTGGATATGGACTGTCCATGAAATAGGTGCAGAGGAAAGCAACAAATTCCAGGAGAAGAAAGCTCAACAACCCCATGATCTTTGTTCTGTGGTCTCTTTTCCCCAGGGTTGGGGACAGAAGGGAGGGGGAGCTTTCTGACCTCCCGAAATTTCACAGTCACTGGTATGAAAACCGATCCTTTGCTGCCTCACTCTCTGGCAGGTGGCGACTGATGCCTTTTACCATTTATGAAAAAAAAAATGTAAATGGCGACAAAAGCTATTTTTATAATGTTTTTATCTATTCTGTGACTGACATCAATAACACATAACAGTTTCATTGACATTGTATCGCATCCAATGGGCCCAGTGACCTGATTCAATGTCAGTGGAAAAGCCTCGTACATCATCTCTGTGGCTGAATTGCAACAGATCCATTATTGACGCTTCAACCCCACGAGTGCCCCAGAACTGATGCCAAGTCCATTTCAAGGGTTTGCCTCCTTCCCGATCTTCGTTTGTCACAACTGTCTTAGCTCTCTGACCATGGACATGCCTCTTTTTAGCACGTCCCCTGAAATTGGTCCACTCCGAACGTGTTTTTAGACTTGACAGCTCTTGAGAGGTGGGACGGGTTTGTGCTTGAGGCACATTGCATGGATCACAGTAGGAACTCACACAGTGGGAACTTTGAATGAATGAGCGAAAGAGGGAAGGCAGAAAAGGAGAAGAGGGTGCAGAGAGTGTGAACCTCTCCACTCCAGTATATTGTCAGTGTTTCCTGTGTTGTGGCCCTGAGGTCCTCAGAGCTCCTATGGCTTAGGTCAGGACCTTGGAGGAATAAAAGTTGTTAGCGGGACAAACTAGAAAGAGCTTTAGAACACTTTTGCAAAGCGGGAGAATGCTCTTCCTCTGACTTCAGCCTCAGGACCTGGAAGCTGGCCGGCACGTGGAGAAGAGTGGAGGCCACCTGGCCAGGCCCCTGTGGTGGGCACATGATGAGGAGCCCCAACCACCAAGCCCACCCTTGTTTCTCATCTTCTCAGCTATGCAAAATGAGAATTAGCACTGAGCCCACAGTCTTAGATCGGTTTAAGCCAGCTCTTACTAATATTGCAATATATTTGTCATTTGTCTCACTGGTAAGCCTGTTTAGTAGTCAAAACTGTAGAAAATTGAATATACACTTACTGTATAAAAATGATATGCTTGGTTAGTGATAGTTTAGAAGAAATAAGTACATCTATCATAGAGGAGCAGGCTGTCAGCTCTTTATATGTAAGAAAAATATTGAACACAAATGTGATAAATGTTGGGCATCGTTTACAAAAGTTGTCTGACAAAGTTGGTTTGTAATAAGTTCTTCGGAGCAAAGAGGAAGATGAAAGGAAAAGAGAGAGAGTGGGAAGAAGAGAACAGGAGAAAATGGATAGCCGGGTGGAGAGAGAGAGATACGCGGAGAGCTTTAAAACGATCAGAGAAAGGGAGACCCATACCCCGCCCTTGCTCTGACGTCATAGCAACCCC
Organism: Prionailurus bengalensis; assembly: GCF_016509475.1. Lineage (NCBI taxonomy): Eukaryota > Metazoa > Chordata > Mammalia > Carnivora > Felidae > Prionailurus > Prionailurus bengalensis. The sequence continues at coordinate 22,146,921 of NC_057352.1, read as the reverse complement.
TGCCTGCCTATGAAGTGCCCATCCTTTGGCAAAAGGAGCTCAGACACACAACAGTAAATCTGCTGGGAAAGATTCCACCTCAGGGGACATAGCTGATGGCCACCTCCCGAGGCCACGATGGTGGCAGCTGAGACAGACCTCACTGTGGCCCAGAGGGGAGGGTAAGGTAGACTGAGGTAAGCACTTTGGACTAATGACTTGGGGACTAGATCCATACATAAGAAGGTTCCAGGTGGGCAATCAAGGCAGTGAGGGTAGGGCCCTCAGGAGTGAGCAGGCTGGGCTGGCAGTGCTGGGCCCCGGGACCCAGGTGGGGTTACTGTCTGGAGAGGGAGGCCATGTCTGGGCATGGGAAGGTGAGGAGGCCACCAGGGCCATTGGTGTCAGTACCCAGGAGCTGGAAGAATGGTGGGTGCGGTGGAAGAGGACAGAGCAGGTGAAAGGCCCATTCCTGGAGGAAGTGGAGAGTAACTGAGCCTTGAAGCTCGGGTGGGCAGAGAGTACTTTCGCTGGGGAAGAGCCCACGGTGGAGGGCATCTGTGTCTCTCTGGCTGCGTCAGAGGGAGAGGGCACTGGAAGGCAGCAGCCCAGAGCTAAGACGAGTGGGGAGGTTGGTTGGGAGCAGATCTTGGCACGTGGGTAAGCTTAACACCAAATCCAAACCGGCTCCCTCGGATTCGTTGCATAAAGGGAGCTGGGCACAGCGAGGGTGGCAGTGTGATACGGCAATGGCCAGTGGAGGGCAGCGAGGGACTCTGGCCCCCAGGAGAGTAGAATGTCCGTTTCCAGCCCGTCCTCTGCACTACGCACCCTGCCTGCCTGCCACTTCTCACCCTGTCTGGGGTCTGTTTGTGCACAGACCTGCAGGGCATGGCTCAAGGACTGCAGTGAGATTCAGCAGGGCTCAGGAGAAAAGGTGATAGATAAGAAGGGCCAGGTGTGGGCAAGGGCCAGCAAGGAGGGTGGGGATATCCTCGGACCAGATACTTCTCACACTTAGGGAAAGGACTCAGAGAATCCTGGGACTCACTTTACCTCTTCCTTAATTTCCTGGTAATTTTTTTTTTTTTTTTAACTTTAGCCACCACCTAGATGGATAGTAATCATTACCTTCTTGGAATTGTTTCAAGCACTTTATAGATACTACCTCATTTCAGCTGTCATTGTGGCCTTAAATAGAGTAGGTCCTATGGTTGTCCCCATTTTAAAGAGAAGGAAACTGAGGCAGACTGGAGGGTAAGCAATGTAATGACCAAGTCACCCAGCTAGTAGGTTGCAGAGCTGGCATTTGAGCCCAGGCTATGTGTTCCATTGTCCAAACTTTACCTCTCTGGGTAACCCTCCTCCCCCAAGCTGCCCCTCAAGAAAATGCCAGTAATTCTCTGGAGGGGACCCATGTGTTCATGGAGAGCATTTGTACTCACTTGTCTGTTCTTTTCAGGAGCTCACCCTCCCTGGAGTTGGGAAAATGGCCCAAGGAAAGGAGAGTAGGGGTTGGGTTAAGGAGGGTTCCCCTGGCAAGAGGTGGGGAGGTCTTGCCTTCACCCATTGTGGGCACCTCTAAACTTAGTAGCTCCGGATTTACATTCACTGTTATCACCTCCTCACTCCTCCTCATTTTCAGAGAAGCCTTCTCCGTGGGGTGGCAGGGATGGACCAGCTTGGCCAGTCTCCTCTGACATCACTGAAAGGCCTAACAGGGCTATCAGGGCATTTAATGAAAGCCCAGCTATTACTGAGCAGGTTTGTCCTCAGGACTTCTTTTGAGCTCCTGAATCCAGCTGTGCCTGAAATCTGATATCCTTGGGCTTACTGGTACTGTGACCCATCAGTGTTTTGTTTTTTTTTTAAACCTTAAAATACAGGCAATGCATACCATGTAATACGTGGAGTATTAAGTCCCCTCTGACAGGCGTCTCTAGAGGGAGGTCATTGTGACTTGGTGACCAGTGGATCTTACTGGATAACAACTGACCACTTCCCTGTCCGATGACATGGGAATGCTCTCACTTAAAATTTGACCATTTACGCTCAAATTCCATTGGGCATTGAAATTCACTCTTAACAAGGTGGCATCTGAGGGTCAATTGCCAGTGAACCTAAGGGGCCAGTGAATTGAGCTGCGTACATAACTATATGCCTGTAGACATTCAGCTCAAGGTCAAGAGCCCCATCACTTGGGACTGGGGGAGGCAAGAGGAAATGATAGCCTATCTTTTTGGCATTTTCAAGGCTTTAATTAATCGGGGGACCTAATGACTTAATGATGGAATGTGAGGCATGATATCAAGCCAGAGAATACATCTGGGGCCAGGGAAAATTTTGGGGTTTGGGATCAGCACAGATGATGGGTAGCTGTTCTTGGAAGCTTTGGAATATAAACCCCTTTTGAGTGCACAGTGGTGCAGCCAGGGCACAATCAGTCCAGGCACATCGTTATAAATATATCTAGGGCTGGGTGGTCACAGGATTCTTAAGGAAGATCTGAGTTGAGGACCAGCCCTGAGGGACATAGGATGTAGTGGTTTAGCCCTCCAGCCTGGCCCCACCCAGGTTTTAGCATCCTGTTCCTATGGGCAAAAATCCCCACAGGAGAGATTTAGATGCTGGATGACAAGTCTTACCTGTGCTCAGCTCAGGGCTGGCCAAGGAAAAGGCTCAGTTAAAATTGGCTAAGTGGGTAAATTGAATCCACCAGAAACCTTGAAGAGGCTGTTCCTTGAGGACGCAAGCACGTGAGTCGTTAAGACACCAGTCTGCTTTGCTTGATACAATGGCCAAGATGCCTCAAAGCCATGCCAATTTGAATTTGGGGATCCCTGGTCTAAAGATGTGAGATACATTTCAAGTGAATCACTTCATTGAGTAATGGAGTGTCCTTCATTCTGTTTGTAAGGTTAGATTTTGCTGGGGTGTGTTTTTCAAAGAAAGACTAGCACTGTCATTAGTGAGGTGTGATGGGTCCTGACAAGGTGAATATCCCTGGGCCAGGCCTGAAAGAAAAAAGGAAGGGAACAGAGAGGAGAAGAGATGGTGTAGGGGGTGTGGAGTGGAGAGGAGGAGAAGGACACAGAAGGAGGGCAGCCTTCCACAAGCCAGGAAGAAAGAAAGCCCTCACCAGAACCTGACTGTGCTGGTACCCTGATTTGGGTTTTCCAGCCTTTAGAACAATGTCTGTTATTTAAGCCACCCAGGCTGTGGTGATTTGTTATGGTGGCCCAAGTTTATACAGATGGGGATTCAAATATATATATATATATATATATATATATATATATATATCTGTATATATCTGTGTATGTATGTATCTGTATATATCTGTGTGTGTGTATATATATATATAAATGTACACTGTATTGCATAGGCCCTCCTGCCTCCACTCTTTATTAAGTCCGTGTATGTGCATGGGTCTGTTTCTGGATTCACTCTTTTGTTCTACTGCTCTATTTGTCTATTCCAGTGCCAATATGACTCCCATTACATCAAAGTTAGATTAAAACATATTTTGGACCAACCTTCCTCCCCTCCCTCTCTTTTATTTTTAAACATTTGCATTTTCTTGGCTCTTCTTGCACATGAACTCTTCTGTGTAAATATTAGAATCAGCTTGTCAATTTCCATGAAGTCTCTTATTCGTCTTTTGATAAATTGCAGGTTGAATTCATACGTTTATTTTGGGAAAGATGGTGCATTTTCAATTCTGAGTCCTGCCTTTTCTGCACTCAGTAGGTATCTCTGTGATTTGAGTCTTCATCCTGCTTTCTCAGGACTTTCCTGGGGGCAGGTCCACCTTCTACAGATTTCTCTATTTCTGAATCTCTGACTTCTTGTACATATCTTATATACATATTTGTACTTGTACTCTCTTATCTCTAGATACTGTTATTCCCACATGACTGGGTGGGGGGTATATAGGCACACAGAGGAAGTTAATGGCCTATCTATAGTTACAAAGCAAATGACCAAGCCAAGACCAGAACTTAGGTCATCTGACATTTCACCCACTTCATATCTAGGCCACAATCGCTGAGCTATCAAATCTTGTGGCTATTTCTTCACCCGTTGGCTTGTCTTTATCCCCCACACCAATCCTTTGCCTAGCCCTACAAGCCACAACATAGCTACTTTATATTCAGATGGCTGCCCATGAGGTCAAGACATCCATTCATAGGTTTACTGAGTGCTTACTGAATGTCAAGTTCAATACTATACACTAGATATACCAAAGCAGATGAAAGAAGGTCCCTACCCTAAGATTATTCACCACAGTCTGATGTGCAAACTCAAGTTGTCACAGATGTCACAAGGGTGAGAGGGTGTGTCTGGGCATATCTGTGCATGGATTTTCAATGTGGGTTTTGTCTGGGAGGGGGACCATTTACAGGGGATCTGGGAAGGAAGCATGATGCAATTTCAGATATTGGTCAGTCTGGCCCATCCCCTTCCCTTAGATTCAGTGTAGCCCCTATGGACAGAGGGGTTGTAGATGCTGCCATCCTAAGGTCGCTTAGTCATTCAGGACCTAGGAAAACTGCCTGGTGATGAGCACAAACCAGAATAGGTGGCTTAGAAGCCATGTCTTCTACCCTGGGCATCAGCACCCATATTCTCCCCCAAGTTAAGAGCATCTGTGGCAATGGGAAGACCTACCCCCTTCAAAGGACTTCCATACTAACATAGACAAATGTGAAGAACACCCTTCTTAATTTTAATAGGACGGACATCAAGCAATAACTCAGTAGACTGTCGACTCTTGGACCCGCATGCTTGAAGTGAAGTGTCCAGCAGCCTCAGGGACATATTATTTGCCAGTTTTCGTGCAATGTATTGCCCATAGGCAGTACTGCCTGGGGATGCCATGTCACTCTATTTGGAATCACTGATTTACAACAAACCTCAGGCAAAATTCTGCACACAACTTATATCTCTGTACCTTTTGTACTTTTACTTACTTGGTGTATTTTTCTTTAAATTGACCCACATTTTTATTTAACTTTTTGAAAGAAGAAACTAGTGGGTAACATAAAATAAAAACAGAGCTAAAGGGTACAATAGATACATGACCTCAGACACAGAGTTAGAGGACAGGGACTTAGAGGAGCTGGAAGGCCAGAATGGGTCCCAGAAAAAGGGTTTGAGATGAGAAGAGGGGCAGACATCAGAAAGCAGGAGCGAAGGTAGAGTCAGCCTTGGAATGTAATAGGATACAACCTGGAAGTAAGGCTTCATGCTGGGCCTGATTCAGGAGTGAGGACAAGGGGTGGTGGGTAGGCAGAGACTATAATGGAAGAGCCTATGGAGGGCCAAGGGATGGGAGGCTGCTGAGGCATGGAACTGGGCCCTCAGATAAAAGGGTGACAAATGGAGAGAATGACAGCTCCTATGAGCAGTCAAAGCCATTGGTGGCCTTTCATTCAATGTACACATACCAGGACTATAGGCACTGATGAAAAGTCATAGCAAATGGGGAACTGATAAAACTGATTAAGGCAAGCACAATCACTGTGAGGATTCCTTTCCATTCTACATCCAGCACATTGAGTGTGTGTGTGTGTGTGTGCACGTGCATGTGTGTGCATGTGTCTGTGTGTGTTGGGGGATGGAGTAGCAGACCTATTGGTCTTTCAGGACAGTGGAAACAGGAGATATCCATTGGTGGCTGTGGACTGGAAATGCAAAGATGGGTGACTCCAGGCAAGCCTGAAGAGTGCCAATGTCCTGACAGCCAGATGTTCAGCTGCTTCTCTTGGTGAACAGAAGATTACTCCAAAACACTGTTTATTCAACTGTATTTATTGGCTTCCTGCTGTGTGCTGCCCGGAACCGTGCAAGAAGCTGGAGACAACCCATTGAACCAGATGGACAGAACTGTTGTGCCAAAGAGTGGCCATTCCAGTGCAGGAGAACAGATAACAAATATGTAGAGAAAAAGTTAAAAAGAAGGAATCAAAAGTGGATATTGGTGTACAGAGTGCTTGGGAGGGAGGGAAGTAGAATAGTCAGGACAGAACCCTCTGGGAGGTGAGAATGTTGGCATTTGAGCTGAGACCTGGGCACAAGCTCAGCTTATGCAAAGGCCTGGAAGTAGGAATGGAATGAAGAAAAGCACAATGAAAGATGGGAAGAAGGTTAATGCCCAAAATTCCGGTTTGACTTGTAAAGTTTGAGGTGCTTTTTTAAAATCCAAGAGGCAATATAAGATGAAATACCACCATTGTTTCCAGTTCTCCCCTTTGCAACTAAAAACTGTAATTCACAAAGAAATATGAAAAAGTTGTGAAAGATGGAAAACAGAAGGCAGATTGGCCCAGGGACCTCAGACCTTGAGGAACAACACAGAGGCATTAAAAAACACACTCAAGAAGCTGAATGAACCCAAAAGGGTATAAATCCAAAGAAATCCATGCCAAGATCATAAGCAACTTTCTGAAAAGACAAAGAAAAAAATTGAAAGGGACTAGGAAGGAAACACTCCACTCAATTCTCCACAGCAGAATACACATTATTTTTAAGTGACCTGGAGCGTATATCAAGATAGACCATATCCTAGGCCATAGAATAAACCTCAACAAATTTAAAATAATTGAGACAATACAGAGTATGTTTTCTAACTGTAATAGACTCAAAGTAGAAATTGATGAAACACTAATTCAAAAGGATACATGCATCTCTACATTTCTTGCAGTATTATTTAAAATAGCCAAATTATGGAAGCAGTCCAAGTGTCCATCGATAGATGAAATGGATAAAGATATCTGTATCTATATCTATATCTATATCTATATCTATATCTATCTAGATAACAGAATATTACTCAGCCATAAAAAGGAATGAAATCTTGCCATTTGCAATAACATGGATGGAGCTAGACAGTATTATGCTAGGTGAAATAAATCAGTCAGAGAAAGACAAATACCATATGATTTCACTCATATGTGGAATTTAAGAAATAAAACAAACAAGCAAAGCAAGAGACAGACAAGCCAAGAAACACACTCTTAACTCTAGAGAACAAACTGATGGTTACCAGAGGGGAGGTGGGTGGGGGGATGGGTGAAATAGGTGATAGGGATTAAGTAATGCACTTGTGATGAGGACTGGGTGACGTATGGAATTATTAAACCACCATAGTGTACATCTGAAACTAATGTTAACCACACTGAATTAAAATAAAAACAATAAAAATGAAATAAAAAATTAAAAAGAAATTGATAAGAGAAATATAACAGGAAAATCTCCAAGCACGTGGATATTAAACAACACAATTTTAGATAACCAGTGGGTTAAAGAGGAATTCTCTAGAGAATTTTTAAAAATACACTGATGTGAATGAAAATGAAAATACAGCATATCAAATTTTGTGAAATGTAACTAAAGCAGTTACATGAAAATGGAACTTTGTAGAGCACTAAAGTGCTCTAATGGAAATTTAGAGCACTAAGGACTAATATTAGAAAATAGTAAATGTCTTAAATCAATGAAGTTCCTATCTCCATAAACTAGAAAAAGAAGAGCAAATAAACCAAATGCAAGAAGAAAGAAAATAATAAAGATAATAGCAGAAACCAATGAAATTGAAAACAGGAAAACAATAGAGAAAATCAATGAAACAGAAAGCTATTCTTAAAAAAAAAATCAATAAAATCGATAAACCCCTGGTCAGACTGACAAAGTTAAAGAAAGAAAAGACACAAATTACTGATAGAAATAACAGAGGCTGCCACTATGGGTTTAAGAGGATAATAAGGATATATCACGAATAACTTGAAACCCTTAAAAGTAGCAATTGAAAAAAAAAATTAATGAAACTCAACCAAGAAGAAATGGATATTCTGAATAGCTCAGAATCATTTAAAGAGATTAATCTTGCAACTAAAAATCTCCCCCAAAAAGAATATTCATGCCCAGATGATTTCACTGGAGAATTCTATGAAATTTTAAAGAAAAAATTAGCACCAATTACACACATTTTCTTCCAGAGAATAAAGGAGAGCAGAACACTTCACAACTTATTTTATGAGGCCAGTATTTCTCTGATACTAAAGCCAGACAGGAAAGTACAAAAGAAGAAAGAAAAGGATAAGAAGAGAAACTACAGACCGGTAATTCCTATAAATGTACACACAGAAGTTCAGTGGCTCACACAACAGAAATTTATTTGCTCAAAACTCGTGGTTTGCAAGTTCAAGCCCCGCATTGGGCTCCTGCTGTCAGCATGGAACCTGTTTCAGATCCTCTGTACCCTTGTTTCTCTGGCCCTTCCCTGCTTGTGTTTGCTCTCTCTCTCTCTCTCTCCCTCTTCTCTCAAAAATAATATAAACATAAAAAAAAACAGTTAGCTTTACATTTAGGTCTTGATTAATTTTGATCTAATTTTTGTATAGGGTGCTAAATTTCCCTTGAACTTCATTGTCGTTCCTATGAATGCGCAATTGCTTGATCATTGTTTTTTGAAAATACTATCTTTACTCCATTGAATTGCCTTCACACCTTTTTTGAAAATAATTTGGGTGTATTCAGTATGTCTACTTCCGGGTCCTCTGTCCTGTCCAATTGATCTATATGTCTCTCCCTTTGCCAAAGTCAAACTATTTTGATTACACAGCAAAATTAGTAAGCCTTAATATCAGGTAGTGATTCCTCCCACCCTATACTTCTCAAAGTTCTGTTATTTTAGAATAAACTGTTAAATAAAACATGTTATATCCTCCTACCTGGATAAATATAGTTTCATAACAGCCTGTAAGGTCAGGATTGAGTTTAGAATTCCCAAATGCTTTGGAATTCTGGCTACACAAGGAGAATGCATTCAGTTCCACCCCCTCACCAACATACAGACCACTTTCTCCCCACCTTCAGTCTCCCCTGCATCTTGAAGGGCCTCTCATTTATACATGTGAACACCAAGTCTGCATGTGGTGTTCTAAAATATTAGAAATATTTTATTTTATTTCTAAATTTCTAAATTATTTCTAATTCTAAAATAAATCTTATTTTATTTTTTTTTAATTTTTTTTTTAACATTTATTTATTTTTGAGACAGAGAGAGACAGAGCATGAACGGGGGAGGGGCAGAGAGAGAGGGAGACACAGAATCGGAAACAGGCTCCAGGCTCTGAGCCATCAGCCCAGAGCCTGACGCGGGGCTCGAACTCACGGACCGCGAGATCGTGACCTGGCTGAAGTCGGACGCTTAACCGACTGCGCCACCCAGGCGCCCCAAATCTTATTTTAGAATAAGCTGGCCTTTGTCAAAAACCTTGCTGAAATTTTAATAAGAATTGTATTAAATATATAAATCAATTTGAAGAATTGACATTTTTACTATATTGAGTCTTCCTCTTCCAACCCATGAACATGGTATACCTCTCTATTAGTTAGATTTTTAAAATTTCTTTACTCAGAGTTTTATAATTTTCAACAGGCAGATCCTGAACATGTTTTGCCATATTTCTGTCTAAGTCTTTCATCTTCTTTGTAGCAATTGTAAATAACTTTGTTTTTAAAATTCTAGTTTCCAATTGTACATTGCTAATATGAAGATGTACAATTTATTTTGCTGTATTGCCTTGTGTCTTGAAAATATGGTAAAGTTTTTAACTCAATGGGTGATATTTGGGAGGGAGGGGTTCTTGGGATTTTCTATATAGATAGTCATATTGCCTATGAATATGAAAAAGTATATTTCTTTCCTACCAATCTGTTTATTATTCATTTTTCTTGCCTATTTTTAGTTTCTATTGTATGTATATGTTACCACTGGGGGAAATTGAGTGAAGAGTACATGGGATCTCTCTGTATGGTGTTTTTCTTTCTTTTTTTTTTTTCCAACTTCATGTGAATCTCTAATTCAAAGTGTAAAGTTTTTAAAAATCCAAGACCTAGAGCAGAACTTTTTTTGGTGGGAGAGGCTCCAGAAGAATTACAGATTGGAAAGTCATAAGCATATGTTTAATTAATTAATTAAGTGTTCATTTATTTTTGAGAGAGAGAGAGAGCAGGGGAGGAGCAGAGAGAGAGGGAGACACAGAATCTGAAGCAGGCTCCAGGCTCTGAACTGTCAGCACAGAGCTGGACACGGGACTCAAACCCACAAACCAAGAGATCATGACCTGAGCTGAAGTCGGATGCTTAACTGACTGAGCCACCTAGGCACCCCCATATGTTTATATTTTAAACCAAGCACCTGGATAAGATCACTCTAGGACTGTAAAGGAGGTTTATGCCTCAACATTCAAATGCATGACAGTAGGCAGGCGTGGCTAAGATGAAGGGGTAGAGAGTGACAAAAGGGAAAAATCCAAGCAAGGTAAGGTCTTGGCTTGTTTCTCAAGAATGAAGGGGTATGGTTTGGAGGCTCACAAAAAGCCCAATAAGTTGCAGAGAAAGGACTGTGGTGTTCAGCAGGATGGCAATTGATGAGCCTGATGAGCTGTGTCAGGGGAGTGAAATAGATGTAAACACAGGTAAAGTGGTTGGAAAAAAAAATGAGAGTAAGTTCTAATGTGGAAAACAATTCGAGATTCTCTAGAAATTGGTGTCTTTGGAAGCCGGAGAGGGAAAATCTTGGCCAATTGAGTCATACTTTAGGTTTGGGGACCTGATTATAACCTTGGGAAGGAGCTAGCTCCCTTAAGAAAATATTTGGACATCCCAGATTTTTGTGATGTATTACACACCATTGAAGTTGAGGTAATGTGATATGTGATTCAAAGCCTAGACCCACCACTAGCTTACTGTGTGGTCTTGAGCAAGTTGCTTCCCCTATCTGGGCCTGAAGGGGAACTATGTCATTCTGTTGTTCTTTTCAGCACCCATTCCCTCTTAACTAATATTGCAGTTCTGCCTTTAGGCATGAACAAGAAGAGACCCATCCTCGCACCCCATGTTCTAGAAATCCCTAATTGGTACTCCTACAGCTATACCTCTCCCCACAAGAAAAGAGGATGTGGATGAAGCCCATGCCTCCTTCTCTGGACCACACCAAATATGTGGAGCCCCTAGACAAATAGTCTTGAATCCACTTGCATTTATCTCGCCCTGGGGTCCAACCTCCCCAGATGCAGACCACACACCCTGTGTTGGCGTTATGGCCAAGGATTGCTGTTTGTAAGCAGTGTGGACAGAGAATGGACATGCAGACTTGGTGTTCACATGTATAAATGAGAGGCCCTTCAAGATGCAGGGGAGACTGAAGGTGGGGAGAAAGTGGTCTGTATGTTGGTGAGGGGGTGGAACTGAATGCATTCTCCTTGTGTAGCCAGAATTCCAAAGCATTTGGGAATTCTAAACTCAATCCTGACCTTACAGGCTGTTATGAAACTATATTTATCCAGGTAGGAGGATATAACATGTTTTATTTAACAGTTTATAACTTGATTTGTAACGTTTAAAAATATCTGTACTCATATGGGGAGCCCCGTAAATGTTAGGATTAAGCGTGTAACAGAAACTTTGGGAGGAATGCCCTATCTCTGATTATATGTGGTGTTGGGGGAGACAAAGAATCCAGATCCATTCCCCTCCTCATATAGAAGTAGCAGAAGACCCTTGAGTCCTGTCCACCAGAGTCTTCCTTGCCCCTTCCTTTAAGTGCCAATGGCCAATCATATTCTTTCTTCCTGGACTTGGGACTTGGGTAGAATAATACCAGATAAATAGATTTATGTGATGTTCACTCTAGCAGGAGTGGATCCTGGGGTTAAGTGGCACCTGTTCTGGTTTCAGTCTTGCTGCTTAGCCTCACACTCGAGGCTTCTTGCTCCATAGATTCTGGAAGCTCTTCAATATCCCCTTTTGTGTTTACTTTGGCTAGTTGGTTTCTGTTGCTTATCTTCAGCTTTGATGCTCAGTGGCTCATGTTGCAGAAGCTTCAGGGCTACTCAACATCCTCCTGGTGATAAGTTCATATTTGTACATGGAAGATTTCTCAGCTAATGATGCCCACATATCATGAGTGGTGTAGATCTGGTGCACAAGACAATCAATGAGATATGGCATTGGGCCCAGTGGCTGGGAGGCTGATGTGGGGGGGGGGGGTAGTGAGCAGATTTGTCTAGGGCTCTGAAGTGAGCCACCATTGAGGAGTTTCTGGATTTGGCCTGTGTACCAAAGATAACTCTATGTCCAACATTGCTTAATAGGGTCTGAATGACACCAAGGCACCTGCCTATAGACAAAGAGAATCCAATCTCAGCTGCATCCTTTCATTTAATGATTCAGTTCAGCCCAATCTGGAAAGTTCAGATTGGCACCAGTTGAATGTTCTGGAGGTCACTGGATTCTTCAAGGTGGGTTTGAATTGGCATCTCCCCTCAAGGAGCTTGTAGGCCCTCTACTGCTTTGTGCAGCCTTCCCAAAGCACCTTTCTCTTCTTGCTCTTACTCCCTCTAGCAAGAACATTTGAACCAACCCATAGAGTCTGAGGTTTACAACACACCCTCAGAATTCCAAAAATTGATATCTGATTTTATAAAATTTATATAACCAAAAAACCCTATACATTTCAACCCATTTCGACCTAGCCTCCTCCTCTGACTCACCCCAACCACAAATGTAGGGAGAGGGTGATGCAGTATAATGCCATTTGGCCAAGGCGAAAGCTGTGAATAAAATACTTCTCTGACTTGATGGTAGACAAAAACTCCTCACTATCCAACTTTGAGACTGTGTTACTGGATCTCAAAGTGGTGGTGGTTGTGTTGTCCTACCAGTTCTTAACATTGGAGGTTCTGGCAGTGGGTAGGGGTGGCATGATTGGTAGTGTTTGGGGGAGGGGCATCTGGGGTTTGATGAGTTTGTTATTTCGTACACAGCTCACTCTGTTTCTAGCCCCCTTTGCAGATGACAGGAGGTGCTAGACGGTGGAAAATAAGATGTGTGGTGTTGCAGGCAGAAACTTGATATGGTGTAATTACTATACATTAAAATAGATGGAATTTGGATATAAAAGCAAAGCAGACCATACCTTACGTGATGCTGAGAAGAGAGACATCACTCCACTCTGCATGTGCATGTGTCTGAAAGAGCATTCCAATCTCTAAAAATGGCACATGGGCCAAAAAGTCCAAATAAACATCTCATTGCTGGGAGTGGGAGGGGAGGAGGCTCTCACCAAGGCAGATGAGAGTAGATGTGAATCAGAAACCACACTCATATGAACCATCTTTTGGTTTGAACTTTTATTCAAAAATGAGGAATTGCACTTCTCTTTTTAGAACCAAACCAAAGTCATGCCAATTCCTTTTTTTGGGTGGAGAAAAGCAATTCAATCCCTCAAGACTTGCTGAACACTTGTGCCAGACTAGGTCAAGGGGAAATAGAAGGAAAATACTGCATGCTTTCAAGTAGCTTATTGTTTATTTGGGAGTCTAAACACCAACGAAAATAATTTTTGAAAATATCATAATTTGTAATTGAGTATTATTATTTATCATAGTTCAACTAGGAATGTGAAAACACAGATCAATTACTTGTCAAAAAAAATGTGTTGAGAAAGCCCTATTTGAACAACTCCTTGAAGAGTGGAGTGTGTCCAGCTAGACAAACGGGTGGGACATATACTTTCTGGCTGAGTGCAAGGAACAGCATGAGAAAAAGCTCCAAGGTGAGTCCTGAGATGGTATACACGTGCATAGATGGTGGGAGAAAAGAAGGAGGATACTCTGAGTGGCATAAAGGAAAGGAAATTAAAATGCCTAGATAGGGACTTGATTAAAATCTACTGATTCCTCATTGCCCTTATCAACCCTAAGATTCTCTGATCATAAAATACCAGGATAAAATAAATATAGATGTAAGCTTCAGAGAGTGGAAGAGAACCATGGAAGTGGTGCATGATGGAATTTATTGGAGAGAGTGCCATAAGGCAATACTGATCCTCAGATTGGAATGGGTTTTGCATTTCCTTTGTGTTAATCTGTTGCTCATAGCATTTTGGCCAGTGGAAAGACAACGTACAGCAGCCTTAATTTCTCTGTGTAGCATATTGAATTTTTAGGAAAGAAGATATAAGACTGAGTGTCCCTCCCACTAGATGGCTGGCTTTCAGTGGATCTGACACTAAATTTCATGACCTCTTTCTCAGTTGGGAGAGCACACACAGATGCCATCAATGAGGTGCATCAGTTAGGGTGATTTTCTAAAACTGCTCTTAACATACATTTAAATATATGAAAGCCATTCCTGGAGGTAAGGCCATTTTGAAAGCAAAGATATCATCACTTCTCTTGCAATCAAAAAGCCAGAGAAATATGGGCTAACTAGTTAAGAAGGAACTCGACATCAAAGCCTGGGCCGCTGACGTTATCACCAGCTTTTGTGAGTTAACATTAGATCATGTGTTTATAGTTGTGTCCCACCTCCCAGATGAGCCCTCATTTTCCTCACTCCACCTCATCGAGGTTTTCTCCACGTTTGACTTATGGGGACATGAAGAATGGAGAGTAAGCAGGTCTATGCAAAACCACTAGGTGGGCTTCCTGTTCAAAATGGCATTTGGATAGGACACCTTGATTTAGCTCCAGCCCCAGCCCCGTCACACCCCCCCCCCACACACACCACAGTTCTTCCTGAGTACCAACAAAGACAAATGGGGAAAAAAAAAAGAAACTCACACCATTACCCAAAACAAACCAATGGTCATTAATGCCAGCAGGTAGAAGGAATTTACCCGAGTGACAATGTCTTTAGAAATATAAACAGAAATGGATAAAACACAATTATAATGACATCCTTAACTTGATTTTATTTGTCTTTGACAGCTAAAATAGGAAAAAAAAAGTGAGAAGATCTGAATAATATAACATTTTATTTTATGGTGAATATGCCTTATTCCCCAGCACCCATATATAATATTTATTAAAAGTTGATCTTATATTAGTCTCCAAAAAATACCAATAATTTTTTTAAAAATCTGAAATTTATGCTTCACCTAACTAAAGTATAATTAAGGTAATAATGACAGATATTAAAAAAAACATGATAATCATTAGAAAATTAAATAATACTTGCTTAAGTACCTATTTGTCAAATATAACTTCAACATTTTAATTATATATTTATATTTTTAAAAATTAAAATTAAAAAGTTATATATCAAATCTCAAAATGGTCAAAGTTTCTTTCAGAGAAAAAATTGAAATGTTACATATTTTCATTTTTAACTCACATTATAATGAAATAAGTATGGACTCAAGGACTTAGAAATATAACCAAAAAATTCATCGAAAAGGTAGAACCAAACGATTAAGATTAGAATATAAATTAATTAGAAAAAATGAAGGAGTACAGCATATTGTGTATATGCACATATTGTGCACACATATATACACACATGCATACACACACGCACACACATAAAGCTTTTAACAATTTTTCTGAAA
Source organism: Prionailurus bengalensis (assembly GCF_016509475.1). Taxonomy (NCBI): domain Eukaryota; kingdom Metazoa; phylum Chordata; class Mammalia; order Carnivora; family Felidae; genus Prionailurus; species Prionailurus bengalensis. The sequence goes on along the minus strand of NC_057352.1, from coordinate 22,131,539 downwards.
CTTCTAGAAATTGTAAAAAACTTTTCAAATACATGACCAGTGTAAATATTAGGGGGAAAAACAAAAACAAAATTATTTTGATTTACACTTAGATTATCTTCCCCTAAATGCTAAGACAACTGACCAATGATTAAAACTAATATAAAATGCCATGAGAACAAATTACAGGACTCTTTTTGGACTTGAACAAAATGACTTTTAATGTATATGGAAGAAACAATAAATAAAATATCCAAGAAAAATTTTATGTAGAATAGTTTAGGAAGTCTTGCCCTATGCGTGTTATAAATCTACCATAATAAAATCAATATAGTTTGGTTTTCTGTGGCAAACCAATGGACCAGAAGAGAAAATTCAGAAGCATGCCTACGTTTATGTAATATGAATTTTAAATCTGTGGATAAATGATAGATGACTTATTCAATGTGTTAGGACAATGACAGCCATTTCCAAAAGAAATTTAATCACTATCAATAATCAAAGTAAATTCTATATGAATAAAATCTTTAAATGTAATTTAAAATAATGAAGTACGAGAAGCAAATGTGGGTGTACATATTGCCAGATGTGTGAAGGTGGAGGTTGAGAAAAAAATTTATTCTAAAATATTTAATATTTTGCCAGTGTGACATTTCTGTCTCAATTACGGCAAATTTTGATGCTAATAAAGTTGAAATCATATTTATTGTATCAAATCTACACATTAACTCTTTAATGGTGTTTGCCTTTGGTATCTTGCTTAGAAAATTATGTGTGTGTGTGTGTGTGTGTGTGCATGTGTGTGTATGTGTACATTCTAAAAACAAAACAAAACAAAACAAAACAAAAAATAGCCCATGAAAATCAGGCTAGCAAAACATTTAAGAGTACAGATTCTGCCACTGTGGCACAATTAAATTTCAACTCTGCATAACCTTGGGCAATTTAAACCTTTAAGCCCCAAATGCCATATCTGTAAAATGGAATAATATTATCTAACTTGTTGGGGTCTCTTGAGGATTAAAGTAATTAGCACATGTAAAGTAATTAGTAAGTAGTTAGCAAATTTAAGTGTGATAATGTGATTATTAAAGTAATATTAATGGACATGAGGTTATTTAAGACTGAATACATACACATGGCCATACACACTAAAATTACTAAAAATTATTTTACATTTATTTTGGTCACAGAAATGAAATTTAAGTATTAGTGAGTTATGTTTTTCATCTATAAAGATGTCAAAGGCAGAAAATATCTATTCAGAGTTAGCAAGTTTTCAGGAAAAATAAATACCTGATAAATCACTATCAAACTTCTTAAAGTAGTTTGACATTATCTACTAAGATATTATTAATGTGTGTAATTTTAGCTCAGCAATTAGTTTAATTTCTTAGAGGAATTATTACATATAGATAAATATTCAGCTACAAGGACAGTCTCCTTAGTGTTGTTTAGAAAACTAATATAATTTCTTTCATCAGTGTATCATCAAATTTATTAGTAAACAGGTGCTTTCATTTTGGAAAGGTACTGATTCAACTTATTTAATGGATACAGGCCTATTCATATTGTCTATTATCCTTGTGTAAATTTTGGTAGATTTCGTCTTTCAAGAAATTGACCCACTTCATGAAGGTTATGAAATTTATGGACATAGAGTATTCTTTATTATTCTTTTAATATCAGTGAGATCAATAGTGAAGACCCCTTTTTCATTTTTGATATTAGTAATTTTTTGTTCTCTCTTTTATTCTTGGTTTGCTTGGCTAGAGGATTGTCCATTTTATTGATCTTTTCTAAAGATAGGTTTTTTTTCTATTGATATCTACTTTTAAATTTAATTTACTTAAAAAATAAAATAAATTTCATTTATTTATGCTCTTATTTTTATTATTTTATTTATTCTACTTACTTTGGATTTAATTTCCTCTTCTTTTTCTAGTTTCCCAGGGTGGAAGTTTGGATCACTAATTTTAAATCTTTTTTCTTTACTAAAATATACATTAATTGCTATAAATTTTCCTCTAAATACTGCTTTTACTGCATCTCATGAATGTAGACAAGTTGTATTTTCATTTTTACGTAGCTCAAAATATTTTTTTAATTTCTTTCAATATTTTTTGACCCATGTGTTATTTAGAAATGTACTGTTCAATCTCTAGATTCTTTGGAATTTTCCAGCTATCTTTCTGTTATTGATTCCTAGTTTAATTTCATTGTGGTCTGCTGAAGTCTACAACTATAATAGCGGGTCAGTCTATCAGTTTTTGCCTCATATATTGTGACTTTCTCCTGTTAGACACACACACATAAAGTATTGTTATGTCTTCTAGGAAAATTTGCCATTCATCATCATGTAATGCCCCTCTTTATGATAATTTTCCTTGCTTTGAAGTCTGTTTTTTCTAGAATTAATATAGTGTTTTTAATTTGATCTCTTTCAATAGATCTCTCTCCATCTCTTTACTTTTAATCTTTATATTGTGTATCTTTATATTGAAAGTGGGCTTCTGGTAGACAATATATAGTTGGGTTTTATATCTGTATCCACTAAGAGATTTTCTGCCTTTTAATGGGTGTATATAAACCATTCACATTTAATGTAATCATTGACGGTGTTGGAGTAATAATTAACATTTATAACCTTTTTTGTCTTTGTTCTTTGTTTTACTTTTCCTCACTCTTTCCCTGTTTTTTTTCTGTTTTTTTTTAATGTTTATTTATTTACTTTTGAGAGAGACAGAGACAGAGACAGAGAGGCAGAGAGAAGGAAGACACAGAATCCCAAGCAGGCTCTGCACGGATAGTGCAGAGCCTGACATGGGGCTTGAACTCACAAATTGTGAGATCATGATCTAAGCAGAAATCAAGAGTTGAATGCTTAATGGATTGATCCACCCAGGTGCCTTTTTTTCTGGTTTTAATTGAGCATTTTATATGATTCTACTTTATCTCCTCTCTTAGAATATTAATTATACTTCAAAAAAAAGGCCTTTTTAGTAGTTTCACTAGAATTTGCAATGTACATCTACAACTAACCTGTCTATTTTCAAATAACAGTACACAGCTTCACAGTAAGTACAGATGTTTTATAACAGAATATTCCTAGTTCTTGCCTTCTGTCCCCAATACTGCTGTCATTCATATCCCTTATCTATAAGCTATAATAACCCAGTACATTGTTGATATTATTATTTTGAACAATTATTAGATCAATCAAGAATAATAAAAAATATATATTTTTTAAGATTTACCTTCATTTATTCTTTCTGTGACACTCTTCCTTTCTTTGTATAGATCCAAATTCCTGACCTATATATGTTTTCTTTTTCTCTATCTTGGTGATTTTAATAATAAACACCTGGAGACAAAATAAATGTTCAACAAGAGGATAAGACACTGTCAGATCCATGTAATGGAAAGCTACAAAGCCATTGAAAATTGGTGGGAGTCTCCTGTTCGCCATGTGGTGGTCCAGTAATTAATCACAGCTGACAACAGTTCATTGGGGATAAATTCCAGGCACCCTGTGAGCATTATCATTGGGAAAATTGACCATTTCTACTTCCTCTTCTACTTGTGAGAGTGTTCCCCACTGTTGGTGGAAAGGGGGAGGTTGAAAAGAAGAGGGCAGTGCCCAACCCCATGCAGGAGACACACAAATGTAGATTCCCCGGCTCTGAGAATTCCCCATTACTTGGAAAGTTCAGCTCTCACAACATGGGGTCAGAAGGCTGGAGAGGGGTTTGTTCCTTTGACCTAGTGATTCCTGGGATTGTCACTAGAATATGCCTGATTTTCCCTGGTAAGCATTACCTTTGTTTGCCTCTCCTTTAGAAAATCAGTTTGTTTGTTCTGCTGGGTTGAAGAAAGGGAAGAGACAGAGAGGCAGGAAAGTCATCTTTATTCCTTCAGAATTTTACCAGCCTAGGTCCTGGAAGGAACTGCAGGATGCTAGGTGTGGGCAACATTTTAAAATAAAACATCATGATGAAGAGTCTCTTCCCAAGTCTAGGAAAAGAATTCAGACTGGAGTGAAGAGAGAGAGGCAGAGAAGTCTATGTTCCCTGCAGAGGTCCCTGTGGCCTGTATCCTAGGCTAAGCCCTAGAGAGTGGGGAAATAACTCAGACAAGTTTGTAGGAACCTACAGCAGTGGTGGCCTGCAGGATTTCCTGGGAAGAGATGAGGGGAGGCAAGAATCCTAAGACAAGGTTTTGGACAATGTGGTGGAATTTCAAGACAGCAGCAAAGTGCAGGCAAAACAATCACCTGAAGCCCCATATGCTCAAGGGCAGCATATGGAAGCTGTTGGATGTAGGGTCTTGGATTAGGGGTGTGGGATACCTCATAGAGGTGGGAATGGGCCAATGACTTAGACTAGACACGAGGATGGGCATCCTGGTGTATTGCAGTGTAGACAGATGACACTGAAGGTCAGAGCACTAGGAGCATGGGCACTATGTAAGCCTTACAGCCTACCAGAACCTGGTAGGGAGAAGTTTGAAGGAGCCCCCATTTTTACTGAAGTTAAATTCCTACTACAACCCTGGCAAAATGATTGCTCAGAAAAAAATGTTAATTGGGTTATAAGAAATAAAGTTATATTTGTTCAACTCTTGTGTTTGTGGACCAAGATTCTCATTTGATCATTTTTATGGTAATTTTAGCCCCAGACTACCCTAAGATGATAATGTGAGGAGAGGGAAGAGCGAGCACAAATATTACCAGTTGCTGGGTCTGAAAACGCCCTCCCATGAAGGGTTAAGGCAGGCCATTTCCTTCCCACACTGAGGAAGCCAGCAGCCCTGATTGTAAATAAGGAATTAATGAGTACATCAAAGACAATGTTGAGATTGCATTAAAAATGAGCAGTTCACACCTTTTTTTCAAAGTTAACTTTTTTTTTCAGCTTAAAACCCTGATAAATGATTTCAATTAACAGTTACAGAAAAAGAAAATTATATTGCAAATTCATGCAAAATCTTCCTACAAAATCACTTGCCTAATTACACAAATCAATTCTTCAGCCTGAGAATTTAGCTCCAAAATAGAAAGTATGGATGTTTCAGCAGCAATTGCATGGGTAAGGTGAGAACCTCAGGGTGGTCTACTCTGGCCTCTGTTTCATCAGGATAAAACAAGCTCAAGATCACAGAAACCTAGGGGTACCTAGGGGTGGCTCAGTCGGCTGAGCATCCTACTTCAGCTCAGGTCATGATCTCATGGTTCATGAGTTCGAGCCCCACATTGGGCTCTGTGCTGACAGTTCAGAGCCTAGAGCCCGCTTCAGATTCTGTGTGTGTGTGTGTGTGTGTGTGTGTGTGTCTTTCTCTCTGTCCGTCCCCTCTCCTCTCAGAAATAAATAGAAACAACATTAAAACATTTTTGAAAAAGATCACAGAAGCCTAGTCTTTCAGGACCTAGTGTTGCTTTATGGATGACTCAGCACAGTGCCTAGGATATCAAAGGCCTAAAGAGGTGTTCTACTTCTTTCTTCACTTCAGGCAAAAGGAATAATAAACTCCTTGACCCAAGGGAGAGTTGTAGAATATGTTAGTTCTGGAGCAGTTGAGAATTGTCAAGCTGTACCAAACAGATATGTAGATGCTCTTAGTCACATGACAGTCCTAATAAATCATCATCATCACCATCATCATCATCTAAGAACTGTGCATCCATTTGGATGGACTGTGATGTGGAAGACAAGGAATCGGGTTGGAAGGGTGCTAGACTGACTCAAACTTTAGCTGCTTGTTTAATCTTTGCAGGTTGCTTCCCTGGTCTGGGCCTCACTTTATGCATGCATATTTGAGTGAAGAGTCATGATAGACCAAGGATCCTTCTGGGCATTCTCTGTTGTCACACTTGCCCTTATCTTCATAGTGTGTGAGTGTTTAAAGTCTTTGATGGCAAGACCTTGTCTTGTTAACCACATAACCCTTCAAGAAGCCTGTCTTAGGGTGTGTGCCTAATAGTGTTAGCTAATGTGAGTTAATTTTGTTTTGTTTGGGGAGAGTCTGGGAAGGATAGGAAAAAACAGAAGAGGTATGGGTATATATTGTCCATTTAAATGTGTTAGTTTCCCTCACCCTACCCCCTTCCCCAGGGGGTAGGGCCCTGAGGCTTGGTCCCTAATCCCAGACAATCATGAAGGAGTTATGCAGTGTTTTGTTTGCATTTGACAGATCTATGGTCTTGTATCTTCCCATAGAACTAGGGATTGCTTTTATGTTTTATTCCTGAATCTTGGCTATGCCATGGAGGTGAAGTGACTACATTTGTTCGATTCTTAGTGGTATTGTTGCTATGACAGGGATTCCTTTAATGATCCCTATTCCTCCTGGTTATAAATAACATTTTAGGCTCTGGCTAAACAGAGTTATACTATAGCACCCTCAACATACAACAGAAAAGCATCAAGAAATACAGGAAGTGGGATAAGAAGGCTAGAGAAGGGAAAAGACAGGGAATGTCCTGGAACACTACTGACTGAAGAAAGTTAAGGCATTTGATCATAAACTTGGTCCTGAACCTCTGGGAATCCCAGGAAATGGAGGGACTCAGAGTAACATCACAGTGGTGCGTATAGAGAAATGCATTTTCAGGTGTTGGGTTTTGAGATGCACTGAGTAATACAACAAGCAAGAGTTTTCTGTATCATCCATTTTATGTCCATTAATGGCTGAAAATAACCACCTGATTTTTTTTTAATTTCTTTTGAGTCTGTAGGTCAACTGGGCAGTTCTACTGATCTGGACCAAGACCAGCTAATTTAAGCTGGGGTATGTCATGCTTCCGTGGTCAGCTGGTGGATCGGCTAGCTGGGCTAGCTGGTCTTTGTAGCCACAACTAGTACAACTTCTCATCTCCATGTCATCTCATCCTCCAGCAGGCTACCCTGATCTGTTCAATGGTTACAGGATTCCAGAAGGATTGGAGAGGTGTGTTGGGGGCCAGACTCAGAACTGCCACAGTAACACTTCTGTAGCAGTCTCTTGACCAAAGTGAGTCATAAGGGCAACATGGAGGGGAGGGGCAAGAGACTATTTCTCCATGGGAGGAGTTGCAGTCATATTACAAAAGTCATGGATAAGGGAGGTGAAGAATTGGGGCCATTTTTGCAATCAACATACTGCAGCCAAACCTCTGTTGATGATTACGCACCTCTTTTCTTTATACAAAATACATCACAGCCCTCCTGAGATTCCTACTCCCTAATTCTCATCCAATCATGGCATCATACTCCAAGTCTAAGATCCTGGGATCTGCATCAGGTCCAGTTCCAGATCCTCCTGATTCTGAGGCCCCTGGACCAGAAAAATAAGTTATCAGTGTGCATACACTCTACGTGCAATGTTGAAATGGACCTAAAACCTCTGTAAACACTCTCATTCAGGAGTGGGAAGAATGGGAGGCATATAGCTGTCAATAGTCTGCAAGAATTCTGAAATCCCTCTGGGTAAATAGGGACTGTTACTTGATTAGGTAATGGTTCTACTTCCTGGGAGTGGCTGTTCCATCCACTGGTTTTCATAGGTGTTGGCTACACTGTTTGAGACATCTTTCCTTTCCTATCATCGTCTCTGCCTTCTAAATAAGTCGCTTATCTTATTAACGCTTCTCAGCCTTCTTATTGACTCCAAGAAGTTGGGGGTCCAGGAGTTGCCTTATAATTTGAAAACTCTCAGTCCTTTTATTATACGTGAGCAGATTTTGCCAATTCAACTCACTTTAAAATTTTGCAGGATTTCCATGTATCTAACTGCTATTTACTCCATACTTTGAAAGCCATGACTTAAAAAGCTTCTGAGATAGAACTTTCTCTTTTAAATTACTTCCAGTGTGGGGTCTGATTTCTATGTTCTTAAGGTCCCCTTCAGTCCAGCTGAGAAGGTCTATCCCAACTTAGAGTCTTCAAGTCACATTCTTGATTTTGTCTTTGTATTTAGAGCTTATTTTATTTTATTCACTTTGTTTTAAATTAATACCCATAAAGCCCATTTAAAATTGCACCAGAAATAATAAGGTATCTAGGGATAAAACCTAGCCAAAGAGATAAAAGACCTGTACTCTAAATCCTTTCAAAACACTGATGAAAGAAACTGAAGACAAACAACACAAAGAAATGGAAAGACATTCCATGCTCATTGGATTGGAAGAACAAATATTGTTGTGGAGATCCAACATGGCAGGGAAGTAGGGGGACCTGAAGTTCCCTTGTCCCTCAAGTGTTGGGGCCAAAGGACTTTAAATTCCAAGAGTCTGGTCTTCAGAGTGACAGAGACATCTCCAGGGGCCCACGGGGACAACCTGGCAGGCCGTAGGTATGTGATTGCGAACTGGGAGAGATAAAACGGGCAGTGTAGGCACAGATGGGAGCAATCCCCTTCTGCAGAGACACAAAGAGAAGAGAATGAGAGCCTTGGGAAACAGGAATGTATCTGGACAAGAGAAAAACCACAGACTTGGACAGACAAAGGTCCAAATTCTAACTGCGGGGCTTTCTCCAGACTGAAGCCGGCTGCCCCGTTTGCGCACGTGGGGGGGAGGGGAGCCAGCTCTGGGCTCGGAAACTAGTTCAGAGGAGCTGTCCTCAGTGGGAGGAAGCAGTCCCCTCCCTGGAGTGCTGTGGGAAGAAGGTATATAACGGTTCAAAGGACAGGACCCTGCCTGCACCCGCCAGCTGGAGGCAGCACAGAGAGGCGCTTCCCTGGAACCAGAGCGCACGGAGTGGGGCCCTTTAAGACATTGGGGTTTAAATCCCCACGGAGTACCATGGAGGCGAGGGAGTCAGCAGAGCAGGACAAACCACCTCCTTTATGCCCGCGGCACTGTGAGGATGGCCTGAACACAGTGGTTTGGGACACCCGGTCCATGGAGGACAGAGTGGGGTGTCACCATTTTTCTCCCCAGCAACCACAAGGTGGGGCTTTCAGGGAAAGGACAGCGGGACCACAGTGTAGGTGGGACCCACCTGCACCAAAGCACGCCCCTCCTCGCCTGGTAACTGCATATCTACAGGGTGCAGATTGCCACTGAGGAGTCAGATGGACCCCTCCTCCAGACCAGAGCTGCCCCCAGTTCCAAGGCACCCAGCCGTTTTTCATTTCCTAATTTAATTCTCAGACAATTCTTATTTTATATATGTGTGTGTATATATATGTATATATATACACATATATATACATATACATAATACATGTACATATATACATAATACATGTATATATATACAGATATATACATATATATGTATATAGATACACACACACACATACACACACACACACACACACACACACACACACACACATATTTTCACTTCCTTTTCTCCTTATTTCGTCCCTCCTCTAGTTTGGTTATTCTGGTGGTTGGTTTGTTTAAGCAGACATATTTAATCCATTCTCTTTATACCTGTTCTATATCTCCTTCTTTATTTTCCTCTCTCTCTCTCTTGGATTAAGCCATGTAGTTTCTCTGCCTGGTCAATTTTCTTTTCAGTTTCCCCACCCTTGTCATTACTCCCTTTGTGTGGGATAAGCCCTCTTCCATCAACACTGCCCCCACCCCGTTGTTTTGCTATTGCTGGTGTTATTTTGTTTTTGTTGTTGCCATTGTTGTTTTGTTTTTGTTTATTTTTGTCTTTTTGTTGTTGTTGTTGTTTGTTTGTTTTCTTTTCCAGGGCTACTTCAAGGAAAAAGTCAAAGCACATCGGCTGGAGGGTCCAAAACATCACTACAAGTAGGGAGATAAAGCAACCAGAATCACAACAACAGAAAGCAAGTAACACACTCCAAAAAACACCTCCTGAAGGGCCAGGCCCTGAACAGTGTATGACCCCTCTTTTATATAGTAATGTTTGCAGGTGCAGGACACATGACAAGTTTTTAAAACACATAAGGGACAGAAAACTAGCCAAAATGACAAAACGGAAGGATTGTCCTCACAAGAAACTCCAGGAAGAAATGTTGGCTAAGGAATTGATAAAAACAGATATAAACAATATAACTGAACAAGAATTTAGTATAATAGCCATAAGATTAATTGCTGGGCTTGAAAAAACCACAGAAGACAGCAGAGAATATATTGATGCAGAGATCAAAGAACTAAAAAATAGTCATTATGAATTAAAAAATGGTGTAAATGAGGTGCAAAATTAACTAGAGGTGGTGACACAAGGATTGAAGAGGCAGAGGGAAGAATAACTGAAATAGAAGATAGAATAATGGGAAAAGATGAATCTTAGAAAACAGGAGATAAAAAAATTCTAGATCACAAGGGGAGAATTAGAGAACTAAGTGATTCAATGAGACATAATAATATCTGTATCACAGGCGTTCCAGAAGAAGAAGAGGGACAGAAAGGGGCACAAGGTGTACTTGAACAAATCATAGCTGAGAACTTCCCCAATCTCGGGAAGGAAACAGACATTGAAATCCAGGAGGCACAGATAATTCCCTTCATACATAAGAGGAATTGATCTTCTGTACAACATATCATAGTGAAACTGGCAAAGTGCAAAGATCAAGAGAATTCTGAAAGCAGCCTTAACATACAGCCTTAACATAAATGGGCCTTAACATACAAGGGTAGACACATAAGGGTAGTAGCAGACCTATCTACTGAAACTTGGCAGGCCAGAAAAGAGTGGCAGGAAATATTCAAAGTGCTGAATAGGAAAATATGCAGCCAAGATCCTTTACCCAGTAAGCCTGTCATTCAGAATAAGAGAGATAAAGTTTTTCCAGACAAACAAAAACTGAGTGAGTTCCTCACCACTAAACCAGCCCTACAAGAGATCCTAAGGGGGGATCTGTGAGAGTTGTGAAGACCACAAAGGACCAGAGACATCACTATAAGCATGAAACCTAGAGATAACACAATGACTCTAAACCCGTATCTTTCAATAATAACATTGAATTTAAATGGACTAAATGCTCCAATCAAAAGACATGGCGTATCAAAATGGATTAAAAAAATAAGACCCATCTATTTGTTCTCTACAAGAGACCTATTTTAGACCTGAGGACACATTCAGATTGAAAGTGAGGGGATGGAGAACCATCTATTACACTACTGGAAGTCAAAGGAAGGCTGGAGTAGCCATACTTATATCAGACAAACTAGATTTTAAACTAAAGGCTGAACGAGATGAAGAAGGGCATTTTATCATAATTACAGGGTCTATTCATCAAAAACAGCTAACAATTATAAATGTTTATACACCCAATTCAGAAACACCCAAATGTATAAAACAATTAATCACAAACATAAGCAATCTTATTGCTACGAATGTGATAATTGCAGGGGACTTTAATACCCCATGTACAACAATGGACAGATCATGTAGGCAGAAAATCAATAAAGAAACAATGGCCCTGAATGATACACTGGACTAGATGGACTTGGCAGATATATTCAGAGTTTTTCATCCTAAAGCTGCATGCAGAATACACATTCTTCTTGAGTGCACATGGAACATTCTCCAAGATAGATCACATACCGGGTCACAAAACAGCCCTCAATAAATATAAAATAAGTGAGATCATACCATGCACATTTTCGGATCACAATGCTATGAAACTTGAAATCAACCACAGGAAAAAGTTTGGAAAACCTCCAAATAAATGGAGGTTAAAGAACATCCTACTAAAGAATGAATGGGTCAACCAGGCAATTAAATTTAAAGAATTAAATTTACAAATATATGGAAACAAACGAAAATGAAAACATGACAGTCCAAACCCTTTGGGATGCATCAAAGGCAGTCCTAAGAGGAAAATACATTGCAGTCCAGGCCTAGCTCAAGAAACAAGAAAAATCCCAAATACAAAATCTAATAACACACCTAAAGGAACTAGAATCAGAACAGTGAAGAAACCCCAAGGATGGTAGAGGAAGAGAAATAATAAAGATCAAAGCAGAAAGAAACAATATAGAATCCAACACACACACACAAAACTGTAGAACAGATCAATGAATCTAAGAGCTGTTTTTTTGAAAAAAATAAACAAAATTGATAAACTCCTAGCCAGACTTCTCAAAAAGAAAAGAGAGAGGACCCAAATAGATAAAATCACGAATGAAAATGGACTTATCACAACTAATCGCTCAGAAATACAAACAATCATTCACCCATGAAAAATTATATGCCAATGAACTGTACAACCTGGAAGAAATGGACAAATTCCTAGACACCCAGACACTACCAAAACTCAAACGGGAAGAAATAGAAAATTTGAACAGTCCCATAACAAGTGAAGAAATTGAATCAGTTATCAAAAATCTCTCAACAAATAAGAGTCGGACCAGATGGCTTCCCATGGGAATTCTACCAGACATTTAAAGCAGGGTTAATACCTATCCTTCTCAAGCTGTTCCGAAAAATAGAAATGGAAGGAAAGCTTCTGGACTCTTTCTATGAAGCCAGCATTACCTTGATTCCCAAACCAGAGACCCCACAAAAAAGGAGAATTACATGTCAATATCCCTGATGAACATGGATGCAAAAATTCTCAAGAAGATACTAGCAAATCGAATTCAACAGCATCTAAAAAGAATTATTCACTATGATCAAGTGGGATTCATTCTTGAGCTGCAGGACTGCTTCAATATTCAAAAATCAATCAATGTGATACATCGCATTAATAAAAGAAAGGATAAGAACCATATGATCCTGTCAATAGATGCGGAAAAAGCATTTGACAAAATACATCATCCTTTCTTAATAAAAACCCCCAAGAAAGTAGGGATCGAAGGAACATACCTAAACATCATAAAAGCCATATATGAAAATCCCACAGCTAATATCATCATCAGTGGGGAAAAACTGAGAGCTGTCCCCCTGAGATCAGGATGTCCACTCTCACCACTGTTGTTTAACATAGTGTTGGGAGTCCTGGCATCAGCAATCAGACAACAAAATGAAATAAAAGGCATCAAAATAGGCAAAGAAGAAGTCAAACTTTCACTTTCTGCAGACGACATGATATTCTATGTGGAAAACCTGAAAAACTCCACCAAAAGGCTGCTAGAAATTATATATGAATTCAGCAGACTCTCTGGGTACAAAATTAATGTACAGAAATCGGTTGCATTTCTATAAATCAATAATGAAGCAACAGAAAAAGAAATCAAGAAATTGACCCCATTCACAATTGCACCAAGAACCATAAAATTCCTAGGAATAAACCCAACCAAAGATATAAAAGGTCTGTATGCTGAAAACGATAGAAAAGTTATGAAGGAAATTGAAGAAGATACAAAGAAATGGGAAAAAAATCCATTCCCATGGATTGGAAGAATATTGTTAAAATGTTTAAATGTTTAAAACTACCCACAGCAATCTACACATCCAATGAAATCCTAATCAAAATTGAACCAGCATTCTTCTCAAAGCTAGAACAAGCAATCCTAAAATTTGTATGGAACCACAAAAGACCCTGAATAGCCACAGTAACATTGAAAAAGAAAACCAATGAGGGAGGCATCACAATCCCAGACTTTAGCCTCTACTACAAAGCTTTAATCATCAAGACAGTATGGTATTGGCACAAAAACAGACACATAGACCAGTGGAATAGAATAGAGAACCCAGAACTGGACCCACAAATGTATGACCAACTAATCTTTGACAAAGAAGAGTATCCAATGGAAAGAAGTCTCTTTAGCAAATGGTGCTGGGAGAACTGGACAGTAACATGCAGAACAATAAAATTAGACCACTTTCTTACACCATACACAAAAATAAACTCAAAATGGATGAAAGACCTAAATATGATACAGGAAACCATCAAAACCCTAGAGAAGAAATCAGGCAACAACCTCTTTGACCTCAGTCACAACAATTTCTTCCTCAACACATCTCCAAACACAAGGGAATTAGAAGCAAAAATGAACTATTGGGACCTCATCAAGATAAAAACTTCTGCGCTGCAAAGGAAACAATCAAAAAACCTAAAAGGCAACCAACAGAATGGGAAAAGATATTTGCAAAGGACATATTGGTTAAAGGGTTCGTATCCAAAATCTATAAAGAACTTATCAGACTCAACACCCAAAAAACAAATAATCCAGTGAAGAAATGGGCAGAAGACATGAATAGAAACTTTCCCAAAGAAGACATCCAGGTGGCCAACAGACACATGAAAAGATGCTCAACATCTCTCATCATTAGGGAAATACAAATTAAAACCACACTGAGATACCACCTCACAACCTTCAGAGTGGCTAAAACTAACAACTCAGGAAACAATAGATGCTGGTGAGGATGTGGAGAAATGGGGACACTTTTGCACTGCTGGTGGGAATACAAACTGGTGTAGCCACTCTGGAAAATAGTGTGGGTTTCCTCAAAAAATTAAAAATAGAACTACCCTATGACCCAGTAATAGCACCACTAGGAATTTATCCAAAGGATACAGGAGTGCTGATTCATAGGGGCACATGTACCCCAACGTTTATAGTAGCACTTTCAACAGTAGCCAAATTATGGGAAGAGCCTAAATGTCCATCAACTGATTAATGGATAGAAAAGATGTGGTTTGTATATACAGTAGAATACTACATGGCAATGAAAAAGAATGAAATCATGCCATTTGCAGCAACATGGATGGAACTGGAAGGTATTATGCTGAGTGAAATAAGTCAGTCAGAGAAAGACAGGTATCATATGTTTTCACACATATGTGGATCTTGAGAAACTTAACAGAAGACCATGGGGGAATAGAAGGGGAAAAAATAGTTACAAAAAGAGAGGGGGGGAGGCAAACCATAAGATACTCTATATTTAACAGAGAAAAAACTGAGGGTTGATGGGGAGGGGGAGAGGGGGAAATGGGTGATGGGCATTGAGGAGGGCACTTATTGGGATGAGCACTGGGTGTTGTATGTAAGTGGTGAACCATGGGAATCTACCCCCAAAACCAAGAGCACACTTTACACTCTGTATGTTAGCCCATTTAACAATAAATTATATTTTTTAAAAAAAGGAAAAACAAATATTATTGAAATGTCTATACTACCCCAAAGAATCTACAAATAGTGGTTTAAGGACCTAAATGTGAGACCTGAAACCTTAAAAGTCCCAGAAGAGAACACAGTAACTTCTTTGACATTGACCATAGCAACTTCTTTCCAGATAGGTGTTCTGAGGCAAGTGAAACAAAATCATATATAAACTATTGGGACTACATCAAAATAAAAAAAAAAGTTCTGCTCAGCGAAGGAAACAATAAAAAATATTAAACGGCAACCTATGGAATGGGAGAAGATATTTGCAAATGACATATCAGATAAAGGGTTAGTGTCCAAAGTAGGTAAAGAACTTATATAACTCAATACTCAAAAACCAAATATCCAACGAAAACTGGGCAGACATTTCTCCAAAAAAGGCATACAGATGGAAAATAGCACTTGGAAAGATGATCATCACTACTTATTGTCAGGGAAATGCAAATCAAAACCACAATGAGATATCACCTCACATCTGTCAGAATGGCTAAAATCAACAACACAGGAAACAACAGGTGTTGGTGATGTCGTGGAGAAAAAGGAACACTTGTACACTGTTTGCAGGAATGAAAACTGGTATAGCCATTGTGAAAATAGTATGGAGGTTCCTCAAAAAATTAAAAGTAGAACTACCTTATGATCCAGCAATCACACTACTGGGAATTTACCCGAAGAATACAAGAACACTTATTCAAAGGAATACATTCACCCCTATGTTTATAGCAGTATCATTTACAATAGCCAAAATATGGAAGCAGCCCAAGTGTCTGAATAAAGAAGATGTGGTACACACACACACACACACACACACACACACACACAGGAATATTATTCAGCCATAAAAAAGAATGAAAGCTTGCCATTTGCAATGGCATGGATGGAACTAGAGATTATAATGATAAGCAAAATAAGTCAGCCAGAGAAATATCAAATCAGAAAATATTATTTCACTAATGTGTGGAATTTAAACAAACAAGCAAAGGGATAAAAATAAGAGAAAGAGAGAAATAAAGAAAGAAACAGACTCTTGATTATAGAAAACAAACTTATCGTTACCGGAGAGGAGGTGAGTGGAGGGACGGATGCACTTGTCATTATGAGCACAGGGTGATGTATGGAAGTGGTAAATGACTGTATTGTACACTTGAAACTAATATAATGTTATATGTTAACTAACTGGAATGTAAATGAAAACTTTTTAGAAAAAGAATAAAGTAAAAACCACTCACACACAAAAAAATTGTGTTTACAAATAAACCACAGGATGTGGCTTTTATCCCTCAGCATCTTTCACAAAGAAAACATTTTAAGTGCTGATGAAATCCAATTTATTGAGATTGTTTTCTTTGATGAATCATATTTTAGATGTCATGTCTAAGAACTATTCACCAAGCATTTGGTCCTGAAGATTTCCTCATTATTTTTTTCCAAATGTTTTATAATTTTATACTTAAGTCTATTATTTTGAGTCAGTTTTTGTACAAGGTGTGTGGGTTAGATCAATATTTTTTTTTTGTTCTTTGTTTTGTTTTGTCTCCACCACTGGTTGATGGAAGGTCTACATTTTATCCATTTGACTGTTTTTGCGCCTTTGTTAAATAAGGTGTCTAAACTTGTGAATGGCTTTTTCTGTGTTCTCAATTCTGCTCCAATGATCTGTCTCCCTCTGCCAATACTTGATTATTGTAACACAATAAGGCATGTAACATATTGTGACATAATAAGACTAAAAAGAGGGTAGGGTGATTCTTCCTATTTTATTCTTATTTGTTAGAATTATTTTGGCTATTCTTTTACATTTTTATATACATTTTAATCTTGCATATATCAAGAAAAACTACTTATGGGATTTTGATAAGAATTGTGTGTAACAATAAATTTGGGGAGAATTTATATCTTTATTTCTACTCTTCCAATCTACAAAGTGAAATACCTTTCCATTAATTTATATCTTCTTGCTTTTAGTTCTGTAGTTTTTTTCCATTCATATTTCGTTAGATTCACTCATAAGTCTTTTATTTTTTGAGTGATTATAAATTTCTTTATTTTCACTTGTCCAAAAGTACACTTGATTTTTGTATGTTAATTCAGTATCCTTTAAATTTGCTGAACTCTTAATTTCTCAGACAGTTTTTGTGTATTTTCATTGTTTTCTACACCAAAATAATTTAACATCTGAAAGTGCACCAACACACTTACTTCAATTATTAAATTAACTAAGTGCAATTGCACAAATGACAAAAATAGATTATACGGTCAGCTTTAAAAGAAAAAAAAAACCCACATAACCTTAAATCCTTTATGGCCTGGAGTTAACAAAGATAAGGTAAATGATATGGTTACTTTCCCCTGCATTCTTTGTTATTTTCCATGTAGGCAATTGTGTCATCTACAAATATGCAGTTTTATTTGTTCCTTTTTAATCCGTATAGCTATCATTTCCATTTCTTGCCCTATTGTTCTGTCTAGATCTTTCAGTAGTATGTTGAATGGATATGGTGGTTGTGGAATCTTTGCTCTATTTCTAATCTTAGAGGGGAAACATTCAATCTTTCAATATAAAGTATGATGTTAACTGTAAGTTTTTAAAATAGATGTTCTTTGTCGGGGGCCTGGGTACCTCAGTCAGTTAAGCATGCAACTCTTGATTTTGTCTCAGGTCATGATATCACAGTTCATGAGTTTGAGCCCTGCATTGGGCTCTGTGCTGATGGTGCAAAGCCTGCTTGGGACTCTCTGTCTCCTTCTCTCTCTGCTCCCCCCTTGCTCATTCACACTTGTGGTTTCTCATGCTTTCTTTCTCACTCTCTCAAAACAAATAAATAAACAACCAAAAAATAATAAAAAAGAAAATATTCTTTATTGATTTGAGGAGGCTCTTCATTATTTCAAGTTGGCTGAGAGCTTTTATCATGAATAAACATTAAATTTTTTGAAATTCTTTTTTGCATCAATTTATGCAATCATGTGGGTTTTACTCTTTAACATGTTGACATGATAGATTACATTGATTTACTTTCAAATATTAAAGTAGCCTGATATCCTTGGATAAAGTACACTTGGGAGAGGTATATAATTATTATTATATGTTATATATTGTCTGTTTTAAAGCTCTTTTGTTTTGTGTTTATGTTTATAATTATTCTATATTATTGATAAATTGTGCCTTTTGTCATTATAAAATGTCCTTTTATATATCTAGGGACAATTTTTGTTTTAAAGTCTATTTTTCTAAAAAAAATTTAAAAAAAATAGTAAAGGGGCACCTGGGTGGCTCAGTCGGTTAAGCGTCCAACTTTGGCTCAGGTCATGATCTCACGGTCAGTGAGTTCGAGCCCCATGTCGGGCTCTGTGCTAACAGCTCAGAGGCTGGAGACTGTTTCAGATTCTGTGTCTCCCTCTCTCTCTGCCCCTCCCCTGTTCATGCTCTGTCTCTGTCTCAAAAATAAATAAACGTTAATTTTTTTTTAAAATAAAGTCTATTTTTCTAAAAAAAATAATAAAGTCTTTTTTTGTTACTCGTGTACCTATTTTCAGCTCTCTTTTGGTTACTGTTTTCATGGTATATCTTTTTCCCTTGTTTTTATTTCCATTGTATTTTGTCTTTGAATGTAAATAGAATCTCTTAAAGACAGCATACAGTTTGGTTACATTTTTAAAAATTCATTCTTCCAATTTCTGCCTTATAAATTAAAAGTTTAGTCTATTTACATTTAATGTAATAACTGGTACAATTATTATTATTGCAGCCATTTTGCTGTTTGTTTTCCATGTCTTATTTTTTGTTCCTTAATTTCTTACTATTTTATTCTTTATTAAATAGATATTTTCTTGTGTACCATTTTAATATCTTTGTCATTTTTTTGGCTATATATATTATCAGTTATTCCTTAGCAGTTTCTTTAGGGATTGCCATTAAAATCTTTGCTCATAGAGCCACCTGGGTGACTCAGTCAATTGAGCATATGACTCTTGATTTTATCCCAGGATGGTGGGATCAAATGTCGAGTTGAACTCCATGCTCAGCATGAAGCCTGCTTAAGATTCTCTCTCTCTCTCTCTCTCTCTCTCTCTCTCTCTGTCTGTCTCTCTGTCTCTCTCTCTCTCTCTCTCTCTCTGTCTCTCTCCCCCTCTTTCCCTCTCCCCCACTTGCATGCTCTCTCTCTCTCTCTAAAATAAAAAAAAAATCTTTACTGGGGGTGCCTGGGTGGCTCAGTTGGTTAAGTATGTGACTCTTGATAGCAGCTCAGGTCATGATCTCATGGTTCATGAGACCAAGTCCTGTGTTGGGCTCTGTGCTGACAGCACAAGGCCTTTTTGGGATTCTCTCTACCCCCCCTGTCCCTACCCCACTCATGCTCTCTCTCTCTCTCTCTCTCTCTCTCTTTCTCTCTCAAAGTAAATAATAAACATTAAAAATAAAGGAACCTGGATCACATTAAAAAAAAATCTTTACTTGCAGCATTATACTTTGGATTAATTCCAACTTTCACTAGTGTGCAAATTCACTAGTGTGCAAAATGTTGCTCCAATATAATGTTATTCCCCTCCTTTTGTATGTTATTATTGTCACAAATGCATCTTTATGAAGTGTGTGCACATAGACATATATTTACAATTACAGCTTTATGTGATTGTTGTTTCAGTCAGATAGAGGGGAAAAAAGTTACAATCAGACCAAAGTGTTTATATTATATTTTTAATTTATGTATGCAGTTACTTTTACCAGTGCTATTTAATTAATTAATATATTTATTTATTTTTTGGCCCTGGTCTATTCACACACTCCAGAACTGCTTTGTCTCAGCCCTGCTCTAGATGTTCAGGCCTCCTCCCTGTTGCCACCGATTGCCTAGCTAATTTTATTGAGGATACCTTGTACAAAATGTGTTGTTTTTCTGCTATTTTCAAGATTTTATTTGGTTTATAATATTTTTATTATAATGTGTTAGCTGTGCATATCTGAGCTTTTCTTATTTGGAGTATGTTGAGCTTTTTGTCTGTGTAGATTATTTTTTTACTCAAAATTGGAAAGGTTTTTGGCATTATTTCTTCAAATATTATTTATTCTCCTATCTCTCTTCATGTTATCTTATTCTGAACCCCTATTACATAAATACTGGTATGCTGATGTTGTCCCACAAGTCTCTGGTGCTTTGTTCATTTTTTCATTCATTCATTCATTCATTCATTCTTCTTTTTTTTCTGTGCATTAGACTGGAAAATCTCAATGAACCTATCTTCAGGTTTTTGGGTCTTTCTTCTTCCTGCTCAGATATTTAGTTTGTTTAGTTTTTCCAGTAAGCTTTTTGTTTTTCAGTTATTGTACTTTGAACTTTAGCAATTCTGTTTCATTATTTTTTGAAATAATTTATATCTCTTTATTGATATCCTATATTTGTTAAGATATTGTCATAATCTCCTTTAGTTCTGTAGAATTGGTTTACATTAGCTAATTAAACATATTGAGAATAGATAATTTAAAGTATTTGCTAGTAAGCTTGATGCCCAGGTTTCCTGAAGGTGTCCTTATTGATTGATTTTCCATGTTTATAATCTATCCTTTCTTGTTTCTTGGCATGTCTTCTAATTTTTGTTAAAAATAGAGTATTTTAAATATTACAATGTGGAAACTCTGGAGATCAGATTCTCTTCTCCTTCCCAGGGTTTGTGGTCTTTGCTGCTTATTGTACTTGTTGCTGTTTGCCTAGTGATTTGTAAATTAATTGTGTAAAGTCTATATTTTAAATGTCTGTGGCCACTAAAGTCTCTTTTCAGTTAGCTTAGTGATCAGGTAATAATTAGAGATTTCCTTAACATCTTGAATAAATAATCTCCCCACTTTTGCTGAGGGGCATACATGAATTTTGAGGTATGCTTTCAAAACTCAGCCAGTTGGCAATTCCACCTTAGCTTTCATTTGGGGCTTGTGCAGAGCCTTGAAGGCAGCCAGAAATAAGTTTCGAGCTTTCTTTCTCCAGTCTTTCTTGAGCATGCACACAGCCATATACATGTGCTTGCCTTTCTAGATTCCCAGAAATATGTTTCAAAATCCCTATGGATATGTCATTTCTCAACTTTTCCCTTAATGCTTTTCCTTTTAAGTGAGTCTATTCTTTTGCCTCAAATATTAGTCATTGTCTCAGGTGGTCACAATATTAAAACATTTGCATGTATATGTTTTTTGATGAACTCCCCCTGGGAAGAGACTTAACAATGATAAGCTCCAAGTCTACTTAAAGACAAGACTTGTAAGTAGGATCTTGTAGGGAATCACCAAATACATCAAGTGACAATTCTTTTATTATTTGCTCCCTCTGGTACCAGTGATGTGAGCTTTGAACTGAGGAGTGATGGGATGGAACTAGGGTAAATTTAAACACCACAAAGTTTGCTGTTCCCTCTGTGCTTCAACCACTTTTTTAAAAGTGCCCTTGACTATTGTAAGTCTCTAGTTAATTTTTGAAATTCTAAAAAGTTAATTCTGACAATTTTTTTGCCATTTTTTTTATTGGGTTTTACACAGGGCTTAATTTTTAGAGGTCCTTGCTATACATTTTTTTCCTGACATTACCTAGTTCTATTAATTTTTGCCTCAGATATTTTGCAGCTATGTTGTTTGTTACCTACATAATTAGTTTAGTATTGCCATGACGTTTTGGTAGTGTGACTCTTGTCATTACTTAATGTCCCTTTCTGTCTCTGGTAACTTTCTTCAGTCTGAAATCCATTTTATCTGATATTAATATAGCCACAATAGTTTTTAAAAATAATATTTGCATAGTATGTATTTTTCTCTATCATTTTACTTTCAGTCTATATTTATCATTATATTTCAAGTGACTTTCTTGGAGACAGCATATCATTGGGCCATGATATTTTATCCATCCTGCTGATCTCTAGCATTTAACTGGTATCTTCACGTCATTTAAACTATTTACATATAATGTAACTATTGACCTATTATGTTAAAATCTTCCTTTTTATTTATATTTTTCTGCTTATTCTGATTTTTGTTTCTATGTTTTCTTTCTCCTGCCTTTCTGTGAGGGTACTTAAACACATTTTAGAGTTCCATTTGATCTATAGTGTTGTTGTACCTTTTTACTGGATGTGCTTGGTTGCATCCTTATACAAGTTTGCTGTTGTCTACATTTCAGTCACTCCAAATGAAGTGTAGAAATTTTACCTTCTTTTGCATTCCGTAATCCTCTTTGTTTATATTATGATTGTCTTAAATTATAATTATATTATCTTAAATTTATATTGCAATTATCTTAAATTATCCTTTACATTCATTGACAGTCGCATCAGACTGTGGAACTTTTTTTTGGCTTAAATCATAAAACATTATTTAGAGAACTCAAGAAGAGAAGTAAATTCTATTGTGTTGACCTATATTTTTGCTTTATCATGTTCTTTCTTTTTTCTTTATGTTCCAAGATTCCTTCTTTTATTATCTCCTTACTATTTAAAGAATTTTCTTTAACCATTCTTTTACGGTAGGTCTGATGGCAACAAATTCTTCGTTTTTCTTCATTTGAGAATGTTTATTTTTTATTCCTAAAGAATATTTTCACTGGATATAGAATTCGGGGTTAGCAACTATTTTATTTCGGCACCTGAAATGTATTGTGACACCTCCTTAATGGTTTCTGGTAAGAAATCTGCTATCAGTTGGGGGGTTCCTTTCCCCACCCCCTTCAATAGGTAATACATTGTTTCTCTCTTGCTGCTTTCAAGATTTGTGCTCTGTCTTTAGTTTTCAGGTAGTTAATTATAATGTGTCTTGACATGGATTTCTTTGGGTTTATCCTATTTGGGATTGCTTACCTTTCCGAGTTTGTAGGCTTATGTTTGTTTTCAAATTTGGTATTTTTTCAGTCATTATTTCAACTAATATTTCTTCAGCACTTCCTTCTTTCTTCTATCTGAGACTCCAGTGACACAAAGGTTGAGCCTTTTGTTATAGTCCCACTCACCAGTTTGATGGTATGTTGAACTCCAGTCTTTTTTTCCCCCATCGTGCCTAACACATTTACTTCTAGACTTGTGAAAGCTCTGTTTTGTGCATTTTGTGAAGATTTTAATCATGTAGTCAGTGGAAAAAGCAAGATGGGGTGTGCTTACTTTATCTTACCCAGAACTAGAACCTCTTCATTTTATTTTGAAAATCTTTTTTCAGCCATGAAGTCTGGAGAGGAAAAAAAATGTTATTTTCTAATTCAGGAAGTTCTCGACACTCTATATTCTATCTAAATTATGATTGTAAATAGGCCAGTGTTTCATGATGTTATCATATACAGCTAAGTGCAATCAGCTAGCACTTTTGAAACTCTCACTGGAAATCATCTTTCCAATGTCAGCAAGTCATTTTTTATCTTTCATGTTACTACAGGAACCCAATTTTAATCATTATTTGGCCATTTCATAATAGAAGTTGCCATTTCCTATCTCTTATAATCACTTCCTCACCACTTTTCCTGCTTTTGTGAAGGGTTTCACTGCTGCGTTTCAATCCCCAATGTCTACCTGGTCCTGAAACTGATGCCAGCATATCAGGGTTTTGTTACAGCAGCACCCCACTTTTAAATACTGACTTTTTTTTATCCATTTGCTTCTGAGACATAACTACTCCAAAATTAAGTGGCTTAAAACAACCATTTATAATTTTGTGAATTTAGGATTCAGGTGGCTGGTTTTGCTTAGTGGGCATTAGTTGGGTCAGCTAATGTGTCTGTAGTTATCTACACAGTCAACCAGAGGTGATGTAAACAGGACATTATTGGGTTTTGAAGGCAACAAAGGGAGCCTTCATTGGAGGACACACAGGAAGGCAGAGATGGCCACCTGGCCCCAGGGAGTCCCAAAATCTTAAAGATCTTCATATTCATTATGGAAATCCTTTCCAGTCTCTTCTGGACTTCTCTTGGTGACAAAGTTGTTCATTCAGACATTCTAATCCATTTCGGGAAGGATTTCAGAATGCATTTATTTAGTCTTCTGCTACCCTGGATAGTTCACTTGGGACTATCTGGAAGTTCCATGAAACTGAACATGGCAGCTGGAATGCTTTTGTCCTAATGAATTCCTCCATTTCTGTGCCACTGGCTTGAATTATAAAGCTTTATTTAATGGTTCTAGACACCTTGGCATTGGTGGATCCTTCTGTGGAGACCCAGAGATAATGTAAACACACAGGAATGGCAGCAGACATATTCAAGATGCTCAAGGTCTTGGAGCAGGAAAGCCATCCCCAGGCATGGAACTTAGTGGGCCAGTTTCCTACAAATGGAATATATATATATATATATATATATATATATATATATATGACTTTAAATTGCCTCTTCTTTAAGTGAGATTGGGTCATCACCCCTGCACTACTTTCTTCAGAACTGACATATCCCGTGAAAATGAAGCTAATGATGAGAGACAATATTTTAATGTTAATTAGATATTCCATGTGTCTTAGCTCATCAGACAACTATTGCTCTTTTATGTATCAGATGAAAGCACAGCTCTTGCTTGGAGGAAAACAGAATACATAGAAAATAAAGTGTTTCCAGTTTTGTAATTATTCAAATTATTGTTGCTTTTTAGAAAAACTCAGAAGATTTTGAGAGGGCAGGAGGATACTTAGCAATAACACAACTGCATGGCAGGAAGCCTCTAGGACCTTCTCCGTTCTCTTTCAGTAAACATTGTTAAAGGCTGTAATCTCCAATTAGGGAGCAACCTCCCCAAGAGTTACTCAGTGATTTGGTTAGACAAACAAGTGGTGGTAGGACCAAACTTCCTTCTGAATGTATCTACCCAGGAAGAAAGAGCCAAAAGCACACCAAAGGACTCCTGGTGTCCTTTGGCCTCCGGCATGCCAATATCCAGGCTAGGGGAAAGACACTGGCATACCCATAATGAATAAATACTATAGTAAGACCATTTAAAATAGTGATTGGAAAAAGAATGAAGACAATTTCATTTTCCCTGTGAGCTTCCTATCTATTAAATGAATATAATGGATTAGTTCAGGAATTCTACATGAAGGCCACGGTCCCCTCTTTTCCAATCCCTGAGATGTACAGCAAAGCTACAGGGTCAGGGTGGGGCTGCTTTCCAATGACGTATGTCCAGATAAACCCTTTTACAAATGGGAATACATTGCATTTTTCCGGCAGATTGAGGCATAAAAAGGTTGAAAGCCGCTGTACTGGGTTATTTAACCATTCTGTAAACTCTTTAATTCCTTAATTTGGGAATTATCTGACCCCACTTGACAGGTGAATACACGGGTAAATGTCTGATATTTGTGCATAAAACATTTATTTATTTATTTATTTATTTATTTATTTATTTATTTTACTTTTGATGTTTTCTTCAAAAATCTTGGAATAATTTTAGATTTATAGAAAAGTGGCAAAGAGAGTCCCAAATACCACTCACTGTTTCCTTTAATGTTTCTATCTTATATAATCATATTTTTTAAAACATTGGTGCATTGTTATGAACGAATCCCAACTTTATTTGGATGTCACCAGTTTTCCCTGGCGGATGAATGTCCTTTTACTGTTCAGTATCTAATCCAGGATGCTACATTGCATTCAGAAAATATTTATTTTTGTATGCAAATTTCTATGCCCAGTATTGGTGGCTATGTTTATGAGTCACAGAATAATTCAGTGCCCCCTCTTTCTAGAAGTTCACGAATGTGGGAGGCAAAATAATATGTATACAAATGTTCATGTGTCCTTGTCCTGAGGTGTTCAAAACATGATGCATGAGACTTCAAAGCCCCATATGCCAACAGCCTCAGGGTGTGGTGGGTAGCAGGCTTCTTTCCTTAGGATGTTCTGACCAGGACAATTAAGTATAATGGGTGAGTTTGTCAAATGATCCAGTTAAAAATAGAATAAAAAAAAGTTACTTTTCATCAAGTGTCTGATGCTTTTTTTTTTTCTGCTTCTTTGGCACTATGCAGACAACTTGAGGCATGTAGATGATTATTTGTCTTCAGAAAGAATAATCCAAATAAAATTGGCAACACTTTTTAAATGGTTAATATCTGCTATGATGAGGATGGGAGAGAATGGGTACTCCATTGAACTACTGTTGGGAGAATAAACTGATGCATCCTTGAAGGTTATCAGGGAATGTGTAGTTCATGTCATTAAAATGTGCATACTTATTGACCCAGTTAGCCAAAATATACTCAGCACAGCGTTTATAATGACAACAAATTAGAAGCAACATAATACTTAGCCAAGATTGTTTAGGCAAATTATGGAACATACATATGAAATTAATACACAGCTTTAAAAAATAATATTATAAAAGAATACTTAATGACACAAATGTTATGTAACACTACTACAAAGAAAGAACTTCACATACAGTTATGCACAGCATAATTTGTTTTTGCTTATGTATATTTATATCTTGAAAGTCATTTTTACTTAATGTATTGATAGTGGCTACCTCTGGGAAGTGTTTTTTTTTAAGTTTATTTATTTACTTATGTAATTTTTTGAATGTTTCAGTTTTTTATTTAAATTTCAATTAGTTAACATGTAGGGTAATATTGGTTTCAGGAGTAGAATTTAGTGATTCATCACTTACATAGAACACCTAGTGCTCATCACAGCAAGTTCCCTCCTTAACATCCATCATCCATCCCCTCACCCTTCCCCCCCTCCTGCAATTCCTAGTTTGTTATCTGTAGTTAGAGTCTCTTATTATATGCTTCCCTCTCTTTCTTTTCCTTTCCCCTATGTTCATCTGTTTTGTTCCTTAAATTCCACATATGAGTGAAACCATGTGGTGTTTGTCTTTCTCTTACTGACTTATTTCACTTAGCTTAATACATTCTAGTTCCAACCACTTCATTGCAAATGGCAAGATTTCATTCTTATTGATGGCTTAGTATGACTCTCTCTCTCTCTTTCTCTCTCTCTCTCTCTCTCTCTATATATATATATATATGTACATATATAATTAATATTACTCAAATCTATCTATCTATCTATCTATCTATCTATCTATCCATCTAACTTTGTTGACACACATACACACACACACACACACACACACACACACACACCCCACATCTTCTTTCTTTATCCATCTATCATTTAATGAATATTTGGGCTCTTTCCATAATTTGGCTATTGTTGATAATGCTGCTATAAACATCAGGGTGCATCTGCCCCTTTTAATCAGAATTTTTGTATTCTTCGGATAAATACCTAGTCATGTTATTACTGGGTCATAAGATGTTTCTATTTTTAACTTTATTGAGGAAACTCCATGCTGTTTTTCAGAGTAGCTGCACCAGTTTGCATTCCTACCAGCAAAGTAAGAGGGTTCTCTTTTCTCTGCATTGTCACCAACATCTGTTATTTCTTGTGTTGTTAATTTTAGCCATTCTGACAGGTATGAGGTGGTATCTCAGTGTAGTTTTCATTTGTATTTCTCTGATTATGAGTTATATTGAGCATTTGTTCATGTGTCTATTAGCTATTTGTAAGTTTTCTTTGGAAGAATATCTATTCGTGTCTTCTGCCCATTTTTTCACTGGATTATTTGTGGTTTTTTTGGGTGTTGAGTTTGATAAGTTCTTTATAGACTTTGGATACTAACCCTTTATCAGATATGTCATTTGCAAATACCTCCTCCCATTCCATAGGCTGCCTTTTAGCTTTGTTGATTGTTTCCTTCACTGTGCAGGAGTTTTGTATCTTGATTAAGTTCCAGTTCATTTTTGCTTTTGTTTTCCTTGCCTCTGCCAATGTGTCTGGTAACAAGTTTTCCAACCTAGGTCAAAGAGGTTGCCGCCTGTGTTCTCTCCTAGGATTTTGATGGTTTCCTGACTCACATTTAGATCTTTCATCCATGTGAATTTATTTTTGTGTATGGCTTAAGAAAGTGGTCCAGGTTCATTCTACCTGTGTCTGTCCAGTTTTCCCAGAACTATTTATTGAAGAGACTGCCTTTTTTAGATTGGATATTCTTTCATGCTTTGTTGAAAATTAGTTGACCATATAGTGTGGGTCCATTTCTAGCTTTTCTATTCTGTTCCACTGATCTATGTGTCTGTTTTTGCACCAGTACCATACTGTCTTGGTGACTACAACTTTGTAACATAGTTTGAAGTCAGGAATTGTGATGCTTTCAGCTTTGCTTTTCTTTTTCAGGAATCCTTTGGATATTCAGGGTCTTTTGTGGTTCCATACAAATTTTAGGATTGTTTGTTCTAGCTCTGTGAAAAATGCTGGTGGTATTTTGATAGGGACTGCATTAAATGTGTAGATTGCTTTGGGTAGTATGGACATTTTAACAACATTTTTTCTTCCAAGCCATGAGTATGGAATGTTTTCCCATCTCTTTGTGTCTTCTTCCATTTCTTTCATTAGTGTTCTCTAGTTTTCAGAGTAGAGATATTTCACCTCTTTGGTTAGGTTTATTCCTAGGTATCTTATGATTATTGGTGCTGTTGTAAAGTAGATTGATTCCTTGATTTCTCTTTCTACTTCTTCATGATTCGTGTATAGAAATGCAACATATTTCTGCATGTTGATTTTGTATCATATGACTTTACTGAATTTACTTATCAGTTCTAGCATTTTGTTTCATTTTGTTTTTGTTTTTGTTTTTGTTTTTGTTTTTTTGGTGGAGTCTCTCAGGTTTCCTATATAGAGTATCATGCCTTCTGCAAATAGTGAAAGTTGACTTCTTCCTTACCAATTTGGATACCTTTTCTTTCTCTTGTTGTCTGGTTGCTGAGGCTAGGACTTCCAGTACTATATTAAATAACAATGGTCAGAGTGGACATCCTTTTCTTTTCCCAACCACAGAGGAAAAATTCTCAGTTTTTGCCCATTGATGATTATGTTAGCTGGAGATCTTTTGTATATGGCCTTTATGATGTTGAGGTATGTTCCCTCTATCCCTACTAAATTGAGGGTTTTTATCAAGAATGGATGCTGTATTTTGTCAAATGCTTTTTTTGCATCTATTCAGAGGATCATATGGTTCTTATCATTTCTTTTATTAATGTGGTGTATCACACTGATTGATTTGTGAATATTGAACCACCTTACAGCCCAGGAATAAATCCCACTTGATTGTGGTGAGTAATTCTTTTAATATACCGTTGGATTTGATTTGCTAGTACCTTGTCAAGAATTTTTACATCCTTGGGGATTTTTAAAAAACAGCCTTATTGAGATATCTTCACATACCATACCATTCTCTCACTTAAGTTAAATAATTCAGGGTGTTTTTTTTTGTATATTTACAGACTTGTACACTTATTACAATCTAACTTGAGAAAACTTTCTTCACCCCAAAAAGAAACCCTAACTCAGTCAATATTTCACACTATTACACTCTTTATCAAGCTCTTGGCAAACACAAACCTACCTTCTGTCTTTATAGTTTTGCCTGTTCTGGACCTTTCATATAAATGGAATTATACAAGATGTGACCTTTGTGACTGTCTCCTTTCACTTAGCATAATGTTTCTAAGGTTCATCCATATTGTAGCATGTATCAAGTACTTCATTCCTTTTTTACTGCTAAATTATAGTAGTATATTGTCTGGATATACCACATTTTATTTCTTCATTCATATTTAATAGACATGAATCATTTCCATTTTGTGACTATTATGAATAATGCTGCTAAGGACACTTGTCTGAGTACAAGTTTGTGTGGAGCCATATATTTTCAATTCTAGAGTATATACCTAGAAGTGAAGGTACGGAATCATATGGTAATTCTTTTGTCAACATTTTCAGGAACTGCCAGAGTATTTTATAAAATGTCTGCACCATTCTACATTGCAACCGGAAGTGGATGAGAGTTTCAATTTCTTCACAGTCTCATCAATACTTGGCATTGTTTTTCTTTTTAAAAGTAGACACTGTAGTGTATGTGAAGTGGTATCTCAGAGTTTGGGTTTGTATTTCCTTAGACTAATGATATTGAACATCTTTACATGTGCTTGCTGTTTATTTTTTAAGTTTATTTCTTTATTTTGAGAGAGAGAGAGAGAGAGAGAAAGAGAGAGAGAATCCCTAGCAGGCTCTGTGCTGTCAAGGAAGAGCCCAATGTGTGCTTGATCCCAGGTCGTGGGATCATGACCTGAGCCAAAACCACGAGTTGGACACTCATCCAACTGACCCACTCAGGTGCCTGCTTATTGGCCATTTGAATATCTTCTTTAGAAAATTGTCTATTCAGGTTCTGTGTCCAATTTTTAATTGGGTTAACATCTTTTTTATTATTAAGTTGTATGTGTTCTTTATATATTCTCAACATATCAATAAGATATATGCTTTTCAAATATTTTCTCTCACACTCTGTAGCTTGTCTTTTCATTTTTTTCAAGTACATAATTCGAAACAATTTTTCTTATTTTTGGTGAAATCCAATTTATCTTTTTGTTTTTGTCCTTTATGCTTTTGGTGTGGTATTTTGTAACACCAATCATGAAGATTCACTCTTATTTTTCTTCTAAGAATTTTATACTTTTAGTTCTTTTTAAAAGTTTAAAAGTTTATTTATTTTGAGAGAGAGAGAAAGACAGAGAGAGTGGGTAAGGGGCAGAGAGAGAGGGAGAGAGAGAATCCCAAGCAGCCTCCACGTGCTGTCAATGCAAAGCCCAATGTGGGGCCTGATCCCATGAACCATGAGATCATGATGTTGGCTGAAATCAAGAGCTGGCTGCTTAGCCAACTGAACCACCCAGGTGCCCTTATAGTTTTAGTTCTTATATTAACATTTATTATCCATGTTAATTTTTGTGTATACTGTGAGGTACAGGTCCAGCTTCATTCTTCTGCATGTGGGTATCCAGTTATCTCAGCACCATTTACTGAAAAGCCTTCTTTCTCTATTGAATGGTCTTGGCACCCTTGTCAAAACTCAGTCAACTCTTACATTTATATATAATCGTCTGTTGACTAAACTCTCAGTGTTATTCCTTATGCCAGTAACACAATGTTTTGATTACTATAATTTTGTAATAAATTATAAAATATGTAACTATGTGATAAGTAATAAGAAATGTGAGTTATCTTCTAAGATTGTTCGGGCTATTCTAGGACCTAGCATTACCATTTGATTTTTTTTATCGTTTCTGATCAGAAATTTCCGTACTTTCTACAAAAATGCTGCTGGATTTTGATAAGAAGGGTACCGAATCTGAAGGCCAATTTGGACAATATTGCCACATTCACAATATTAACTCTTATCATATTCTTGTTTATTTAGATCTTCTTTAATTTCCAGCAATGTTTTGTCATTTTTTGCTATACAAGTTTTACACTTTTTTTGTTAAATTTATTTTTCAGTATTTTATTCTTTCTGGTGTTATTGCAAATGAAATTGTTTTCTTAATTTTATTTTTATATTGTTTATTGCTAGTGTATAGAAATTAAATTGCTTTTTGTATACTTATATCTGACAACTTTGCTGACCTCATTTATATATCCTAATAGGCTCTGTGTGTATGTATTCCTTAGGAATTTATATACATAAGATTATATATATACTTCTTCCTTTCCGATCTGGGTGCTATTTATTTATTTATTTATTTAAACCTAACTGTTCTCTCTTAAATTTGGGTAGAACATGTTATGTAGAAGAGGCAAAAGAGTACACCCTTGTCATTTCCTTTTATTCTCCTTCTCTTTCCTTCTCCTTCTCCTCCTCCCCTTCTTTCTCCTCCTTCTCCTCTTCTTTCTTCTTCTTCTTCTTCTTCTTCTTCTTTTTGATCTTAGCAGAGAAAACATTTTGCATTTCACCATTTAATCTTGATATTGCTGATATTATAATTTTTTTCTTCCTTTGCTTATATATGTAAAATTTTCTATAATGTACAAATCACATTTGCAGTCTAATAGTTATCAAAGAAAAAGAGTAAATGGCCCAAATCCTAGCAACTAATATTAATGAGGGTTGGGGTGGGGCAGATACAAAAGAGGACTCTGAACTACCTGCTTTTTTTTTGTGGGAAATTGTGTGCTCAGTGTTTTCACACTTCAGTTTTCCAACTGACCTCTAAGGCAGCCAGACAATGAAGTAGAAGGAGAGAGAGGAGCAGGAACTATTCATGAATATGAGAATTATACTGTACTTTCCAAGGAACCAAGAAAGAGGTAGTCTCAGGCTAAGGAAAAGTACTATTTTAAAAAAAAATGAATGGTCATAAACAAAAGAATTGGGTAATTTTTTAATTTGGGTTTCCCCAAAATTGGATTCTGAAATACAGATCTGAGTGCAAGTCGTTTATTTGGGAGTTGATCCCAGGAAGCACCAGAAGGGGAAAGAGGAAGGAAGACAGAGAAGAGAAGGAAGCCAATGCAGAGTGTGTCAATATGCAAGATAGAACATTGGTCAGCTGAAGACTCCAGGAGACTATAAAACACATCCCAGTGCCATCTGAGGGGCAAGGAAGCTGGGGTATTAACCCTCCACTACCACTTGTCTTTTCTTGAGATGGGCTAGACATACCTTACCCCATACATCAAGCTTGTCTTATGTAGGTCCCACTATGCTCTTGTGGCCAGGGGAAGCCTTCATACAGAGTCACAGGGCTGACGGTAGAAAGCCCTATTCATGTTTGGGAACTGTAAGTGATGAGGGTATATGCCATCTGCTAGGGAGATTATCTATTTTCATTCAGTAGTCCTCTCTGGGTCCCCTTAACCAGCTGGCTTTTTAATGGATTTAAAATATAACGTGGTTTCAATTGTTCAGATGAGCATACTTTGCAACTTTGAGCCTTTAGGGAAAGAAATCATTTCTTATCAAGGTTCCCATTCCAACCCCTCTGTATTTTGCCTGGGGCCAGGAATAGAATGGGGGCACCATCTAATTTTGTAGAATTAACCAAGGGATTACAATATGTCCATGTCACAACTTTGTAGTTGGTAACTCTTGGTCTGGGGCCATACTGAGGAATAGAGAGGAAAAAGCTGTAATTGAAACAAGCCCATGTACTGTTTCCCATGCTGCTGGGGTGGGGATGGACACAAGTGGGAACACAGGCTTTTCTAGTCTCTTAAGAAGAGAGACCCCCTGGGGAGCCACTCCTGCTATTTATCTGGGGTCTTTTATAAACAGAGACTTAACCCAAACTTACCTAAAAGAAATAGGAAACTATTGGTTCATTCCATTGGAAATTTCCAGGGATGCCCTAGGCAGACTCATGAGCAAAGTCACCAGCATCCAGCCTCTCTTCCTTTCTTAGTTCTGCTTCTTAGGTATGAGCTTCATTCACAGACAGAACTTCCTCCTGTGGTGTCTACTGGCAAGTCTAGAACTAGATGCCGCAAGTCCATCAGCCCTAAGCGGAAGAACATTCATTCTAACAAAAGGCAAGTGTGAAGTCACCTCGGCCTGGTTCAGGTCATGTACTTCTCCTGTGCCAGCTACTATAGTCAAGGGGACCATAGTCTGATTGCATAGGCCTGGGTTCTGTGTCTATTCCTAGAAGGAATAGATGGGGTCAGGAGGACGACAGATGGTCCAATCATATGGACTAGGAATAAGAGAAGAGACATCTCCAGAGACAGTGGAATGCTGCTGTCAGATGCACAAGTGACACTATGTAAGCAAAGATAACTGAGGTCTATGTGGCATAGACCAGTGTTCTCTGTGCCTATGGACATGCTCTTCCTTTAAGATTTATTTTAATTATTTACTCTTCGTCTCCATTTTCCCCACCTACATAGATAGATAGATATAAATACAGATATATTGGTATAGATATAGGTATAGGTGTAGGTATAGGCGTAGGTGTAAGTGTAGGTGTAGGCAGAGATAATAGAGATAATAGACACAGAGATAGAGACAAAGTTTTAAATATACTATATACCAGGTATTGAGCCAGTCAGAGAATCATAAATCAAATAATCACATGGCTAAGTGTTAACTTAAATGCAAACAATGTGTAGAGATCAGAAAGCTACTATGATTACCTGGTTGCCTACTCGTGAGCTAGCTGGTTCCTGACTGACCCATTTCCAGCAAGAGGGGTTGCATTCACACTGAACTTCTCATGGGCCAAATGGCCCTGAGATCTTCCACAGTTGAGCAGCTGGTATATCCTAGAAACTGCTCTCAACAACACAAAGTACATATACAAACAAATGTTTACAAGAGGTTTATGTATATGTTGTCGTATTAAGTTATTAAATGTAACTACCAATAACTGCCAAAAAAAGCCACAAAAAAATGTTAAGGATGTAAGGTATTCTCTGACTATAAGGCAATTGGTTTAAAAGTCCATCACAAAAGTAATGGTTAAAAGCCCCCCATAGTTTCAGGAAAAAAATTACAGTTTTCTAAATAACAAGTCAAGAAAAAGTAAAAATGGGAATTTGAAAATGTTCAAAATTGAATAAAATGAAAATGCCACAGATCGAGACAGAGAAAAATAGAGATTTTTCAATACCTGTGTTAGAGAAAAAAAAGCCTGAAAGCCAATGAGATGAGCACCACAATGAGAAAGCTAAAAAATGGACAGTAAATTAAAGAATATAGAAAGAAGAAACAGCAAAGGTGAGAAAAACAATTAATGAAACAGAAAACAAAGAAACAATAAAGATGACCAAACCTTACACTTTTTTTTTTTTTGAGAAAGACTGTATAAATAGGCAAATCTCTGGCAAGGCTGAGCAAGGCACAAAAGTTCAGATACAAATAATTTTAGGACTGAAAAGGGAGACATAACTACAGATATTGTAGAGATGTAAAAGGCTCTAAATTTGAAAACTTGAACACAAAAAATACCATTTTCTAGAAAAAAATGACTTCTGAAAATTGACTCAAGATGGGAGAAAAACTCCACTATGTATCTATAACTGTATCTGTTCCCATCTCTTGCTTTTTTTTTTAATTAGGTTGTCTTCTTATTTAATAATAGTTGTAACAGTTATTCACACATTCTTTACTCAAGTCCTTTGACAGATTTCTATCTATCTAGATCTGTATCTACCTAACTTTCTGCTTGTCTGTCTATCTGACAGTCTGCCTATCCATCCATCCATCCATCTATATTTCTATCTATTTATATCTCTCTCAAAGGGGTTTGTAAAGTATGTGTGAATAACTCCTATAACTATTATTAAATAATGAGATATCTTAGTTTTAAAAAACCAAGCAAAAAATTTGAAAAGACACTTCATATGGAAAGACATAGTTGCCAATAGCCACATGCAAAATTCTTAATATCAGTAATCTTTGATGAAATGCAAATCAATACAACAATGAAATACCATCTTACACACAGAAGAATGGCTAAAATTAAAATTCTCAAAGCACCAGATACTGCCGAGGACATGGAACAACAGAGTCCCATAATTGCTGGTGGAATGTGAAATGATAAATCACTTTAGAAAGCCCTTTGGCATTTCTTTATAAAGTTAATCATGTGCATATCATAAGACTAAACAATTCCAAAAAAAAAAAAAAAAAGACTAAACAATTCCACTTGAGATATTTACCTAAGGAGTTATATACCAGTGTTTATAGTGAAAACACTTACAATAGCCCCAAACTGAAACAACCTAAATATCCATCAATAGGGGAATGTATAAACAAATTGTGTGTCAAATGCAACACCACCTGAGATTAGAGAGTAAACTACTGATACACCAGTAACACCGATAAATCTCAACAAAAATTATTTTGAGTGAAGAAGCCAGACACAAAATAGTGCAGAGCGTATGATTTCATTTAAATTATGTTCTAGAAGAAGCAAAACTAATTTATGATGAAAGAAATAATAGAATTGGTTGTCTGGGGAGATCGTGAGGAGAACTGGCTAAAAGGATACATGAAGGATTTTTTCTGGAGTGATGGAAATGTTCTATATCTTCATGGGGATGTGGGTTGTGTGGGTGTAAGCAGTTGTCAAAACTCATCAAATTATATACTTAAGAACCATGCATTTCACAATATATAAATTATACCTCAATAAAAATATCTTAGAAACCGGCTAAGTAAAAGAGGAGATTGAATCAGTTGTTAAATATCTGCACACACACATATATATACACATATACACACACAAACTAGCAAACAAACAGGCCTACACTACCAACATTCCAGGAAATGATATCCTCAGTCTTGTTGATTCCACGGGATGGGGACACTTACCACCATGGCAGTATCGGGAGTCATCTGCCCCTCAGTGTGTTGGCTGGCAGTGGGGTGGGAAGGATCATGGACCATCACTAGGGAGGGAGAGTATGGGACAGAATGAAGCTGGAGGATGGGCGGGGCATTCATGGCAGGTCCTAGAAGCTCACATGGCAGACATTGTTGGTTGGCTACTGAAGAGTCGCATTCCCCCGATGTCCCTTCTGTCTTGCTCACAAAACCCTCATCTTATTTAGGCAGAAGACAACCTTGAGTTTCAGGGAAAGTTATGCCCTCCCTCAAACCCAGGAGATGAGTCTTTAGTAGTCTGACCAATGAAAGTACCATCGTCCTTGTCTTGATCGGTTTTAATGATGGCAGGCTGCGCAATTCTGGCCAATAGGAGATGAATGGAACGTGCCAGTGGAGGAGTGGGCAGTGTGGAGAGGCTTTCAGACACGCTTCCCAGACTTTCTAAAGGGTCAAAGAGAAGGGACATTCTGTCCTCTGGCTTTGGGCACTGCCTTCTGCAACTGCGATACTTGGAGTTCCTGCAGACATCTTCGTCCCTGGGGGCCCAGTCCAGAGGGAGAAGCTGTCGTGCAGGATGCCAGGAAAGCTATACGGAAGTTACACTCTTGATGCTGTTATTGAACCACCAAATTAACCAAATCTGAACATTTCTCACCTCTGGACTCTTATGTAAGATCATAAACTGTCTCGTTTAAGTCATTTTATTTATTTATTTTTTAATTTTTTTTCAACGTTGATTTATTTTTGGGACAGAGAGAGACATAGCATGAACGGGGGAGGGGCAGAGAGAGAGGGAGACACAGAATCGGAAACAGGCTCCAGGCTCTGAGCCATCAGCCCAGAGCCTGATGCGGGGCTCGAACTCACGGACCGCGAGATCGTGACCTGGCTGAAGTCGGACGCTTAACCGACTGCACCACCCAGGCGCCCCTCGTTTAAGTCATTTTAAGTTGATTCTGTTACTCCGTCACTTTGCCGCCCAAAGCATCCTACATAATTCCCCATAATTAGGATCTGAATATTTATTTGATTTGGCCAATGAGAAGCCACCGGTCACTGGTAGGCGAGGAATGGGGTTGACATGGTCAGATTGTGGTCTAAAGTGATCACCCCACCTGCAGTGTGAAGAATGGATCGGGGAGAGTAGGAAGAGAGAATAAGGAGCCAATGGAGATGGTCTACAGGAAGGATGATAGAAGACGAGGACATGTCAGACCCCGAGGGTGGAGGCAATGAGAGACAAGTGAATGGATTTAGGAATGAAAAAAAATATATATCTCTTACGTTACCTCCTCCAGAAAGCCGCCTCCGATTTTTCTCAACTAAGTCCTGGTTTTAAACTCTCTGTCCTCCAAGCCCTCAAATGGTGGTTATACAGCCTTGTTTTAGGGCCAGGTCTGTCTTAGCTTGTTCACACACATGCCTCCCAGTGACCCGGGAGCTCTCTAAAGACTGAGACCCGGGCTGAACATTTCTGTCTCCCACAGCCTCAGTGCCTGACACACGGGGGTCATTCACCAATGCCTGGAGAGCTGAACTGTCTAGCTCGCCTGAAAGAAAACAGGTTCTGTGGCTCCTTCTCTCCCGTTGGCAGGCACGCATTACCTTTAGCGCTGGCCCACCCACCCATCCATCTGTGCTCACCCACGGGGAACCTGACACGGAGGCACGGAGCCAGCTCAGTGGAGGGAGGGCCCTCGAGGGAGGCCTCAGCTCTCAGTGCCCGGTCCCCGATGGAGAGTCCAGCCCTGCCTCTGCCACCTGGGAAAGCTGCCCTGCCTCTCTGTGCCTCAGTTTCCCCCTGCGATGGAGGAGTGCTTGATTTCTGAGAACTGACCCTGTGGTTGAGGGAGAGCCTGCCTTTTTCACGGGCTCCCAACCACTCCCTTTCCTCCTGGGGACTGACTTCCCTTGCAAGAAACTCGAAGGGGCAGAGTGAGGAACCTGCTCCAAGAGAGAACGAAATGAGGCTTGTATATTGAAATTTTTCTTTCTCTACAAATTCACATTTCGTGTTTTCAGCGAGGAATGGAAAGGAAGGCTGTTGGCTTTTGAGGACTGTTTATTTTCAGGGAGCAGGAAGATGATGGTGCTGGTGATGAGTCCATCCTCAGACAATAGCCATTGTTTGTGCCCAGACTGCGGACGTGGCCTCCCCTGGGAGCCTCTACACCTGGGGAGCCGCAGCGGCCAGGCCCTTCGCAGGTTGCCCGACTCTAAGACATACCAGAAGGACATAAATAATCAGCCACCAATTCTTCAGCTTGACTATAAAAAGCATGCATATGCTCTGTGCAGGTTTTCTTAAGGTAAGGGACAGAGCCTGGGCAACGCTGAGCTTCTGGAACTGCCCATATGGGGAGGCGGTCTTTCACCGATGATTCTGCAGACAGAAATTGCCCATCTGCACTGTTTGCAGGTGTTTTGAATGATTATATTATTAGCTCTGTCTGTTCAACTTTGCTTTTTTATGGTGGCTTTAGTATTGCAGTAAGGGAGGAAAAAAAGAAGAAGAAGAAGAAAGAAAAAAGAAATATAAAGGCAGCCATCTGGTTCCCGACTTGTGATAGCACTCTCTGTCAGGAAAGGGGGAAGAAACATCCACTGCTTTCTCGGGGGCGGGGCAGGCACGGGGCAACCCCTAATTCTGCCCTTTTTCCGAGAGAGTGGGATTTGGGGTAAGCAATGTCTTTCATTTTGCCAGGGGAAACTGATTTATTTCCTCATTTCTTCTCTCCCCACCCCTTGGTGCTCTGCCACTGCCTTGAAGCTTACCTAGGTACCAGGGCTGGTGATGGTTATGTCCCCCAAACCCTCATTCTGGCCAGGACAACTGGTTGTGTGTGTGTGAGTGTGGCCCCAGAGAGCCATGCCTGGGCTGTCCCTCCCACCCATGATTCTGGGCCTTAATTTGATCTGTGCTGTGACCTGGGACACTTTGCAGGGCATCCGGCTGCAGGTAGTAAGACAAAGATTTATTTGATTATCTGTGCATGGGTAATTCATCAGGGAAAGGCTCTCTGTGTCAGGCAGCCCAGAAGCGGGTTATTTAGGGTTGTGCAGCGCGGCCAGGTTTGGGAAGGTGCCAGGAGCCAAGAGCCCAGCAAGGTCATGACGCCTCCATACCAGAGGAGATGCCAGGCAGATCTCAAGTCACACTTGAGCCAGAGGGTGTCATCTGCCTTTTCATTGGTTTGGGCAAAGAGAAGAGAGTTTTGTATTTTTTTTTTCCTCTAAAAGGGCAGAAACAATGCTCTGATGTAATGTGAAGAAGCAAAAAGGGTAATCTGACACCGAGCCTTGTCTCCTTCTCTTCCCTCCAGGTACCACATGCTGGACAAGTCATGGCATTTTATGTATATGTGTATTGTGTGTATATATATATATATAACGCATATTATATATATACATGTATATATACGTATATATATTACACATATATACACACATATATATACACACATGTATTATACATATATATATTCAATCATGTACATATATATGCATATACATACATATATACATTATATATTTTATATACACATATATTGCCTTGTGCACTGTCTATGCAACATGCAGTCGTGAGAGGTGACACATGAATTCCTACATCAGCTAAATGCAAGAGGCAGCATCAGCCCAGGGGTGTCTTAGACAACCAGAAGGAGGAAGCCGGAGGAAAGTTCCAGAGAAGAAAGGGAAGAGTCCCTAAAGCTACACTTCACGGATCGTTTGGTGCTTTGGGTTACAACGAAGATAGCTGCCCCTCGACCCCCCAAAACAACAAGCGCCAGGAAAGGAAACTTTTTGGGTTGGGGACTAACTTTTGTTCTTCATCCTTTTCTCTCCCTATGGCACCTCTCTTCTAAAAATGAGCCGAGCGGTCTGTATTTGCTCTTGTCTGGCGCAGGTGCGGGCTTTCAAGCAAAAGCTGGGGGTAATGCTTCTTCATTTGTTCTGCGAAAGCCCAAGGCAGGAGGGTAGTGCCCTGGGGGAGGGGTGGCCTCACAGGGAGGTGGAGACCTTGGAAAGAAGCTAGGGAGAGAGTGTGTCCCCTCACCTGGAGAGACGACATTGATCAGTGGTCCTCAGGGTGGCTCCTTGTTGTTGGCTGTGCCTGGAGCTGGTAAGATCTCGGAAGGAATGGCTTCATGGTGCACATTGTATGGACACGTCCAAGCCCTGGGGTCCCCAGCCTTGGCAATGGGCCAGGAAGGCAGCTGAAGTTACAGACATCACGGCATTATGTAGAGGTGGGCCACAGGTGTCTTAGGGGCAGTCGTGATGGAGAGAAGACCGGAGGCCGCTTCCTGGGACACTGTACTTTGGGTGACATGTGCCCAGGAGGAGGTGGGTTAAGTGACACATATACGTATAAAATGCCTGGAATGGTGCCCTTCTATTGAACAAAGTGATCGTAAATTGAGGGTCTAGCATCTCTAGTTCGAATAATATTGAGAAATGAGTACTTTCTGGTACCATTGAGCCTGAAGCTGCAAATTCACATCTGTACAGGTCCTTGTGAGGGGTTGCAGGGAAGCCCAGAAAAACACAAGATCGGGAGACAGAAGAGACTGGAGCGAGAAGATAGATCAAGGGGGCCCGCGGACCTCAGCGGGAGGAGTCTGGGGCTTGGCTTTGTGGTCAATCCCAGTTAGATGCACAGCACTAGGCTGAACTTACAGAAGTGCTGTTACTGTAGGCCCTGAACAGCCACATTTGGACACTTTCACACCCTGCGGATGTGGCCTCAGGACTCAGGCTGCTGGACTTTGAATTCCTTTATTTATTAGCTGTGCACCATGAGTAAGTCCTTCCTTCCTTCCCTCACTCCCTCCTTCCTTTTTTCTTTTCTTTTTCCCATTCCTTCTTCTTTCCTTCCTTCCTTCCTTCCCTCTTTATTTTCTTTCCTTCTTTTTTCTTCTTTCCTTCCTTTTCCCCTTCCTTCCTTCCTCCCTCCCTCCCTCCGTCCCTCCCCCTTCCTTCCCTCCCTCCCTCCTGCGCTTCCTCCCACTCAATCCTTTTCTCTTTCCTTTTTTTTTCCCCCAAGATTCCTAATCTGCAAATCCAAAACAGGAGTTGATAATAACAGCACCTACCTCACTAGGATTGCTGAGAGGATCATTATCTAAACTGCTGAGGATACTGCCTGCGCCCTGGTGAGTCTTCCGTAGACATTAGCTACAACTAGTAAGATTGTCCTTATTGTCTGCATACCTGCTTCCTTTTCCTTTCTCGATACTGAGAGGCAATACAGCGTAGAAGAAGAATAAACTTTGCAGCCCGGAATCACACCGAAATGTGTTAATTATTTAATATTAAAATCATCCTCATCATCAAATGGGTTACACCCTCTGCTCTGTGTTTTCACCCTTTCCTTTTAAGTCCCTTGGCTTGCTGGGACTCCAGGGGGGCTCCGGAGCATTTTGGCCCTCGGGTCTACCACTGCCAGGAGTCTGGTTTCTTTATTTCTTGCTCCACTTCCTCCCTGCTTCTCCTTGCCTTGGCTCAGCGCCCCAGGGAGAGGAGGGGCCTAGAGAGCTTTCCTCCAGGCCAACTCATCCTAAAGCAGTAGTCTGTCTGGACACAGCTCCTTCCGGGAGATGTATAATCAAGGAGGCTGGTCAAGGGACCAGGAGGCCTCTCTTCGGGGTAAAGGTTGCATCGAAAGCTTTTATTTATCCTCAAATTCTCTGTGACCGCATGCCTAGTGTGTCTCCCAAGATCCCTCCCCACCCCACCCCACCCCAAGCTCCCCCCAGACCTCCCACAGATGGACCAAGAGGTGTGGTTGTGTAGTGCTTTGCACATGGTTATGCCGCAGCCGAGCTGTGTCGGTGCTGTCTGGTCGCACAGGCAGGCCCTCGGCTCCCCCACTGTCCCCGCAGCGGGTGAACACATATGGCGGAACTTCCCCTTCTTCATGTGCTTGCCTCTGTCTCTGTACAGTCTTCTGGGACCTGTGCATGTTCCCTTGAAGGCCCTGATTTCAATTATAATTAGCAGCGAAAACTGCTTTATAATCTATTCCACCTCAGAATTCTCTCTCTGAACAATTCTGTACACTCAGCAATTTTCGTGTTTTTGACTGGATATTCCCAAGGCAGAAAATCAGATTGGCTCGACTCATGTATCCAGAGGCCCACTGCCCGTCCCTCTGCCCTGCTGGGAAGGGACTGGAGCTTAGTGGGATCAAAGAGGCTGCCTCCCCGGGGGAGGGCTAATTCTGCAGGGGAGCCGGGCAGGAAGAGCATCCTGAGGGCTCAGGGGGCTCTCGCCCGCTCTGTTGTGAGCCCCTGCCTTGACACTTGCCTATTTCGCTTGAGGAAAAATCGGACTCCTTCAGCCACCAGCTCAGATATCCCAGTGAAGCTTTCTCCAACGCCCAACTCCACACAGGCTTTATTTTGCATCATATGCTGTCTTACCCCACAATCTTTCTTTAAAAGCATTCTACATTCTTGATTCCATCTTTCATTCAACACCGTCGGCTGAGGACCTACCGCTTGGCACAGTCCCAACGACCCACGAACTGCAAGATACAGTCACTGTCCTCGTGGAGCTTGTCATGGAGGGAAGACTGAAGATAGAGGCCCCAAACCCCCACTGTGGGGCGGGGGGGTAGGAGGGCCAAGGAAGGAAGTGATCTTTTATAGAGAGCGTTCAGCACAGGCCTCTCTGACAAGATGAGGGTATACACTGTGAGGGTATCCAGGGAAGGTATCTTCTGGGCAGAGAGAAGAGAAAGTACAAAAGCCTTGAGATGGGATTCTTTGGGCACGTTTCAGAAGGAACAAAGAGGCCCAGTAGGCAGGAGCTGAGGGAGAGGTGTCTGTAAGCCAGGGAATTTGGGGCCACATAGGATTCTGCTCTGAATGAGACAGGAGTCACGGAGGTTTTGACAGGGAAGCACTATGGTTTCACTTCAAGCTTCACGGGATCAATCATGTGGCTGACGTGTTGAGAACGCTAGTTGGGAGGCCGTTGTGATGACCCATATAAGAAACAATGACGCTGTATACTAGGGAGGTAGAAATTGGGGATGATTCTCT
This sequence comes from Prionailurus bengalensis, assembly GCF_016509475.1. Taxonomy (NCBI): domain Eukaryota; kingdom Metazoa; phylum Chordata; class Mammalia; order Carnivora; family Felidae; genus Prionailurus; species Prionailurus bengalensis. The sequence goes on along the minus strand of NC_057352.1, from coordinate 22,088,315 downwards.
TATTGTATTTAGCCATCGACTTGGGGGATTTTTTTTTTTTTTTTTTGTCACAGAGGCTAGCGTGACTTACCCTGACTAATGAAAGCACTCACTATGCAGCAGAGACATGGTTCCTGCCTTCAGGGAAGTTGCTGCCTGGCTGGGAAGACGGACATTAACCAAAGTTCATTTCTTGCTCGAAATCCCAGTGTGGGTTGGAGGCTCTGGTGGGAGTTTTATTCCAAGCAGTGACTCCAGGATTCAGGCTCCTTCCATGTGATGCCTTTGCCATCTCGGAGTCGTTCACATCCAGCCCCAAGAATGGAGCAAAAAGCAGAGAAATCTAAGAAAAAAATGAAGCTAGAGAATCTCAGAGCCCCAGAGGACACTTCTGGGAGGAAAGAGGGGGGAGGTGAGAGGTCGGACCTCCCCGATTCTGTCCCCACTTTAATCAGAGAAGACCTAATTTTAATTGTTTCACATATTAAGATCTGACCTAAGACTTTCCTTTTTAGATAGTCTACAGTTAGAATATGAAAACCTCTAGATCTGATGATAATCCTAAGCTTCTAGAATTTCCACATATGTGTTGGTGGGAGAAGAGTTGTCCTCAAGATAATTTGTTGATTTTTTTAAATGTTTATTTACTTCTGAGAGAGAGAATGGGGGAGGGGCAGAGACAGAAGGAGATGTCGAAACTGAAGCAGGCTCCAGGCTCTGAGCTGTCAGCACAGAGCCTGATGCGGGGCTTGAACCCATGGGCTGCAAGTTCATGACCGGAACCGAGGTCAGACACTTAACCAACTGCGCCACCCAGGTGCCCCTGTTGTTATTTTTTATTCGGGTTCTAAATATGATGGGAAAACTGGTCTCTCTCACTCAAATAGTAACCAAAAGTTTTGTCTTTGTTTCAAAATGAAATTTTGAAATGGTCTAGAAGATGCCAAAAGGAATAAGCTAATGAATGATGTAGCAACCTGGGTAGTGTGAATTAGATGCTTCACGGTGGGTCCAATGCACCTGCGCCCAGAGGAGGGCACTATGCCCTGTAAGAATTCTAGCCCTGACCCTGCTATGTGAGCCACAACCTCTGCCAGGTCTGATTCCTGTCCTCCCTCCCTGCCACCACCCACCCTCTGCGCTGCGGGCAGATCTGGGACCACAGGGGGTGGCTCTCCCTGGGAACTTGGTCTCCCAGCACAATAGAATGACTGGGTTTTTGTTCTCACTACTTCTGCACCCTCACTTGCAATTGGTCCCATGTCTACCCTGGAGAAGGGAGAGGGATTGCTCCTCTGAATCGCTACTACCTGAACCTTGGGCTATTGGAGGGGACACTAGCTTGGGAGAAATGTAGCGGGCCTAAAAGGATCTTGGGGCTCCCACTCCTTGACACCCGTTATCTGCATGGCAGTGGCCAAATTTTATCAGCTGTCCCCCAAATGCCAGTAGTTGGGTAGGACCCATTATCCAACTTCTATAGACGAGAAAGCCAAGGCAAGGAAAGGGGAAACTGTATCTATAAGTTTTCTGTAAGCTTTAAAATACTGTGGGAAAGAGCCTGTAACATATAGCTCACAAATGAGTCGACTAAAATCAAATGTCAGTTTCAAGTTGTAGCCCATGACTAACATGTAGCCATGACTATGTCGATCCTGACGAGAAGTCTTGGTCTGCACTTTCTTCTGGATCAGGATGAACCCTCCCCACAGATGGAGTGAATTATGGCAGCTGACAGGAAGGGTCTTCAGGGAGTGGCCCTTCCAAGCCACATCCCTGTAGGTGTGGACCCTGTATGAGTGTCAGAGCCCTGGCACATGGCTCCACCGTCCAAGCATGCTCTCAAGCGCAGTCTGGGCAACTGGTTCCACTGGTCTGTGTCGTTGTCAAGGTACAAGTGTCTGTGCACATGGGACAGGCACACACACAACTTCTTATGATCCCTTGGAATCTCCCAGGACAGCACATTTGGGCAGATTGTGTAAGAAACAGGCTGCCGGGTAATTGGCTATAAATCAGGAAGAGATGGCAATGCCAGCTTCCCGCATCACCTCCCTAATCCACATCTATGCCTTTCTGTTTGATTTGAGGGGGTTCTCTTATTGGATGCGTTGAAACAATAATCGCTTAAAATGGGTATTCTGAAATCCGTAGAACAGTCGATTCTGAAGACGACTAGGGGTCTCGTTGTTTAAAATGTGTGATTTCCAATTTGCTTTCTGTGCTACCAGACAAAGCTCCTACTTCCTCGGGGACAGACCCATGGGAAGAGCCCAAATTACATGATTTGGTTCTCAACAAGTGGAGGATGAATCCGTAATGCCGAAAGTTTTGACCGTAAGCCCTACTCCACAAGACTGACTTCCCCCGGATACAGAGGAGATCGGGGACCCAGCGCCTAACCTTTGGGAGGACTCCAGCAGGGCCCGGCCCCGGGACTCACCTTCCCCTGCCTGTATCTTGCCAGTCCCTGCTCTGCACTGTGAAGGTGTGCTCCCGTGGGGAACCCGTTCTCCCTGCCGCTGTGTCTCCTCGACAGACCTCCCACCACACAGACCACAGCCACATCAGAAGTGCAACTGATAAAAATATTGCTGCCGTTAGCACTCCCCGGCCCTCAGAATTAGCAAAGTGCAGAGCTCGGAGATTCTTAAATTGTCCTCAGGACCACACCCGGGCAGTGGGAATTTCCACCACCCTGACAGAGTGAAGAAAGCCCACTCCGGGTCCCCTTCCCCAGTCCCCCAGGTTGAAAGCAAAAAAAAAAAAAAAAGAAGGCATGATCTTTGATGCAATCTCATACAAGGCCGTTGTCAAAAGCCATATAATCATTTATAAGAAATAGCCCACAACAGTAATTATGGCTTTCGACACAAAACAGAAAAACCGGGTCGGTCGTTGATAGGTGTTAGAGCCCTGTGGGCTTGTCCATGCACCCGTTTCTGTAATCGGCAGACCCTGGCAGAGTGTCTGTGCTACGGAAGTCACCCCAGAGGACAGAGAGGGGGTGCCCACCCAAGGGAGCCACGTGTACATGCTCACCACCGGCCCTAACACACAGGGGGAAGAGTGAGGGGCCAACAAAGGAGGGCAAGGAGATTTGCTGTTCCAATTAACAGAACGATTTGCATACATCCATTTCATCTGGCCCTGTAAACTCAGCTGTGACAGTTTGGAAAATTGGGCGTTATCCAGTGTGGTACCACGCGGATCCGACACAAAACTCTCATCCCTCCTCTGAGGATCCTTTTGTTTTGCAATATTGCCGGGTGTGAGCGGTGAGGGAGATTTGTTCTGTTGTTCTGTCCCTATTTCTGGCCTGGCCAACCCTTCACTTCCCATGTCAAAGTTCCTTGAAGTCATTAGGAGTTAAACATTAAAAAGGCTGGTGGGGATGGGAAGAATGGGGAAGAAGGGGGCAGGAAGTAGGCTTCCAGTTATGGGAAGAGCCAGTCACTGGGACGAAAGGGGCAGCATAGGGAACACAGCCAATGGTACCGTAACAGTGTTGTGTGGTGACAGGTGATAGCCATGCCGGGGGTAGCACAGCATAATGTATAGACTTGTTGAGTCACTATGTCTCACACCTGAGACACATTATTGTGACATTGTTTGTCAACTATACTTGAATGAATGAATGAATGAATGAAAAGAAACTATGGGAGCCCCTCTCTCTGGGTGTCACTAGTAGAAAGGGAAGCACGTACCCAAAGGCCATTCTCTCCCTGAAAAGCCAGGCCAGAGCTGCGGTCGCTTAGGGCTGCCCAGGCTCCAACTCTGATCACCTTGTCAGAACCCTCGGAAGGCACAATGTCCTACGTGTCCTAAGCCAGAACCCCAGAGGTACTAGTTTTAGCTGAAGCCCGGATATAGGCTGGGGTTGGACTTTGCCATCCCGGATAAACACAACAGAAAAGGAGAAATAGATTAAAGCACTCTATGGTTTATGTTAAAATTGTTGAGCTAAAGCCATGAGACAGACATTGTCTAGTGACCAGACTCTTTGGGTCTGCCTTAAATTATACAACCCAATGTCCTAAAATAAGCCCAGATTTAGGATTCTGCCCTCTTTTGTCTGCCTCTCACTCTCTTTTTTTCTCTCCTGCTCTCTGCTCTCTCTCTCTCTCAGAAAGGTATATTATTTTTGATGAGGAAAGGAGGAGTCTGGCTTCCTTTGGGCCTTAAAACAGTATCAAAGGCAAAGACTACAACATTAGTAAAGGACAGTTTGGATGTCTGCACCCTCCTGCCTCCACTAGTGCTCTTGTTTCCCCTCCCCTGTGTCTCCCTTGTGCCCCACTCACCTGGGTCTCTCTCCACTGCAGTGGAATAGGCCAAAGAGCCCAGGGTCCCAGCAGAGTCCCAGGCCCTACCATTTCCTCAAAGCAAAACTTCCATCAAGTGCCTTAACACCTCTAAGACTCAGCTAACCTGTCCTTCCAGTGTAGGGAACTCTGTAGTGAATTCCACTCCGTGGATTGTTATAAACACTAACAGGCATGATGACCTAAGGCACCATGGTGCCTGTCTGGGAAATGTCACGTGTCATCCCTCCCATTGCCCACACCCAACAGTGTTCTCTATCTGGCAGGTCTCACTGTGGGCCTGGAGGGCAAATGCGCTCGGACAACCATGAGTCGGCAGGTTTTCTGTGGAAGAAATGATCCGCCTCTGGTTGTATCCTATGAGGACGAAGGGGCTGGGTCATATCCCCCATCTGGAGTCTGAACTGGGTTACACCCCTCTCCTCTGAAGCATGGCCTCACCAGGCCAGATGAGCCAGACCAGATGATGCCCACCATGAAGGGGTTGGACCAGATGGGACCGTGGCCTCTCTGTAGGGCACAACCATCAGCAGGATTGTACTTTCAGCTCTCCACCCATGGCGATCCAGGGGCCCATTTGGAATAGGAAGCAGGCTCTGAATAATCCTGCGGCCCCACAGAAAAGAGACTGAGCTGGGAGGAGGGTGTTAGAAGCCTCCTGTGCTTGGTGTAGACATAACCAGTGTGGTCTGACAGGGTGCAGTCATACATCAGCATCTGCGAGAGGAAAGGAGAGGGCATTTCTCTAAGACTCTTTACCGTGTTGAACAGGTTCCCCTTGAGGGCCTGGCCCACAGTGGGCGCTTCCTAAGCAGCACTGATGGCCACTGGTGGCAGCAGATTCTGAGTCCCCTTTACTCGGCCACATAGTCCATGTGGCCTGGGGGAGCACTTCACTCTCTTGGGCCTGTTTTCTCATGTATACCTGGGAGCAGGGTCTTTGCCAAACGTCAGACACTCAGCCCTGGAAGGATGATCTCTCCCTTGAGTCTGGCGTGCACAAGGCAACTATCAAGGACAAAGTAGGGTCAGAGAGTGATAGTTGTGTGAAACAGTCCCAGCCTCCTGCCTGGTGTCTATCTCCATGCAAAGACCACCTATGCGCTCATGTATCCACAGTCATCCCAAAGGGCACCCACACCTATGTTTCATGGAGGGACACAGCCCTCAGCTTAGCTCCGGGCCTGGGTAGCATCCTACTATCCAGCTGGCCACACAACCAGATAACCGAGCTGACAGTCCGACTGAAAGTTCTCAGAACCGGGCCGCCAGTGTGTTTCCCAGAAGCCCCTTCTTCCCATGATTATCTAAAATTTAACGTGCATAGACAAATAGTTCAATAATTCCACTTTGGCCCGAGCTGTGGTTCGGGTGTACCGGATACCCTAGGATACTTATAAACATTTTCCTCATCCAGATTTCAGTGTTCCCTCTGTGTGCATCTAGCTTTGCTGGGGGAAAAGAGTTCACGTGGGCGGGAATTTCTGCAGGTTTATCGGGAATGTCTTAAAGGAGAAAGCAGCGATGCTTGGCCAAAAGCTTAGAGGGACCCCTGCTTCTCGGGGCTTTGGGCGTGAATTCCCTTGTGTAAAATCTCAGCAGAAGCTGATCTGGGGCTTCATGTTTTAGCTTCTACAGGATCCTGGAGGAGGAACCCCAGGCAGCTGCAAGAGCCGCGCCCCCAAAACAATAAGATCTTGTAGCAGCTGATATTTATTATTTGGTTCTTGCTGTGGGTGGGGCCCTGTTCTAAGCACATGCTTATTAACTCATATAATCCCCACAACAACCCTCAGAATTAGGTAAGTTATTATACACACAAGGGGACACGTTGCTGCTGGACAGAGATGAACTTTCTTATTTTCCAGGAAACATGCCATTTAGGAGATGCTGCATTTAAATCCGTTCACCAGCCTCATGTCCCATTGCGTGAGCCCTGGAAGCAAAACATTTTTCCCTGAAGGGATCTGGCTTTCCATAGGGAAATAAAGCGTCTTGATTTCACACAGAGACGTGAGATGACACAGAACAGAGGTCAGGCAAGCCACTCCACTATTCTATGCCCAGGACACAAAACATAGCTGTTCAGAAGTCTTCCTTCTTGAGGAACTAAGATTCAGCCCCGGGATCCTTCCCAACACCATGTTCCTGGAAGCCACAATAAATGATTTCCATGAGTGCTTTGCGACATCTCTGCGACGTGCTGTTAGAGGACAAGGGGTATGTCTGTATCCTTCCTGAGAGGGTCAGCTGGCAGCTCTGTGAAAGAAATGGGGAGAAGCCACTAGCTCTCAAGTGGCTTTCCTCAAGTGGTACGGCCACTTGAGTCGAAGTCTAGCTGGCCTAGCTTGGGCCACATCCTGCCACTTGACTGGTGGAGGTCAGACACCTCAGCGTAGAGTCCATCGGACTGCAGGTATGGGAGTAGAGGTCGTTTCCAAAGAGAAACCCATTCACTTTTACAAAAAGCTGGTTTAAATATCGAGCAGTCAAATAAAAAGTTCCTCTATGCCTTGAGTGTGGCTTCTGTACAACCCAGTCCCACAATATTTTTTTAGCCCTGGATCTGGACCACTTGCATGTTCTAGCTCATGTTCCAGCATTGCGTCTGCATCGGGGCTTGACATTCCCATGCCTACCGTGTACCAGGTGGCCTATTTGTGTCACCTCCTTTGATCCTTATGAGAAACTTAGGAAGCAAGTTTGATTTCCCCATTTTCGGAGTGAAAAAACTGAGATGTAGAGAGGGTAGGTAACACATTCAAGGCCACACAGCTAATAGGGTCTGAAACTGGATCAAGGTTCTTCTCAAGTTCTTTGCAAATAGAATTCTAAGATCCAGGGGCGCCTAAGTGGCTCAGTTGGTTAAGCATCTGACTCTTGATTTCGGGTCAGGTCATAATCCCATGACTTGTGAGTTCGAGCCCTGCATCGGGCTCTATGCTGACAGTGTGGAGCCTACTTGGGATCCTCTCCCTCCCTCCCTCTCTCTCTGTCCCTCTCCCACATGCACATGCTTTCTCTCTCTCTCAAAAATAAACAAATAAATTTAAAAAACAAATTCCAAGATCCATTTATGTATTAAGTGATTAATTCACGTATGTTTTGTTGAACACCAAATATCCTGTAGACTTGCCTTCTTGTGTGCCTTTGTTCAAGGTCATCCCCTTGGGGGCCTCCCTGTGTCATCCCCACTGAGGTGAAACTCAACCCATCTTTGTAAACCAATCTCCTGGGCCATCGTCTTCAGATAGAAAATTACTTTCCTTTGTTACAATCTCAGTGTGAGCTCCTCTGGCACCAGTTCCATCCACCGACCGTGAGAATCTTGATTCCCTGTCTCCTCACCCACTGGTCCGTGAGCTCCCCAGACATTGTGCTATGTCCCCGCATTTAACACAGGACCCCACAAGCTGTAGGACTCAGTAACAATGATTGAAGTGAGCTGTTCTATTGAGGCTGAACCATTCGAAGTTGTCAACAACTGATCAGTTTTTAACCCCCAAAACCTGCAATCGCAAGTTGGTCAACCTAAATTAATTGTTGTCTGCCTTTATTGGGGTTTATGACTGACCAAGAGACATTCTGAACAATACATACTAGGATAGGCTGGTTTTGTATGTTCAAGGTATTTCCTAACCCATGGCACCCAATGATCAGGGAAGCATATGTTTTACTTTTCATGTTTCATCTTAAAAAGTAAAGCCAGGGGCACCTGGGTGGCTCAGTTGGTTAAGCATCTCTTGATCTCAGCTCAGGTCTTGATCTCAGGGTCGCAAGTTCGAGCTCTGCATTGGGCTCCGCACTGGGCTCCGAGCTGGGTGTGAGACGATAAAAAGAAGGGAACACCGACCCCTTACCCACCACCTCCCAGGTTCAACAATTACCAAACTTGTGTGTGGTTTTACTTAATCTCCACCCTGTCTAGTTCCACCTTCCTCAATTATTGTAAAGCAACTCCCACGTTGTCAAGTCATTGGAAGATTGTCCAGCATGTGTGTCTAAAAGAAAATAAATCTTAAAAAAAAAAGACTAAAATATTTAAAAGTAAGTTAACATAACAATTTCTTAATTTCATCAAAGATTCAGTTTACACACACACACACACACAGAGTACATATAACCCAATAAAATACAATGGGGCAAACTATAGTTTGTTTGAATCAAGGTCTGAAGAAGTTACACACATTGTGTTTGGAGGACATGCCTCATAAGTTTCTTTTAATCTTTGTGTTTCCCTTCCTAGACATTGTTTTCATCAAATGGTTCTCTTAACAACTTTCCCATTGACTTAAGAGGAAACTGAGGCCCTAGAAAGTTTACTGGTTGTGCGCAATGTCCCAAAGCACGTCCGGGATGCAGGCCAGGAATGGAGCCCAGATGTTGGGCCATGAGCCTTCCGGTCCTTCGCCTGAAGGCTCCAGCCAGGCCCGCTCAGGAGGGTCTGACCTACGCTCCCAGGGCCCACCCCGGGGTCAGCACCGCTGCCCTCTACAGATCTCCGTTTCCTGTGGATCTTTCCACCAGGCAGCCAACACTGCTGTGAAAAAGGTTCAAAGGGTCTGCTGACACAGAGAGCCCCTAAAAGGCAATATTTTGATGATTTAAGTATAAGTGCTCAGAAACATGTGGATTTCATTTCCTTCAGAATACACTTGGGTATGAAAATTAAGGGGAAACGTGCTTGGCAAAATACAACCCGGGTTTCCTCAACCCCCTGAATTGGCTTAAGATGTTTAGCGAATTTGAAGTGAAGCCACCCTTTCTCTCTCACAAGCCCACCAGGCTCACACTCATCTGCACATTAAATCTGCACTCAATTGGCTACCGCTGGGGCCGTGACCTTGTTAGAAGGGGAGGAAGGGGAGAGCAGGACTCGGAGGGGCAGGGTGGTGGGGAAGTCAGGGCTCTGCTCCAGGCCTGGCCTTGCCCAGAAGAGGGTCCTGCAGGTCCCCTGGGAATAGCCCCAGGGGAGCCCTAGAAGCTCCCACAGCTCATGCCCAGGGGCCCGGCCACACCCTGGCCACCTCTCTCCTTTCCCCTGAGGAACAGCCATTTGGAGTCACATAGGAGACAGGAGACTTGGTACCCACTCTGGGGAGATCCTCTCCCTCTTCATGAGTGTAAGGATGGGATTCATTCCATGACACTCTTCAGAGCCCCACGTACCCCAGGGGTACCTGGAAATGGGGTTTCTGGTATAAGAATGAGGGAAGGCAGACAGAGGTCTTGAGGTGAGTTGAATACACTGGAGAAAGAAAGAGGAAAGCGAAACCCAGCTAGAGGGAGGCAAGGGAGGGAGGAGAGGAGGGAGGCAGGAAGGGAGGAAGGTGGGAGGGAGAAGGGAGGGAAGGAGGGGAGAAGGGGGAGGGAGGATAGGGAGGAAGGAGGGGGTGGAGAAAAGGAGGGAGGAGAGAGGGAAGGGAGAAAGAGAGGGGGGAAGGAGAAGAGAAAGAGGGAGGGAGAAAGGAAGGGGGAGGGAGGAGGGTAGAAAAAAGGAAAGGAGGAAGGAGGGAGGGAGGGAGGGAGGGGAGAGTGGGGAGGGAAGGGAAGGAGGGAAAGGTGTGTAACACGGAATGGGGGAAGGTAGACACAGATCCAAAGCTGGCTTCGGGACCCCAGGTCAGGGTTGCTGCCTCTAAAATAGTGTCTCTGTCAGCAAGCATTTCCAGAAATGCCCCTTTAATTGGGTACACTACAGAAACTGTGAGAAGCATTTTTCGGGGGAAAATTTCATGAACTAGGACAGACTTCCTCTGTCTGCTTTTTGTTTTAATCATCACCGTCAGCAGAAAAGGCTCCAGAGGCCTCGCTGCTTGTCCTGATTAATGGACGCCAGCCCTCTCTGTGCCCTGGGGTGCCCGCCGCGTGCGAGCTGTGTGAGATCACGGTGCCTCCACCCATGGGGCCCACGGTCATTGCCGGGGCCTCCCAGGCATCAGGCACTGTGTGTGGGGCCCTGAGGACGGAGCAGAGGACAGGGCAGGCAGGGCTTCTGCTCCCAGAGGTACATGTGGACAAAATACTTTTCCTGGTGAAGGGAAATGAGCTGAGGGACCACACACGGAGTTTCCTCGGTCACATGCTTGCATTGGTCAAGGTGCAGGTGCCTTGGTTTGGGGTTCCCCTAAAATAGGCACTGAGACAAAGCTTTGGGGGACACATGGTGTATATGCGAGGTGACCCCAGGCAGCACAGAGAGGGTGGACAGAAGCAAGACAGAGAAGGAAGGAAAGCCAAAAAGATTTTGTCAGTGAAGAGGTCAGTGCTGTGGGCAACTGAGGCTCAGTAACATCGGCGCTCCTGGACCACCTTGTCGAGCATCCCGTGGGTGGTCCCACTGAGGGGCGAGAAGCTGGGGCGTATCAACCAGCCCCTGTCACTCATTGGTCAGGGGGCTGCAAACTCCCAGCTCTCTGGTGCTCCCTCCCCTAGGAAGCTTCCAGAGCAAAAGAACAGCCTCAGGAGGGAAGCTGGGGCCACAGGCAAATCATCTTTAGGTGGCCTTCTGAGTGGGCCTGAGGGGGGGCGGGTCTCGCTCGGCTTGGTTCAATGCTAGCCCTACCCCGAGGCAAACGCCAACACCTGCCCAGATGAACAGGCTGGAATGCGGTGGGTGGGAGGTGGCGTCGCACAAGACAGGAGCTACACCCCTGCCCGCCAAGAGATGAGCAAGCAGCCTGCATCGGCACAGCCTTGCGTGAACCAAGCGCTTAAGAGCCCAGCCTGCATTCAAGTGACCACTGCTCCCTGGACTCCAGCCTCTCCCGCCCGGAGCCACACACAGAGAACAGGAAGGCCCCTTTGCTCTGGGCCTCGGGTAGCCTGGATCAAGTTCACAGCTAATTAGGAATAAATGTGGAACACGGTTAAAGATGAACCTTCCGTAGCCACATTCATGAAAGGAGTAACTGGTGTATGTTTTGCTTTTGTAGAATGTTAATGAACAAGGGGCATTACTATCCATTATTTATCTTCTCTCAGTGGCAGTGAATCGTTTTGGTGACAAATATCAAATTTCCGTGTTTACAGAAAGCCAGCACATGTGTTGATAATGGCACAGTTCAGTATTTACAGTATAAAGTGCTGACTTGTTTTTCTTTAACATAGAAATTTGGTAATTATTACTGTAACTATTCATTAAAATGTGAAAGTAGCTACATAATAAATTGATAGGCCATTTATTTTGTATCCCAGAAAAAAAAAATAGCCAGCTTGTCTTTGGAAATCCTGGCTCATTAGATTTGGGGAAATTCAGCCCCTGTCTGGGAGAGCGAGCTGGAGGTGGCACAGCCTTGGCATAGGGCAGACAATCAGTTAAAACGCTTCGACAAAGGTGTATCGGTTTGAGAAAGCTGCTGAGAATCGGCCCTGTCCCAACATCCCCTAGGTGGGGCCGATGTCACTCCATGAAGTTTACACCATAGGTATGGGCACTGTTTTGGTGCTACATGACAAAGTGAAGCCTGTAATCACTTGATTACGCCTTTAACTTGGCAACATCTTTTTTTTTTTAATTTTTAAAATACGTTTATTTATTTTTGAGAAAGAGAGAGACAGAGTGTGAGCGGAGGAGGGGCAGAGAGAGAGTGAGAGAGAGAGACACACACACACAGGATCCGAAGCAGGCTCCGGGCTCTGAGCCGTCAGCACAGGGTCCGACGCGGGGCTCGAACTCACAAACGGACCCCTGAGATAGTGACTGTGAGCTGACGTTGGATGCTTCACCGACCGAGCCACCCAGGCACCCCTAACTTGGCGACATCTTGAATAGAATCGTTTAAAACCCGGAATTTGCAGGATTGACGGGAATTCACTGCAGAACATCATAAGAAAATACTCCGAGCTGGTTGGACAACAGCTCTAATATCTGAGCTTCTCAGTCTGGGAGACGTGTACCTGTCATGACCATTCATTCATTCATTCATGCATGTATTCTGGTGGAATCTATCGTAGGAGGGTAGCGTACTGGGTGCTGGAGGCAAAGAATGATAAAACCCTGTCCTCTGGAGACTCAGGGCTTAGGGATAACCCAGTGCCACCCAAAGGAACTTCACATTGGGAAGCGTTAAGGACGGCAACAGACTGAATCACTGCAGGCAAACAAAGGAAGAGGGGCTTTAAAGACCTTGGAGTTCTGTCCCATGAGTTGGTCCTAGGTTTACCAAAGAGCAGCCCCTTGCAAGGAAGTACAGGTGGAGGCAGGATGACTTGGGTTACAATGGTTGCATCGGTTTCCTGGGTCTCCAGTTGTAACTTAGGAACCTGGTTACGGACACTTTTCCTCAAACCCAGTGGAAATGAACGCTACGTCCTGCCAGTCTGTGCATTAAACCCCAAGTCTCCCAAGGCTCTTGCATTTGCAAAAGTACAATAAAAAAAAGTATAGAAAACTTAGGAAACGAGACCAATTGTACCTTGCCTACATTGGGAACCCTAGGTTCTCCTGAAACCTTTGCTGTCCCCATCACTTTGCCATGTGCCTTCCTCTTCTTCTTAATTTCTAGGAATAGATTCGTATATACCTAAAAACAAAAACAAAAACAGAGGAGTGGGGGCAGGGAGAGAGATCTGGAAGGGGGCTTGCTGGGCCAATGGTTTTGTCCCCTGACTTCCCCAAATCTGGCTTGATCTCCTTATAAGACAGAGGTCCTTGGGGGCCAGGCTTGGGCCTGCCCACAGCTGCAGGGCTCCCTAGGACGCGAGGGCCTCACCAACAACAGTCTCTTAAAGGGACCGACGGGCTCTAACTTGGACCTGGTCCTAAAAATTAGCCTTTTAAATAATTTTTTTTTTCCTTTTTAAAGAGCAGCTGCTTTCAACGACTTCTGAAGTTTTGCTTCCTGGTAGCTAACATTCCAAAGCACTCTAAAAACCAATTTTACACTTAATAAAGTTTAACTATTCAATATTTTTCATTTTAAAACTAAATAACAGACATTTAAAAGAATATTTCTTTTTTAATGACACTCATGCTACTATTTTATAAAGCCGAATGACACCCACCGTGCATTCCTATCTCTCTAACTGCCAAATACTCTATTAGTCAAGTTTGTTCATATTTACAAGATTTTTTTTTTTGTGGATGTTTTACTGCTATCAGAAGATCTAACATCTGTTTCTCCAGGGATTCTCCATGTGTTCTGTAGTTTACAACAATTGAAACCACTGTTTTCGAAATGCGTTTGGATTCAACTCAATGTACTAAGACCGGATTTCACGGGAGCCCCGCGCATACATCTGGGGCCTTCTCGTGTGTAATTTTTCCGAATGGTGAGACATTCGCTCTGGATTTAGGTGGGTGACATAAAATAATAGTGGAGCTCAATGGAGCACATGTGTAAAATAATATTGTCAAAGGCACTCAAGTGTGAGAATGGTTTGCCAGTGTCTCTATTTCTGTGTGGAGCACAGCACGGGAAAAGGCGTTCCCTTGATTTGGCTCTTTTAAGAACCACGGTGGTAGGGATGCTGCAAGTTCACTTCCCTGCCTCCAGACAGGAGAGGGAGTCTTCCTTGGCCATTTACGGACAACGACACTACTGTCCGGTAGAGTTTTCTGCCGTAATGGGAATGTTCTACATACGCCCTGCGCAGGGTAATGTTGCCAATAGCCCCGTGTGGCTATTGAGTGCTTGAGACATGGCCAGGGAGACTCAAGATCTGGGTCTTTATTTTATTTAATTTTTAGATGTAAATTCTACCACCCCTGTATAGCTAGTGGCTACCATCCCGGACCATTCATAGATGTCACAGCCACTCCAAAGCCAGTCATTCTTTGATGAACGTGGACTGAAGTGGACTTCCCCAGACCACCAATTTCTCCTGCCCAGGTAGGTACTGCTTCAGTGTTTACACAGCTAACAGCACAGTGGATTTCAAACTATTTACTACCGAGCCTGCCGCCAGTCCACGTACCACAGACGTGCAGATCGGGAAAAGAAGGTCTTCCTGAAGACATTGTCCCCTCATTAGATGGCAAGTGATGTAATCATATGCAAATCTATCAGGTCAAACATATGGCAGGCACCCTGTGAACATTTGCGGTGTATACAGTTTGCCGAACGGTAGGTAGCAACCCCGTTCTTCACAGGGTTTCTAATCCTCGGAAGTAGGCACAGCCCCCCGGCTGCTGGATTCATAAAAACAGAGGTTGGATGCCCCTCTCCCCCACACTCCAGGCCCCAAGCAGGGGTGTAGACAAACCAGAGAAGATTGATAAGATGCAATCTTATCTTTGATGCAAGTCCATTTCCAAGAAGCCTCATTTGGGGAGGGCTTCTGTGAAAATCACCATCTACTCTTTCCTGTAGGATACCAATATGTCCCTTCAGGTTTGGGGAACAGTGACAAAGCACCCCTTCAGCCTTGTAGTCTGTGAAACTGAGGTCCTGGGGTGGCTCGGCTCTGTTCCACATGGCTCCCTTCCTCCAGAAGACTAATCGGGCCCCTTCTCATGGTGAAGGCAGAGGAGAAGAAGTACAAGCCAACATGTGCAAGTTCTCTTGAGGTGGAGGCTCCGAATTGCTGTGCTATCACTTCCGCCTTGAGTTTAGGCCGTAGCAAGTCACATGGAATAGAGAAATTCATTCTGACTCTGTGAGACGAACTCCAAAGTCTCCCGGCAGAGTGCGTGGAGACAGGAGAGAGACCGGAGTGAAGTCCTGGGCCATTCGTACAATCCATCCGTTACAATTTCTCCAGTGATCCTAGCCAAGACAGGCATGGTGGTTATTTCATGGCAGTGAGGCTATAGGCGATTCTTCTTATCTTTGCTTTGTCTATACTTGATCATTTTATTTTACATTGTCAAATCACAGAAGAGCTGCATTTTATTGTTTGTTCATAAAGGGACTAGACTCATGACAATAATTTAGAAACTGTCTAAAAATAGAGAGGGGAAAAAAAGCCATCCAAATTGTGTTTTTGACCAAGAATGTCACGAGCATGTGTGGGACACATCTGCCTTGTTGGAGACTGCTCTGTGCATTGAAGGAGGTTTGGAGTTTGGGCTCCTGCACATGAAGGGCCAATAATTCTGCCAACCAACCCCACCACCCCCACCACCTACATTTCCCAACGACCTCTAGAGTCCCCTCCTCATTGAGAAACACTGAAGACCACATTCATCCTTTCGGTGTGTTTCCTCTTGGCATTTCTATGCATGACATTCATTCCTTCATTCATTCATCCATTCATCCATTCATTTTAGTTGTTTTATTGCTCATTTATTCACTGTTTTCCATGGATACAACACACCACATGAATCATTTTGACTGCAACATTTTTTCATTTAAAGTAATGATACAGTCTAAATACCCAAAGACCTATGACTTTCTAAAGTCATCTTTCCTTGAACAAATATATATATATATATATATATATATTTTTTTTTTTTTTTTTTTTTTTTTTTTTTTAAGGTACCCAACTGGCTGGGAGAAGTCCAATGTCTTCTCCGGGATATTTTGTGGATCTCTGGGGGATGAGCCAGAGGTGTCCGCGATCTGCTTCCAGCCATGGCTTCTGCTAACCCTAACCCTTCTGTCCTGCAAGTTTCAAGTCAAGTGAGAATCAGCGAGGTAACTAGATATCAGTTAAATTCCTGGAAAGAAAAGCTTACATCTAGAGCCAAAGTCAGCATTCTGATCCCCTCCCCCTCCCAGGTTTAGAAACTGGGATTCCTTACCCAGCCAGACGCATGAAGAATTATAACCCATTTCTCAGGAGAGGCCAGTTGTAGAAAACACACAAGGGCAGTTTCCATAACACATTAATCCCACCTAAGAGATAAATACAGACCGCTGAAAACCAAGTGCTCCCCAACACCTGAGATGAGCCAGTCCCCTTTCTCAAGTGGAGAGAGAAGTGGATGTAAGTCCCCTGCAGTGACCTCTTCCACCCACCGTCTTCTCTTTGGCCCAGTGCATTGCTGAGCTGTCCTCTCCTTTAGGATCCAGTGAACAAGATCCCCTCTCTTTCCTGGGGCCACCAGGAGAATAACAGTATCTATTGCTTTGGAATTAACCTCCAACCTGATCCTGACTTTTATACCTTAAAGAAATACTTGAGGAAGATCTTGAGAGATGTTCTTCCATAAATAGGCCTCGGAAACTATTAAAATAAGTATATTTTAACATATAACATAAATAGAAATGTATATGCATAATTTTAACCCAAAAGCTTGTATTTCCTGATGATAGTGCATAAATACACCTTTTTAAAAAAAGTCTGTAAAATACGAACAAAATTCTGAAAATGACTCTAGAAGAAAAATAAACCCTGATGTGAAACAGAGGTGAAACCCTGATGTGAAACAAATGCTCACGTGTCCCATGCGTGCTATTCAATGCTTGGGGATTTGTGTATGAATAAATTAAGATAACAGGGTGAGAAGAAACCACTCTGCCCAAACTCCCTTAAATACAAATAACAAAAATTAAAAAAAAAAAATTAACAACTAGTAAGTACTTACCGGTGCCATAAAACAAGAAAATGCCACTTAGCTGACCCAAACATGTGGGGAATTCCGAGAAGACAGAAACCAGATGGGGCAGGAGTGACAAGAGTAGATGGGATCTGTAGCCGAAAATCCCATGTGGCCCACGATTACCCTGAAGATAAAAACAAATCCAGAAAAACTCCCAAGTCCGGGAGAGCGGCCCCGGGTAAACGCCGGGGTACTGACTTAGAAGCTGGCCTTCACACATTTACAGCAGCTGTTGGGAGGTTCCTTTCTCATGCCCCACCCCCTCTCTACACACCTGTGTCCTGAGCACCCATCAGCTGAATCTGAGAAGGCCATCCCCAGAAAGGGGACCCTCCTGGGACAGGGTTGGTAGGGGCTTGTGGAAGTGGCAGAGGGAGGCTGATTTCTCTATGAAGTTCCTGTTCAAATGTTTTCTTCATTTTTCTGCTAGGCTCTTTTTCATGTATGCATTTGAAAGATTTCTTTACATATCCTGGGTAGAAATCATTTATTAGTCATGTGTGCTGCAAATGTGACCTCCCGCTCTGTCTTCTCTTTCAAGTTCTGTATGGCCTGTTTACCTTCCTAATTTTGCAGTGGTGAGATATATCAATCTCTATCCTTTGTCATTAGTATATTCTGACATTTGTAGAAAAGATTCTATTTGAGAAAACGTTTCCTATACCAAAGGTCATGAACATAGGCCGCCATATTATTTTCTGCAAGTTTTATAGTTTTGCTTCTCACATTCAGCTCTACAATCCACCTAAAGTTGGTTATTTGTGGGTAGGGAGAGTAGGGAACTGTTTTTAGTTTTCCTTTCACATGAATACATATTGTTCCAGAATCATTGACATACTCAAATGCTTTTCCCCAATGCTCTTCAGCAATACCTCTGTTTGTGTGTACTTTTATTCTGTGGTGGTGATCTTCTGGATATCAAAGACTTTTGATAAAGCCAGTGTGATATTGACCACACAGCAGTAAATTTGTCAAGCCTCCTCATCATGTTCTCCCTCACAAGTGTCTTGGCTGTGCTTGGCACTCTATTCTCCATATAATTTCTAAAATTTTTTAATGTTTTTTTTTTAATTTATTCTTGAGAAAGAGACAGTATGAGTGGGGGAGGAGCAGAGCAAGACAGGGACACAGAATCTGAAGCAGGCCCCAGGCTCTGAGCTGTCAGCACAGAGCCTGAAGAGGGGTTCGAGCTCACAAGCCGTGAAATCATGGCCTGAGCTGGAGTTGGACACTCAGCCGACTGAGCCACCCAGGCGCTCCATTCTCCATACAATTTTAAATCATCTTGTCAAATCCCACACGATCAAATGGGGGGTGGGGGATGACACTTTAAACATTTTGAGTTTTGAAAACCAGAAACGTTGTGCCTATTGTCTAGAACGTATTACTTTGTTCTAAGTATAATTTCACAGAGTGCAGGTAGATCACTGGGAGTTGCTGACCTTCACTCCATCAGTCCCAGCAACTGCTGGAGATCGGTCATTTCCAGTTAGGGCAGTCAGTGACATACTTGGTTTCCACTCCTCCATGGATCTTTATGTTGTTGTGTCCATTGTTGTGTCTCTGTTTCCTTTTCCTTGTTTTGCTGTTTGGATCATGTTTTAGTCATTCATTCTACTTTGCCTCTGCTATTAAAAAGTTCTATTGTACTGTTCCTTTACATTCATGGCTAATTTCCCTTCCCCTGCTTTTTAATTTCTGCACATAACACTCTACCATTATTTGCAAATAAATTACCAATTATTTCCCCATCGAGCCCTAATTTCCCCCATCTCAGAATTCCTTAAGGTGAGAGCGATCGACTAATTTCACTTCCCCAACTCTCCCCATGCCTTCCTCTTGCTTCTTATGTGATCTTTGATTTTCTCTTTTCTCCGTCTCTATCACTCTCTCCTGTAGATTTTATTGAAATATTTTACTTATTAGAACTTCCCCTATTTTGTGCTCTTATAAATATAATTAAGCTTGTCATGTATATGCACACATATATGACCTATTTAATATTTCATATATTAGCCAGACTCATTGCTTACTGTTCTTTCTTCTTTGTTTTATCTTCTCTCATGTTTCTTTTTCCATTAGAGCCATTTCACAGGTGTTCTCTGATGGGATACTTGGGTGACGTACTTTCTATGTTTTGAGTACATTACTTTCACGCTGTTAGATTTATGATATTTCATGGGGCAGAGATATATGAGGTTATACAGCTTTCCTTACTCATGTATAGACATGATTCCACTGTCTTCTAGCTTCCAATATTGCAGACGAAAAGTTGATGTCGCTAATTTGTGCTTTCTACTTGGGAGCATGTACAATTTCAATTTTTCTATGAAATTCAAAAAACCTTACCAAATAGGTCTACCCATGTGTTTGTGTGTATATGTGTTTTCTGGTCATTTTAGTCCAACTTGTTTAAGCACTAGGAATCTAAATTTTCAGATGTATCTCAGTTTGTGGAATTTATGTATTTATTCTATTTCAAGTTTAATGATTGTCACTTGTATATCTGCTTTCCTTTTCCCATAATTTCTTTCATTCATATGTTAGGTCACCAAGATTTATCCCTTAATCTTCTTACTTTTTTCATGAAGTTTATCATATCTACTTTTTTCCCTATTCTTTCAAATATCTCTTACTCATGATGGTGGCAGCATTAATTCAATCTTAATAGTGATACATCTCTTCTTTAACTTATTTAATTCTTTTACTTTAAAATAATATTTTAATCCCCCCAAAGTATTTTATTATGAATACTAATTTTCTTAAATCTCTTACTAATTTCTTACTCAGATATTTAGCAGTCTCTTTTTCTGGGTGGCATACTAATTTTACTGCCTAACTTTCCTCATTAAGTTTCTGAGCTCCTTTCACTGGAATGTTACTATTCTTTCTGGGTGTATAGAGTTGACTTAGCTTGAGTTGTTGGAGTATTCTGAACAGCAGAGATTGTATTGGTGGTTAAAGATGTGGTAGTCCCTGACCCTGAGAGCCTGGAGAGTAAAAGCAGAAGTCATCTGCCACTAAGGAACCTGGAGAGACCTCTTGCCTTCTGATGTCCCTACATCACTGGCAACAGGATCAGAGAAATCTCAGTTTACCCATCCAGTTTACTAGTTGTCTTTCAAGAATGTCCATAGACCAGCTCTCCCCAGGTCACGTTACACTCTTGTCCTTTTCCTGAACTTCATCACTGTTGTTTGACCATTTGTTCAGCACCTGTGCTCCTTACCAGGTCCATTAAATTGCAAAGACTCATGCCACCAAATCAACTCTTGTTGATTGAATAGCAGCCTTGTGGTTCAGGAGAGGCTGGTAGTTTGGATTGGATAGTAGAGGAAGAAGGGAACTGGGTTCACTAGAATCCCCTTCACGCCATTGGCCAGGACATTCTAAACTGTCAGCAATATTGCAGAAACAAGGGCCACAGATTCTGTACGAAAAGAAATTTAAACCTAAAAATCTGTATCCAACCAACCAACTATTCCATGGGAAGAGACTAATGAAGATGTTGTTATCTGACATTGTTTATCTAAAAATTGTTCAGACAACATATAAGAAATTCTTCATAACCCAGGGTTAGGCAAAAAGTTCCAAGACATGAAACCTTATGCATGATCCATTTAAAATGTTGTTAAGTTCCACATCATCAAAATTAAAACTTTTACTCTAAGAAAGATACTGCTAGGGGCGCCTGGGTGGCTCAGTCGGTTAAGCGTCCGACTTCGGCTCAGGTCACGATCTCGCGGTATGTGAGTTCAAGCCCCGCGTGGGCTCTGTGCTGACTGCTCAGAGCCTGGAGCTTGTTTCAGATTCTGTGTCTCCCTCTCTCTCTGACCCTCCCCCATTCATGCTCTGTCTCTCTCTGTCTCAAAAATAAATAAGCGTTAAAAAAAAATTTGTTTTTAAAAAAGAAAGATACTGCTAAACAAATGAAAAGATAAGTGACAGAATGGGGGAAAATATGTGAAAATCGCATATCCAATATATTACTTATATCCAGATATAAGTAATAACTCTGAAAACTGGACAATAAGAAAAGAAACAACCCAATTCGTAAAATGGGCAAAAATCTTGAAAATGCACTTCACTGGAGGTCATGTATAGATAGCAATAAAAACATAAAAAGCTGTTCAGCATCATTGGGCATGGGGGTAGTGGCCACAGTCATAGAGCACTGTACTCCTATTAGAATAGTCCCGATAAACACCAAGTATTGGTAAAGATGGGAAGCAAGTTGAACTTTTGTTCTCTGTTGTTAAGTATCCAAAATGATACAGCCACTCTGAAAAAAGCTAAGCATTTTATTATACATTTAAACACATACGTAAAATATGACCCGTCGGTCCCATTTCTAAATATTTATCATAAAAGAACGAACACTTTAACTCATACAAAACCTGTAAGCAGATGTTTACACCAACTTTATTCATAATTGCCAAACGGCAAACAAACTAAATGTTATTCAACTTGTAAATGGTTGAATAAACCCTGATACATCAATACGGTAGAATACAAATTGGCAATAAGGAGGAATAAACTATTAATTCCCACAAAAACTTAGACAGCTTTCAAAGGCATTATGCTGAGTGAAAGCAGCCAGTCTCAAAAGGTGACATATTATAGGATTCCATTTTTTTTTTAATTTTTAAACACAAATTTTAATGTTTTTATTCGTTTTTGAGAGACAGAAAGATACAGAGCACTAGCGGGGGAGGAGCAGAGAGAGAGGGAGATGAAGAATCTGAAGCAGGCTCTGAGCTGCTAGCACAGAGCCCAATGAGGCGGTGGAAGCCACGAACTGTGAGATCATGACCTGAGCCGAAGTCGGACGCTTCACCGACTGAGCCACCCAGGTGCCCCTCCATTTGTTTTTTAAAATATTTATGTTTGAGAGAGAAAGACAGAGCCCCTGTTCACACACGAGTGGGAGAGGGGCAGAAAGAATGGGAGAGAGAGAATCCCAGGCAGGCCCTGCTATGTCAGTGCAGAGCCCAATGCAGGGCTCGATCTCATGAACTGTGAGAGCAGAAATCAAGAGTTAGACACTTAACCAACTGAGCCACCCAGGTGACCCTAGATGATTCTGTTTAAATCACATTCTCAAGAAGTCAGAACTATAATGATGGAAGAGAGGTCAGTGTTAGCCAGAGACTCAGGCTGGGGGATAGATCTGACTACAAAGAGAGCAAGTTTTTGTGTGATGGAACCCTTCTCAAGATGTATTGTGGCGGTGGTTATATGAATCTAGGCATGTGTTAATTGCTTTAGAAATGTCAACCAAAAAGTCTGTTCCACTCAAATATAATTTCACAAATTAAAAAAAAAATGAAAATAAAAGAAAGGCATAGTGGATCCAGCCTAAAGCGATGCCTTTGGACTAATAAAAATTCTAGAAATGGAGAACTGAGAAAACCGAGGAAATGAAATTGTTTTAAAAACATAATAACAAATTTCCCGGAATGGGATCTTCACTTTGAAGTGCTTTGTATGATAAATGAAAGTTTACCCCCACCTAGACATAGCGTATCAGTATAGTCAGAGAAGTAAGATGTTCCCTGAAAAGGAGCAAGCATTAGACTGGCATTGCCTGGCTGACCCCTGTCCTAGGTACTAGAAAAATAAATGGATCAAGACCGTCAAAGTTCTGGGGGTGGGTTGGGAAATGATCTCCAAACCGGAAGTCTATCACCTGGCAAACTATGAACCCAATGAGAGGGAAGAAGTAAGATATTTTCAGACTACAGGAACTCTGAAAACTCACCTCAAGTACATGCTTCTTTGAAAGTTATTTGATAACCCTAGAAAAATAGCAGAAACCAAGAACTAATGCGGAATCCAGAAAACAGTGGATCGAAACGGAGAAATAACAATGTCCTATTTCAGAATCCTGCAAGCACCCAGGGAGCAAGCAGTCCAGATCAAGGTGGCAGGATGGCTCCAGGAGAGAAGGACAATTAGAGAATTACAAGAGAATGATTGAGACATTGGACAAACCATGGAATATGCTAAAGACAATTGGTGAGGGGTTTTTTTTTGTTTGATTGTTTTTGGGTTTGTTTTAGAATGAATTTAAATGACTCTGGGCACATTCTGCTTTGAGTGGTGTTGTGGTCATGATGTTGATCTCCTGGTGAAAGAAATGAATCCTAACTTTTTACTTTGTTCCGCTGTGAGCAGCTTTCGTATAAGCATGATAAAATGATTGCTGTTTCATCAGCCTTTGACTTGTAGAATGACCCCATTGACGAATCACAGAAGATCCAGATTTTATCACACTGCAAAGTGTAAATGTTATGAATCTTGGCAAAATAAAAGTACCTTTGAGAGAGGTTGGGAGGTAAAAATAGGGAGGTTCAGGGTACTATGATGTTCATTTTACAAAGTTAGAATTCAAGAAATTTAATTCAAAAACTTAACCTATAATTGACTGAATAAAAAATAGAGAGAGGGAGGATGGTTCACTGGTTAAGAAACATGGACTCCGAAGCCTGACTCCCTGGGTTTCAGTCCAAGGTCTGCCACTTATTAGCTGTGTGAGCTTGGACACATTACATAATATCTATGCCTCAAGTGTCCCATCTTGGGAGTATCAATAGTAACCACCTTCAGCGAATTAGTCTGTCATAGACACTTAGAACAGCCCCTGGCACAGAGAAAGTACCCCATTCATGTTTGCTACAAACTCAAAGAGCAACAGAGAAATTAATAAGGGTGACAAAAGTATGTCAGGGAGAAGAATATGGAAATATAAGATGTGATATCATGGAGCAAAAATTCCATTCGAACATAGCAAGAAGTTAGTGGAGAATATCTACGTTGAATATATCTACGTTGAAAAATGGTAAGTCCCAGTTTCAGAAATGGCAATGTGGAGATTTACAGAGATAAAAGTCTTCACTTCGGGAAAACTGGCCTGGGATTTGGGGGTATGTAGGGGCTGGGCTCTCGCTTAGTAGAGTAAGGTCTTCTGAACCATCTGAATCTTCAGCCACGGTCGTGCATTAGTTTGAGAATTTTTTTCATCAAAAGTGTTTAGGCAGGTGAATGCTATAAATGTCTGCCTTGTAAATCACGTTTGGATTGGAATCGAACAAGGAAGACTTAATCCAAACAATGAAACAACAGAAAATACAAACAGAAAATCATAACAACTGGAAGACACAAAATAAGGTGGCAAGAATTATTAAGTATTTAAATAACAGTGATGGACTCCATGGGCTAAGGGGCTCACTCAGCTTTCCTGTGATGGCACACTGGAGGCTCTCTGGGATCACCACATTTTCTCCAAGGCCACGCCTGCCCTGGGCAGCTCCCAAGGGGTACACCCAGGCCATTTCTCCAGGACATGGAATCCCTGGAACAGGCAACTTTAGCTCCAGGTCTCACATTGCCAGGCCGGCACTTTCTGAGACTTTCCCTCCCCAGTATTTCTCCCTTCCCCTCTGCTTCCACAGGGATCATCAGGGACTTACTATTACAAGTCCCTCCCTGCCTCCTCTTGATTTTGATCCTCTATTCTCTACCTGTAATCCTCCAATAAATGGGGTACATGTCTAATCTCTTCTCTGGGTTTGCTTCTTGGAGGATCCAACTGATCAAGCAGAAGATAGAGTTCCCAGATGTAGTGATCAAATAAGATCCAATAGGTAGCTGTCCTCAGAGATACAGCTAAACAAAATGAAAGGGAAAGGCTGAAAATAAAGGAATGGAAAAAGTGCTTGAGGTGGAGGTTTACCAAATAAGCAAGCAAATCCAGAGAAAAGTGCTAACCACCACCACCACCACCACACACACACACACACACACACACACAATGCAGCAATATTGATGTCAAAACAAATAGAAAAATGGACAAATCCATGATTCTAGAAGGGGACTTTAACACAACTCTGAGAAAGAGTTTCAAGTTTCAAGTTTCAAGTCCACCGAATATGCAAAATCTGGGAAGTGTGATCAGCACTAGTAAGCCTTCATCACACATGCATGTCCCCACACATGCTTACATGTCCCCAAACTTTCTAACACCCTTGGAACATTTACAGAGTTGTGTTAGGTGTTAAACAAAAAAATTTAATATAAGTTATGAAAAAAGCAGAAATATTTCAGCTCCTTATTCTCACACCATAATGAAATTGAATAAGAAATTAATTATTAAGTGAAGACAAGTGTATAGGGTGTGGGTTGGAAGACAAGCAACCTGGAAAAAGTCGTTTAAATAACTCTTGATATAAGGAAAGAAAAGCTCAAATCATGAACAAGTTCTAAATGAGCAACAGTAAATATGGTTGACTTAAACATAGGCAGGAGGTGAAAGTTAGGAGAAAAAAATAGAGCCATTAAATACAGTTTTAAAAGACGAAACAGAAAAATCTTATATTAGAACAAAGATAGACATAACAAGGAAGTGAATAACAGAAAGATAAATTCCAGGAAAGTAAAAAAGAAAAGGAAAGGGGTGCCTTGCTGGCTCAGTGGGTGCAGCATGCGACTCTTGATCTCAGGGTTGTGGGTTTCAGCCCCTTGTTGGGTGTAGAGATTACTTAATTTAAAAAATCTTAAAAGAAAAAGAGTAAAGAATAAAAAGTGTTTGTGGATCCCAAGCTGATTGTTTATATGGCAACACAAAGGACAGCAAGGACTGTACGGACCCTGGATTGTTCTGCGAGATGCGTCTGCTCTGGTTCCCTTGCAGTAACGTCTGTCCCCACCTCCACTACTAACGTAGATGCTTCGCAGTGGGTACCGTGACAAGGCACGAATTTTATGTGTTTTTCTATTGTTGCTTCCCGTTTTATATGGCGATGAGTCATTCATTCATTTATTCATTGAACAAACGTCTAACACCTACCATGTACCGCGGCACGGCGAGGAGCCGGAGGTTTGCATTAAAGAATGGTTTGACATGGCCATTTTGCATCACGTGTTAAAATATTGATCACAGCCGTCCTGTTAGTATTTAAATTCCTATTGAAATTGGCACGCTTTTATATTTACATACATTTTCCTGTTGCTGTTTATTCAGGTATCATAATTCACATTCTATAAAAGCCGTCATTGTTAAATATGGTTCGTTGCAGTACATCACGTATACAGATAGAGGAGTGCAATCACTGTGCAACCAAGAGACAAGACTTTTTCTCTGTCTCCCAAATTTCTTCCTATATTTGGAACCCATCACCTCCTCCCCGACCCCAGCCTCCCGGCAACCACTCATTGGTCTTCTACCTGTAGTTTTGTCTTTTGGAAACATTAGATAAGTAAAATCAAATAGAATGTGGCCTTTTTGTGTCTGGCTTCTTTCACTTCGCTTAATGGTTTTGAAATTTACCCCTAATGTTGCATGTATCAGTTGTTCATCCCTTTTCATTACTGAGTAGCATTCCACTGTGTGGATAAGGCACAATTCGTTCATTCCTTAATAGACGTTTTGGTTGTTTCCAGTTTAAGGGCATTATGAATAAAGTGCTATAAACATACATACATATACTTATAGGACTTTGTGTAGACGTATGTTTTTGCAAAAACACATAGAAGGGGAATGGCAGGCTTAGTAGTGGGTCATGTTTTACATTTTAAGAAATGACAAACTTGTTTCCAACGCGGATGTACCTCTTTGCATCCCCACTAGCGATATGCGATGCTTACAGCTTTCCCCATCCTTGGCAACACACAGTACTTTTAGGCTTTTTAATTTTAGCTATTCTAGGGAGTGTATAGTAATATTTCTCTGTGACTTCAAATCACATTCGCCTAGTGACCAGTTACGTTAGTATCTTTTCACATGCGTCCTTGTTATTTGTGTATTGTCTTTGGTAAAGGGTCGGTTCAAAGCTTTTTTCCTTTCGTTTTGTTACTCAACAGTAAGACTTCTTTGTATATTGAGGACACAAGTATATGTTCGGCAAATACTTTCTTCCAGTGTATGACTTATTCTTTTAAACCTCCTTTTCCCCCACAAACTCTGGATCCTGTTTAATTTCATTTATACTTCCTAAAATCATGATGTGATTAAAGTTGAACTTAAAGGGGGAAAAAAAAAAACAACGATGTATAATCCATACACTTGACACAATGATTTGCCAGTTTGTATCTTTTAAATTTTTTTTTTATGTTTATTTATTTTTGAGAGACAGAGCATGAGGCAGGGAGGGGCAGAAAGAGAGGGAGACACAGAATCCAAAGCAGGCTCCAGGCTCTGAGCTGTCAGCACAAAGCCTGACGTGGGGCTCGAACCCACAAACCATGAGATCAGGACCTGAGCCGAAATAGAATGCTCAACCAGCTGAGCCACCCAGGCACCCCTTTGTCAGTTTGTATCTTATGTAGCCATATTTTATCACACACACACACACACACACACACACACACACACACGTCTTTTATTATTGGTCTGAATTCTTAGATGTCATGACAGTCTCAGGTATGGATTTTAGTCTGGACATTTGAATCACAGTGTTGTTAGGACTTTGTCTTTTTCACTCGCCATCCCCCCACACTCCCACCCAACTCCCCCACTCCCCACCCCCTACATTCTTAACCATGTCTTTTGAAAAGTAAAATATTGTACTTTGAGTCTAATTTATCCACTTTTCTTTATATTTTATTGTATTTTTATACTATCTAATAAATCTTCACCTAATTTTAGGCCACCAAGTTTTTTTCTCTTACATTTAGGTTTACAGTCTGTTTTCAGTGTGCGGTGTGAGGAAAGTACTGAGGGCTTACAACTTTTTTTCCAGATATATATCCAATTGTTCTAGTTTTTCTAGTGGAAAAAGCCATCATTTTTGAAAATATTATCCTTTCCTCATTGAATTACTTTAAGCACCTTTGTCAAAATCCAATTTACCATATAAGGTATGGGTGTGTTCTTAAATTCTCCATTCTCAATCTTGAAGGTCTATTGTTACGTCTTCTTGGAGAATTTATTCCTTTATTGTTTTGTAATGCGTCTCTTTATGAATGAGAATACTGCTTGTTTTGATGTCTACTTTGTCCGATCTTAATATAACTACTCTATTTTTTAAGATTAATGTTAGCATATTGAATCTTTTCTTCCCCCATCTTTTTTACCCCACCTTTTTTTTTTTTTAACCTCTGTATATCTTTATGTTTGAAGTGGCTTTCTTATAGACGGCATATAGTTGAGTTTGGCGTTTTATCTAATCTGATGATCTTTTGCTTCTTAATTGGGGTATTAGATCAATTATTTTTAATGGAACTATGGCTGGATTTAAATGTATATTTTTGCTAGTGGTGTTCTTTTTTAATTTCATCTGCTATTTTATTCTTTTTTTTTCCCCCTCATCATGTCTACTTTTAGATTGAGTATTTTTATGATTCTATTTTAGCTCCACTATTGGCTTATTAGTCATACATATTCTGAAAATTTTTTCGTGGCTGCACTATGGTTCCAATATATATCTTTAATTTATCAGGTTCAAATCATTTTTATCCTGCTTCGTGTATAAAGAAACTTACACTAGATCCCCCACCGTCCCTTCCTCCCTCCCTTTGTGGTACCGCTGACGTATATTTTCCATTTCCTGTCTCCCAACTTTGCTGAGTATATTTACAGTGATTGAAAATAAGGAAAGGTGACATTTTAATACTTACTCCATTTTTGCCGTTTCTAGAGATCTTCATCCCTTATGTAAATCCAAGTGTCTGTCTGATGTCATATTCCGTCTGCCTTAAGAGCGTCAGCGTCTTCTGTTTCTCCAGCAGGTTCACCACAAATTCTCACCAGTTTTTTGTTCATTGGTTCGCCTAAAAGCCTTTCCTTTACCCTCTTTTTTGGAAGGTTTCGTACCTGCATATAACGTTGTGAATTAATGGTTTTTAAGATGCCACTCAGGGGCCACCTGGGTGGCTCAGTCAGTTAAGAGTCCAACTCTTGATTTCAGCTCAAGTCATGATCTCACTGTTTGTGAGTTCGAGCCACATATCAGGTTCTGTGCTGACAGTTTGGAGCCTGCTTGGGATTCTTTCTCTCTCCATGTCTCTCTCTCTCTCTCTCTCTCTCTCTCTGCTCTCAAAATAAATAAATAAACCTAAAAAAATAATAAAATCATAAAGATGCCATTCAGTTCTCTTCCATTTCATAGTTTCTGACAAGAATGCTGCTCTAGCAGATTTCTTCTCTGTTTCTCTGTGTAATGGGTCCCTTTCTCCAGCTGCCTTCAAGATTTTCCTTTCTTACCTTTGGTGTTCTGCGATTTCACAGTGATATACCTAAGAGGGCTTTTTTTGTTCTTACTTTTGGGATTTATTTTGACTTGTGTTCTCCTGGGTTCCTAGATCTATTTTTTTTTTAATCTTGACCATTCTCTCTATAAATTTTTATGCCCCATTATCTCCTCTTTCTGGGATCCTTTTTGCTGTACATTTGATCCTCAGAACTTATTTATTTTATCACTGGAAGTTTGGATCCTTTGTCTCACGCGTCTCCACATCCCCCACAACCATCCCCTGACAGCCACCGTTCTCCTCTCCGGAGAAATGCAATTCAAAATCAAAGAGAGGTACAACTACATGCCTACCAGAGTGGCTAAAAATAAGAAAGCCTGAAAACACCAAGTGTTGACCAAGATGCACTTACTGGAGTTCTCACACAGTGCTGTTGACAATGCAAACTGGCTCAGACACTTGGAGAAAACAGTTTGTTGGTTTCTTATAAAGCTAAACACATAATTACCATATAACTGAGAAATTCTTCTTCTTGGTATTTATGCAAGATAAATTAAAATAAATGTGTATACAAAGACTTTTTCGTGCATGCTCATAGCAATTTTATTCATAATAGCCCCAACTTGGAAACAATCCAAATGTCCAACCACTAGGGAATAAACAAACTGTAGTATATCCATGCAAGGGAATACAACTTGGCAATAAAAAAGGAATTAACTACCCAATAATAAGGAAGAATCTCAAAAGCATCGTGCTAAGTGAAATAAGTTAGACACCAAACTGCATATTACGGAATTATTTTTATGTTGTAGTTAATTCCAGAAAACAAAACAAAACTAAACTAAGCTAACAAACATGGTTGCTTCCTGGGGCCCTGGTGGGGAGGAGATTTACTCTAAAGAAGCCTGAGGAAACTCTTAACATGATGGAAATATTCTATATCCTGATGGTGGTCATGGTTACAAACCATATATATTTGTCAACCATTTTTAGACTGTACACTTGGAAGTGATGAATTTTGTTGTATATACATTATACACAGTGCACATGATTAAAATAATAAGAATAAGATGGGAATAAAAAGATTTTCATAAGTAACAAAGAGATTATTTTCAGGACAGGTGCCAAAAGGAGAGAAGAAGGTTAAATCCTCAAAGAGAAATGAGAATTTGAGAAACAGAGCTGGAGATTGAGGAGAGAGGACTGGAGGAGACAGCAGTAGGGGATAGACATCAGAAACCAGAAGTGAGAGCCTTTAGCTGGGGATGAAAAAAGCAAACAAGCAACTGTCTTCTCTCCTGTCTTCCATCTTCACAAAGGTGCAACCATCAACCTACACATCTGCCGTTTATCTTTCTGGAGCGCAGGCAGTGGCTTCTGGCTGGTCTCATCCCATCCACGCTGGTGTCCCGCTCACTGCATCCTTTTGTGACTAATTATTGCCCAGTTGTTGCAATCAAAATAACACTAACAATAATAATAAAAATAAAATAAGATAAAATAAAGTATGGGGAAGTGAGTAGTGAATGAATGTGAAATGTAGGGCTGTCCTGAGACCACCACCACCACCACCGTCGTCATCATCATCAAACAGATTTGTTGTGCTAGTTACGTAAGGGGGGCAGGCACAGGTCGTGCCCAGGTCATGTGCATTCTTCTGCTGCCGAGGAGACTCTGAGGAACCACTGAACTTCCAAAGATCATAGTCCAAAACCCAGCGGCCGAGTTTCCTCACTTACACTTGCATTTGAGGAAAATGAGGGCCAGAGGATGTGAATTTCCCCAGTCATGTCGGATTCAATGGTCTTCGCTCTAGGATTTTAACCTATAAACAAACAACAAAAGCCAAAATATGTTTGAGGAGAGAGCTCATTATTTTCTATTCATCTCTTTCACCTAAATATGCTATCAGCGTCAACCATATACAGGACATCAAGCTACTAGTGGTGTCCAATAAAAGGATAGCCACAAATCTGACAACTGAAGTGCTTTCTTTGAGGACTCAAGTTCACACCGTATTTACTCCTCCTTTGCAAGAGTGAGCGCATGCTGAATGCACAGGCACATCTTGACTACAACACCAACAGTCTAGGGGTTCTGTCTTGACATGCCCCACGTGGGGCATGATGTACCCAGATGGTCATGGAGGAAGCACTCTGTGTGAACTCGCTTTCCTAAGAATTGTAACCACCGAGTCTGGGCAGAAGTTGGGATGTGGTCAATGCCATCTCCCACCGGATAGGTAGATGTGTGACTGCAGTAGACTCGGGGACTAGAGAAGCCCATTCATTTGCTTTTCCAAGGAGGAACCACCATTTTTCTGGAATCTCATCACAAATTTAGAGAGTTGGTTTTAAACATGGTGATTCTGGGATTCCCTTGCCTTTTTCTCTTTGCCAAAAGAAACCTTCCTTGGGGTGGGAATGGAGGGGAGTACATCTGTCCTTAGAACCACTCCCATTGCTCCAGCATGGCCAAGTTCATCGATCCAGCTCTTGCTTTATTTTCTCACAGCCTTGAGGGTAGTATGTCTCATCTCAAGCTCTCTTGGTTGCTCTTTTTTCCTTCTCTTTTTTCCCTTTTTTTTCTTTCATACTTCTTTTTTTTTTTCTTTCCAAGGGAGGGGGGTTAGGGAGGAGAAAGCCATTGTCAATTAATAGAGAGACATTTTCACCAGGTGTTTCTCAATTATCACGTTGGCAGCCAGCCCCTTCTGTGTAAATTGTATTAAAAAAAATTCCTTCCAGTGCAGAAATCCTCCTTGGGATTGTAACCAACTCAGTGTCTTATTTTCTCTGAAGGAGGCTCATCCTCTGGGAACGGTCCTGCTTAGAACTCTAAGAAAAGCCAAGGTTGCTGCCTCCTGCAACATCATGATTTAAATGCGTTAAAGTGTGTGATTATCATTAGGTCTTTAACACTCTAGATTCACTCCCTCATTCTGCACAAGTTTGAGAAATAAACCCGCAACCAGTCTCCAGGAGAGATTGATGCTTATTCTGTGTCAGAGGCCTGGTCTCCAGACGTCCCCATAAATTTGTCTGCTGGAAGACCATAAACCTCATTCAGGGCATGGAAATTATTTAGATTGGAATTAATTGCTTTTTCCGTTGTTTTCAAATATGCAAATCAAAATAGCCAAAGGAACATGCCCATTAAAAAAAACAACAACAACAGTCCATTCTTCTGGAGAGATTCTGGAATGTCCTTTGCCAAGGTGACCCGCCTCTTCTCAATGAAAAGGCAAAAGTGTGTTTTCAAAAATGAGGCATGTATGTCTGGGTATTTCCTCTTGGTCTGACATTTTCCTAGTCACCAGGTCAAGTGTTCTGTGCTGCTCAGAGCCTCTTTGACTTTAACAAGTTACCACAAAATGAAATAAGGTTATCAAATCAACAGTGGAGAGTAAAATCGTCTTGGCCAGCCCTTGGAGCGTGCAGGGAAATGATTTCATGGTTAAGTCTGGATGCAAATGCAGAAGATTCACTCATTGTCATTAAAGTCTCCCAGTGGTAGGGGTTGGACAGCCATGATTCTTCTCATCAGAATCCTCAGCAGGGTTAAAAATGTCACTGCCTTACAGCTGTTACAGCACAGCAGCCTGTGTTTGATGGAGACTCCAAGGGACCTCTTGGGGGAAAACATGGCGGCTCATCTGGGAAAACAACTTTTGTAACATCCCCGAATTGGGAATTTCCCATAAACCTTCTAAGCTTGGAAAGGCTCCCAGCTTGTGCCAACTCCTGTATAACAAGCTCCAGACGCTTTCTCTCTTCTGTGCCAGGTGGGTTTCCTCGAGCTTTACCCTAAAACCATTTCCTCAAAGCCCAAAGCCAGGGCCAGGGAAGTTCTAGGATCACATACTTGAACGGGGCTGCTCTGCCTGGGTGTTCAGACTTTAGTCCTGTCTGCTCACAGTCTGTCTGCCCAGACAAGGGCCCCATGTTCAGCCCTTTCCTCATCACATCTCTGGTGAGTAGTCACAGGTTGACTGGAAGATAAGAGTAGTCAAGTTTTGTGAGGATTCAAGTCCAAGTCCCGAACCAGGATATACAGAAGCCAGAGAAGGATGGGACCATACACTCCCCTTGTTGCATTAGGTCAGGGGCCAAGAAGCGGAGTCTGAGATGGGGATTCTGGGGCTAATGGCTTACTGAAGGAGTGCTCTCAGGGAAAACCAGCGAGTGGCTGATGAAGGCAGCTCAGGGCAGGGGAAGGAGCCAAGTAAAGATCTGGTTTTAGCTGAAGCCCGGCCTTAGTGTCAGCGCATGGCAAGTTCCCGGAGGATGCATGGTCCCCATGCAGGCATTCTGTTTCCAGGTGAGGGGCCAAACTTGTCTGCCTTCACATCAGCCACCTACAGGGGATGCCCTCACCTCCCACCCCTGCCACATCTAAGAAAAAGTATGTAAGCTCCCAGGTATCTCTGAGCAAGGCGGCCCCTGAGGGCAGTTCTCACAGGACCTGGCCTGCCGCGGTGGAGCGCAGGGTGCCTTTCTGCTGTCAGCCTGAGGGAGAAGCATGTGAAGGACTGAGTCCTGCCATTCTACCAAGTGGAGGAGTCATTATGCCTTTTCCCTGGGTAACATCTGTCCCTGGAAAAAGGGCAGAGGAAGAGGCTAGCACTCCCACTCAGTTATTTAGAGAAGGCAAAAGTCGCTCCTTTCGGATTGGACAGGAGCGTGGAGTGGATGGGAAAGAGAGTGACCCACGGAGAGACCAGTGCAGCGCCCCAAGGAGCAGTGTGGTTTAGCCAGGAAGGGGGAAGACATACCAAGAAGGATGCCCGAGTGACACGGACATGGGCCCTGCTTCCCAGCCACTTGAAGCAGAGACGCAGCGGCTTTTTGGGCACAGGAAAGACAGGTCACGGTCGCGATCTAAGCCCTCCCTGGTGGCATTGCTTACCCACAGGGGTCTGCGGGCCCCGAGGTTGGAGGGCCTGTCGCACCTCAAGGGCTCTCCCTGGAGCAAAGCCACATCCCTCTGTGAAAGTCGTGTATGGGGGCGCGCGCATGCACATGTGTTTATACGCATGTATGCGTGCGTATGTGTGTGTCTTTCTGTGTGTGTCTGTGTCTGTATCCATATACTTTAAAAAAACAAAACCAGAAGCCTGAGACAAAATTTCAACGTTGAGAGATTTCATGTAACACCCAGGCTCTAGGGTTGTGTTGTTACCGTCGCCGTGTCATCACTCCGAAGTCCTTGCCATGTGGCCTCACCTTCTCACGTGGCTGGAGCTGTGTGGTGGCCGAGCCTCTTTTGCATGGCCTTTTTCTTTCCAGCTCATCAAGGCTCACCTGCCCGGTCCCTGGAAGTGTCCAGAAGTGACCCCACAATACATGCATGGAGACTAGACACACGGACACGTACTGACATTTGCAAGTTCATGTGATAAGAGCAGTGAAGAGGAACCCAGGCACGGAAAGCCTAGGCTCACAGGCAGCGAAGGGATGCACAGTGTTGTTCAAGGTCAGCTCACATCTCTGCATCACTGTCCCTCCTGGTCCAGACTTCACAACTGCTTACCTGGATCAATGTCTTTGCCCCCATCAGCCTCCCTATCCCCCCCTTCCTCCCCACCTCCAGCCTTGCACAGTTCTGTCCTGGCTCTGTCCCCGCCTCCACAGCCACCTGCTTTCAGCTCAGTCCAGATTATTTTCCTTCCTGGAAAAACCCTTCAAGGACCCCCGAGTCCAGGATGTGATTTGGGCTCCTTAGTCCAGCGGTCAAGACCCAAGGAAGTGAGTAGTGGGTCATCCATGTGTGGTAAGTAAGTGCAACCGTGATGTTATCCAAATAGACACACACACACACACACACACACACACACACACCCCTCTCGTAAGGCACTCTGTACAAATGTGCATTCCAAGTTATAGATTCATTTAGAAGCATCCCAAACTTCCAAGTTCTCACTCAAGGCTTCACCAACCACAAGTGCCTATTTCAGCGATGTAGGGAGCATTGTTTCCAGGGCAAATTTCTCTCCTATTAAATGAGGGAACTTCGGGTACATGCTCTGCCCACAATCGTGTCACATGAGGCTGTGGAGTGACAAAACCTTCCTACACAGATGTAGCCTGGGGCTCCCTGGGTCTCACGGTGGTGCAGGGGCCATGAGAGATTTAAGGTTTTGGTGAGCAAGGCCATCCCTAATTACCAGATGATGGAGCTGAGTCAGGGAGTTTAGGAAACTTGCAGAAGTCAGGAATTTAAACTTTCATATAGAAACTCCATGTAATCCAAACAGGATTTTTATTTTCCCTTAGGAAACTGGTAATTGTAAACATTCTTTGCAAGAACCAACGTCAGAAACAGCTATGGTGATTATGAAACTAATCAAACATATAACGATAACAGAACAAACAGAAAAGAGTGATAAGAAGCTTATTCTCTCAGCTGATAAAATACACAACAAAGCTACAGTCACTAACACAGGGTCACACTAGTGCAGATCAGAGGTCACAAGTGAAAATGATGGTTTTAACTGTACATTGGCATCATCTTGGAGTTTATGAAAAAAAAATAGAGAAATGCTGGTTTCATCGGCTTAGACGGGGTGTGACCTGAGCTTCCAGGCTCATAAGTGCCTCTTGGGTGATTTTAATGAGCGGCCGGCCAATGATTGAGAACCACTGGATTAACAGAATGAAAAATATGCTACACAACACATATTGAAGTCCCAGACCCACTGGTGCTGCGGTATTTCCAAGATTATAAAGATGACACCAAACACTGGAAAAATATATTAACAGCGTTAGTGTAATTCATCAGCTATCTGGCTATTAAGTTGGATCTAGAATTCACTTCTTTCAACAGAAACTATGAAAGCAAGAGGACCAATGTATAATGTGGTAGAGTAAGCCCTTCTAGACTTCCTAAGAAAGCCAGAAACTTTACATGAAGTAGAAATACGACGATTTGACCTGTGTAAAAATGAAACTAAATCATGAACTGAGCAAAAGATAAATTGCCACACATGATACAGAAAAAGAGTTAAGAACCTTCACTTTCAAAAAAAAAAATGATAAACCGAAGGGAAGAAGGCAAATATTCAGTAGAAAAATTCAGAAGTAAACAGAAAGTGGTAAAGGACAAAACAAAATGTACAAATGTACAACTTGTCAATACATAATAGAGTGTATTCCACCTCATTAGTCATCAAAAGTGCTATTCAAAGTAAAAATGATACATCATTTTCACCCATCATATTGGAAAGGGTTAAACGTTTAACAAAACCCAAAAATAGCCGGGATGTGTGAAAATTGAGAGTCTCATATACCGTTGCAGGGAATGAAAATTGGTATTTCTTTCTGGAGTGGAGTCTGCCAACTGAAATCAACTTTTTGTTGTTGTGGTTGCTGTTTTGAAAGAAGCATGTCTTTGACCCAGAGATCATACTCTTAGGAATTTACCGTAAGGGGGTCAATGCTGAGAGGGTGCAAAGATATAAGCACAATGGCATTCATTAATGCTTTTAGTGGCGAAATTCTGGGAATAACCTAAACATCTGTATGTAAGTGAATGGCTAGCTGATATATCATATACACATTCAAATAAAGTCACTTTATTTGAAATAATGCAACAATGCTATTAATCTTTGTTCATTACAAACATGGTGGTCTTTTATATGTCTTCCTTCTGTATACACTATTCCTTCTCCAGAACCTGCTATCCCCCTCCACTCTCATATCGGTTCACTCCTAATCATTCCCAAACCAGCTCAAGCTGTCCCTTCCTCAGTGTCTTTCATGCTTATCTGAGTCACATAAATAGCTACCACTGCTTGGCACCCAGGACATCCCTTTGCTGCTTCCATGACAGTAATTATTCATTTATTCATACAACACATATTTTATTGGGTACCTACTACTATTTCATTGAACACTCCTAAAATAATCGACTCTTTGCGTGGCCATCTCTCCTACTGGACTGTTGCCCTTACAGAGCAGGAACTGTGCCTGATTTATTCTGTTACCCTAGATTCCAACCTGGAGATTGGTTAAGTCAGCAAGACAAGTTTATTGAATGAAAGGGATGGAAGGATGGATGGATGGATGGATGGATGAAGTGAGCTAGAGATTGAGTGGCAGGATGGGTAGATAGAGGAGTGGATAGATGGCTGAGTAGATGGGACTAGGTACATAGATTAGTGAATGGATAAGCAGAAGGGTGATGAATGTCTGGAAGGCGTTTAGTGTCCCTGAGTCCATCCAGTTGCCATCCTTCCTCAGGAAGGTCATTTAGAGAACTCCTATCATCTAACACCACCTGCCCAGCTATGTTCAGGGCCTACAATGTATATATTTAGGGTCCCCCAGGCATTCAAAATTATAAAAATTATATAATTATTTGACACCATTGATTCCACCACAGCAAAACAGAACAACAACAACAACAACAACAACAAGAACCTTTGTATTTTCCAGGGTTCAATCTGGAAAACAGAAAGCAGAGATTTCATTTCGCAGACCTTGGAAAGGCTGAGAAGCCACCAGAGGTGACAGAAGCAACCCAGAGACTAGCAAGAGCGGCATCCTCTCCCCCACCCCCAAGGGAGAGCAGGAGAAGGAGAGCTCAGGGTTATCAGGCACAGGGGAGGCAGCGTCACTCACTGGCAGCTGGGACCAAAGTGGCCTGGACCAGAGGGAGGTGGCCCCAGGGGAGACGCAACCAGT
This sequence comes from Prionailurus bengalensis, assembly GCF_016509475.1. NCBI lineage: Eukaryota > Metazoa > Chordata > Mammalia > Carnivora > Felidae > Prionailurus > Prionailurus bengalensis. The sequence goes on along the minus strand of NC_057352.1, from coordinate 22,050,651 downwards.
ACCCAAGCAAAGGACACAGGGTCCTCGTTTCTCTTGCCCCGCTCTCTTAACTCTCCCACTGAGGCCTCCCACTAGCCAAGATGCAGGGTCCTGGGCAAGTGGAGTGCAGACATCAGCAGAGGGTGAGGGGTGAGGAATGGATCTGAGGACAAACAGGCCAACACCTGCACACCCCACAAAATTGAAGTCAATAAATATTTAAATGTATCTGCAATGTCACATTCTTTATGTCAGCCAAGCAACGGCAAATGAACGCTTACAATACGTTATGAATAAATTATGTTGGGTGTGTGTACATTTTAATATGTCTGATGTGGTGGTGGGGGGGGGGGTGGTGGGAGGCTGCTAAGGACAAGGAAGGCCTTAAAGTGACCCTCCAGACACTTTCTGCCTACTGTGCATATTGCAAGGCCCAGCTTCCTGTTCTCTAGCTGAATGATTTGGAGCAAATTACTTTACTCAGATTACTCACAGGCATTTTTAAAAATGCATGGGTATTTTTCCAGAATCCCCGTGAACTTAAAATACGATAGTGTTGTAGACGCGCCCTGAGTCCATCCTACATGGTGAAAGCCATCGTGGTTTCTGAGAGACACTCACTCTGCCAGAGGCAGTAGGCATAGGTGGTCTCTATGCAGGGTATTCTACCTTTATGTGGATCTTTCTCAAACTAAAAATCCCGCCTCCACCAACTTAGGGGGAGATACGGTGGAAAAGGGCAGTGACTTAATGACAAGGACCCTCAGTGCGTTTACGTTAGTGAATATTTTATATTTCTATGTTGAGAAAGATAGGATAGATTATATTAGCGTGCACCAACCCCAACGGAAGATGGAACACGTATGTGCTTATATATGTGAATACACACCAAATCATTTGCAGTTGTAACCTCTGAAATGAAATTATGGGTCATTTTTCTTCCTTTTTAAAATTTTTGTCAGTGTTTTTTCTTATTCTACGTAATAACTTGCATAATTTTATCATATGTGCTTAATGACACCTTTTCCCACTGGGAGCCACAGCCGAGAAAAGGACACCACTGATTGAGTAACAGGATTGCAGGAATTAAAGGCAAATCATGATGGACGTCCTTCCCAGTGTGGTCTCCTCTGCTTGGTGACCAACGGGACATCCGTGGCCCTCGTCTGGTTGGAGTTCAGAGTCTAGCCAGAAAAGTATGTCTTCTAAGCCTGTGTGCCTCCTGAGTCTCTCTCCATGTTCCTCCCCTTCAGAGCCACCATTTGGAATGACAGGTACGATGGTGGTAACTTCAAATATCAACAATCCTTCCTGGTCCACAAGGACATTAAGCTCCTACGTCAGAACCATTCCCAGGGAGTTTAATGTAGGTGCATTAATCAGGGTTCTTCAGAGAAACTGAACCAACAGAGTATACCTTTCAATAGGTAGATAGATGATAGATAGATGATAGATAGATAGGTAGATAGATGATAGATAGATGATAGATAGATAGATGATAGATAGATAGATAGATAGATGATAGATAGATGATAGATAGATAGATAGATATAAAACAGATGGATGTAGATGTGTATTATAAGGATCTGACTAATTTGAGTATGGTGGTGGGCAAGTCCTAAGATCTGCAAGGTGGGTGGGCAAGCTGGAGACCTAGAAAAGCTGATGGTTTACTTCTAGCCTGAGAACTGGGAGAACCAAGGCTGTAAGTTTCCATCCAAAGGTTGGCAAGCGGGGCACCCAGGAAGACCTGCTGTTTCAGTTGAAGTCCAAAGGCAGTCAGACAGACAGAATTCCCCCTTACTTGGGGTAGGACCAGCCTTCTTGTTCTCTTCAGGCTGTCAACAGATTGGCAGAAGCCCAACCACATTAGGAAGGGTAATCTTCTTTACTTGGTCTACCAGTTTAGATGTTAATCTAATCCACAAACACCTTTACAGACACACCCAGAGTCACCTGTCACCAAAAGTCTGGACACCCTGTGGCACAGTCAATTTGATACTAAACTTAACCATCACAATAGATACCACGTTTGTAAATATTTTGGAGTTTCTATTTACCTTTACTTTTTTTTTTTTCAATCAGTTGCCTTCTGCAGTCTCATTCCATGGCCCTGGAGGAGTCCCTGAGACCCCCTTTACCTCTTTGGGTCTCAGTGTTTTCTCTGGGAAAGATGAAATGGGCAGATGGCCCCGGAGACCCTGCTCTCTCTCTCAGGTAAAACACACCCTCTGACCCTGTGTTCAGTTATAACTTGAGATTCTGAAGCAATGATCAAAAACAAGGGATCAAAAGCAAAGGGTTTTAGGTTGGACTATCTCTATCGTAATTATGTAATTAATTTTGCTACAGAGCACCGAAAACAGCCACAGACACTTCATAAACAAGTCGAAGTAGCTGTGCTCCCGGAACACGTTATTGTTACTTTTAATTAATTTATTTATTTTGAGAGAGAGAGCACAAGTGGGAAGGAGGCAGAGAGAGAGCGAATCCCAAGCAGGTTCCACACTGTCAGGGCAGAGCTCCATGTGGGGCTCGAACCCACCAACTGTGAGATCATGACCTGAGCCAAAGTCGGATGCTGAACAGACTGGGCCACCCAGGCGCCTCCCCCAAGAAAAAATTATTTACCAATCAGGTGCGGGGGCTGGATTTGGCCCGTAAGCCATAGTTTGTAGGCTCCTGGTTTGAAGTGGACTCGTTTGCAAAGGCTTAATTAGCAGACTGTGATAAAGATGATAAAAGTTTAGATGATGGTAATGATGATGAAGCTAATATGTGCCTCTTACTTCCTTTTCCTTAAGGAATATGTGTGTGTTTCTTAAATTTTGAAATGATACCAATCACGGTAGGCAGTGTAGTGACCCCAGCTCCCAGAGATACGCCTGCCCTAATCCTCAGAAACTGTGACTTCCCTAGCATGGCAAAGGGGACTTGGCAGATATGAGTAAGATTGTTCTCTTTAAAAAAAAATTAATGTTTATTTATTTTTCAGAGAGAGGCACACACAGATCGTGAGTGGGGGAGGGGCAGAGAGAGAGGAAGACACAGAATCTGAATCAGGCTCCAGATTCTGAGCTGTCGGCACAGAGCCCGATGGGGGACTGGAACTCACAGACCACAAGATCATGACCTGAGCCGAAGTCAGACGCTTAACTGACTGAGCCCCCAGGAGCCCCTGAGTAAGACTGTTATCTTAAAATGGGGAGAGTATCCTTATTATCTCAGTGGACCCAGTTTGATCATGTGAGTCCTGAAAAGTGGAGAACTTCTCTGGTGGGTCAGAGAGAGAGCTGAGTGAGACAGATTTGACCCGCTATCGCTGTCTTTGAAGACAAGGAAAGAGGCCAAGACAGATAAGGAACTCCTTGGGACCACTAGGAACTCACAAGGGTGAGGAAAGCGTTCCTTCCCGGGAGCCTCAGGAAGTGACACACACCTGCCCAGCCCTTGGACACCTAGAGAACTACATGATACTAAAATTGTGTTACTGAAGCCACCGAGTCTGTGGTGACTTGCTACAGACCACATAGAAAACTAACACACTAACTCCCTGAGAGAATTTGCAAACCACAGTCTAAATTATCACCCATAATGACACTCCTCAGAGATACCCACTATTAACATATTTTTTTTTCAGATTTTCCTGTATGTATTCAGAGACTGAGGAAGAGAAAGAGAAATATAAATACATTAGTTTACATTGGATATGATTTATATCCTGTTTTATTTCATTTAGCGTTTTAAAAGAATTTTCCTGTGCCAATAAATTTTCTTCAAAAACATGTTTTCTAGTATAGATGAGTCATAATTTATTCACATTCCCCCTTTTTAATTGTTTCTAATCTTTTCACTAGTATAAAAATTGCCAAGGAGAAAATTCTTGCACATATTGAAGTGTTAGAATGTGTTAAGGTTACTAGCCTCTTTTTTTTTTTTTTTGATGCCATAAAAGTTGTGACTATTTTTCCCCGGTTATATTTTAATTTATTCAAGCTCATTTTTGACATATAGAAATTTTACATTTTGCTTCAGTTCAATAGACCCATGCTTCTCCATCGTTCCGTGTCTGGGAAGGCAGTTCCCACTTTTGGATTGATGTTTTTCCTCTAGCTCTTTTAGGAACTTGTGTTTTCATTTTCGTCCTTGGTCTAGCTGCTACTTTAAAAATTTCCTGATGAATGAAACACTGTTAAACAGTGTTTCTATCACCTTCTATTGAGTGGTCCTTATCTTTGGCCTTGGGTATTGGATTCCAGCTGTCATACTCCACTATTTCTAAAATGTGTCTTTCCTGTGTTAGCATCTCTGAAATTTGGAGGACCTTCATCTTGGGTGGGAGCTGGCTCTAAGTCAGTCCTCGGGGGAGACGTACTTTCCTCCCTCCACACAACACCAAGGTTAAGACACGGACATGTCTCCGTTGTCCTGTCCTGCATGACAGGTTTCTTTCTCATGGACATTTACACCAAGAAAGCAGCCTTTGGTGCCACAAGGGTGTTTTTCCTCGGTTATTGGTACGTAGAATAATAACGTGTCTTACAACCAATATTACATTTCAGCTTTAAGGAAATGTGGCATATCGTGTATAACACGTAATATAGCAGGCCCGGTTTCTGGGTTATCTCGTCTGTGTTACTTTTCTACCTCTTCGAAATTGCACCAAATATAGTGGTGCTTTGAAATCATCTTGTTTTAATATCTGGTAGGACAATTTCTTCCTCATCACTCTTCTGTTCCAAAATGTTCCTGACAACTTTTTTCCCATTAGAATTAATGTTTCAAGTTCTCACATGCCATTCACATCAATAAATGAGCAATCAAAAAAAGAAAACTCTGCTGGGATCTTTATTGGATCTTTATCAACCCTATGAACGGATATAGGAAGAATTGATATCTTTACCATATTCCGAAGCTAATATATTTCCTAATCAAAGCTTAATATATTTTATTATTTTAGAGACTTTTATCTTTTGTGTCATTAAAATTTTATTCCTATCGGGTTTTTTTCCCTATTTCTGGTTAATGACATTTTTCATGGTTACATATTTTAATGCTACGGAGAATAGATTTCTTTCCTTTTTTTTCAGAATAGATTTCTGTTTTCATCGATTTTCTACTGGTTATTTTTGACATATGGTACAGCTAATGATTTCTGTGTTTTTATTTTGTAACTAGTCACCTTTCTGAACTTTCTTAACCATTCCCAAACTGTATGTTTTTTTTTTATTTTAAGGTACTACCAAATTTTAGGTGGATCAAAATTTTAAATGCAAACTCTTTAGAAAAACCAAAGAAACACTGCCACATCCAATGGTTACATTGTATGTAAAATGCATTCTGAGCTTTAAAAGCTCCTGCGTTTCAGAATGAATAAACTTAGATTTTATAAGCAGAACAACCATATTATTGACACATGATGATGATATCATCTGTTCTCTCAGCTTCTGTCATTTATCTCTTATGTGTTACTTTACTGGCTGATATTAGTGATATTGGTCTTGATTTTAATGAGAAGGCCTCTAGTGCAGTAGTTTTTAATTGCTTAATTTTTCTTCAGTGTGGGGAAGGTCATGGCCCTTTTGAAAATCTGCTGAAAGATGTGCACTGTCCTCCAGATGAAAGCAAATGTGCACCCACACCCAAACTCAAAGTTCCTAAGCTTTGAAATTCTTCCACAAATCACCAAAGTTCATCAAACCCAATGAGGGATTTTTTTTTTCTCTTGGGTTTTACCTTTTGGAGAAATGTTAAATATTAATTTAAGATAGAAAAATCTTTGCCAGATAAAGACATTCTCTTTATTTCTGTTTTACTTTCCCTCCTTAAGATCAGTAATTAGTGTTGAATTCTAGTAAATACCATTTAGGTATTGAAGGAGTCATTCCTCGCCATTCATCAGCCCGCCCTGTTTTCACACACTTTCCCACGAGACCTGAGGTTTCGCCTCAAGAGGAAGAGCAGGTTTCTTTCCCATCGTTACTGCACACAGGTCAACTGGATGTTAGCGACTGCCTGTGAGCAGAGGTTAACTATGTGCCCGTGTGGCTGGGCGTCCCATCTTGTGCAGATTTCTGCTGTCACCACAAGAAAAGCATGTTGCAGGGTAACCTTCTGCTGCAAAACGTAAGAAAGATATAGGGACAGACGTGACTCCAAGAGTGGAGCCAAGATATGGGCCAGGAACGGCTCTAGGCTCCTGGGGAGCGCGGGTCCTAGCCATGTGACCCTCTCCGTGGAGCCATGGGTCACAACAGGGAAACTTACTTGGGGGGAGGGTGAGAGTCTCTGCTCTCACTAGACTTTTAAAATGGCTCATCTGATTAGGTCACCTACGATGACCTTCCTTTTGATTAACTCAGCGTCAACTCACGGAGGAACACTACATCTACAGGACCCTTTATCTTCGCCATATTGTATTGGTTAGAACCAATTACAGTTCCAACACATAGTCAGGAGACAGGGACTGTACAAGTTCATTGGGAGTAATCTTAGGATCTTGCCTCTCACAGTTACATATTTGCTTTTGCTACTAATATTGTTGTTTTCCTGTTTACTATATTATTAATGGCGACATTTTATCTATTAACACATTAATATAATTAGCACAAATTAATTATTAATCAACTGATATAATTAATGCAACGTGGCTTAACATGTAAAGATCACATTAACATGTTGATATAATTAACCAGATTAGTAGATGGCTAATTAACTCATATGGTTAATTATATTCATATGTTAATATAATCTTTACATGTTAAACCACTTTGCATTCCTGGAAAAAATCCTGTTTGGTCATAATTTATGATTCTTTTAAAACACTGCTAATTTTTCTTTCATTGGTAATTTCATTTGTCCTTTTACTCTCATCCTCAAATTGGAGATTGATCTGTAGATTCTCGGCCACTCTTGCTGAGTTTGATCGGAAGAAGTAAAGCTAACATCGTGAAAGCCATTCAGAAGTCTGCTGTACCTGTCAGGACTCAGTCAGGAAGACAGAAGTGACATGATTTACTCCTTGAAAGATGGAAGGGCTCGCTCTTCCCCTGTCGGGGCTGGACAGGGTCCCAAAGAGCCGAGCGACAAGAGACACAGAGGAAGCAAGACTGCAGGTCAGGAAGGGAGGGAGCGATTCCAGGCTAACTGGCAGACCTTCGCGTGCTCACAAGGAGCACGGATGTCTTACCTGTGCGCTGACAGCCAGCGTGATCCCCACAGTGGTCAGATTACCCTCTGAGTGAAAGACAGGTGGGTCTATGCTGGGAGGCAGTGTGGATTGGGAAAAGCTGACCTCCTTCGCCATCGTTATGGCTTTAGCCTTTCCTTGGCAACTTTTCAGCTTTTATTTAAGTGGTTACAAGTCTTGAGCAACCACCACAACAAAATATTGTCCTTAACAAGGAAGATGAATTCATTTACTTTGTTGTCATTTCTTGGTTACTAAATTGATGCATCTTCATTCAGTCAATGTGCTCAACGATGTTGTCCTCCCTCAGCGATTCCTTTTGTTTGTTTGTTTTATGCTTTCTGAATGATGTTTTGTTTTCCTGTGTTCCCTTTGTTTTAAATTTAAACATCAAGACATTAAGTCTAGTGGTATTTTCTAAAAATTAGAGAACCCGAGAGATTTAAGTATGGCGTTAAATATTTGAAACCCTAGCGGGGTCTTGCTTTTATTTGCACTTATCTTAAATCCCTTGGCGGATATTTCCAAAATCTGTGTCATACCTAAGTCTGTTTCTAAAGCTTGTTTTTTTCTCTTTGGACTATGTTTCGTCCTGCTCTTTGGTCTGCCTTACGACGCTTTACTGACAATCAAACATGCAATGGGCCTTAGGGATTGAGGTAAATAGGCCTTTACAGTGAAGATTTATGTTAATACGGTAGGACCTCCGCTGGGTTCGCTCCCTGTTCTCACTGTAAGTACCAGCAGCTTTAAATTTCTCATGTCTATGTTTCTGTCTCCCCTCTCGACTTGAGGCTTCCCTATGAACTCCTCCTCAGATAGAGTCTACATCGGGCAACACAGTCAGCAGTGACCCACTATTGTTATACTAGCTGTGTGGGTGTGGTGGTAAAGTGTTGGAGAGGACCTTTCTGTAATACTCTGATTAAATCTCAGTACTTAAGTGATTTTCACCGTGTGATCTTCACAAATGCTTCTCAGGTGCTTCTCCTCCCTCCATCTCCTACTCCCTTTTCTGGCTGTGGCATTCCTCAATAATCTCCTTGAAGCCATGATTCTTGTTGGCTATGTCCCCATCCCTAACCACTCTTTATTGTGACAGAAAGTCTGGAGGGGCCTTGAGTGGAGATGAATGCCCTTCCTCTGAGTGCAATAATGTTTCAGAATTACACTCTGGCAAATCCGCCTCCCCGGAGAGTGGGCCTTTGTTATGGAGAAGGTTTGGGGAGTACTACTCAATTAATTATCACACTCCCTCTCCCACTGCCAGAGATATAAGAAAACATTTCTCTATTGTCACTGTGAGAATCTGGTGGGGGTCCTGGAGGTAAAGGTCATGAAGCTGTGGGGGCCTCCCTAAGACTTCCATCCCAGAAGTTTTTCATTCTTTCATGAGCCCAAATTCAGCCTCCAGCAATTCATCTGTTACCATTTAACAGACACTACCATTGGCGACTCCAGGGGCTTCAGCTCAAGTCAGTAGATTTCTGTTGCCACATGTCCCTGGATGGACCTGTCTCCCTAGGTTTCCAAGGGCTTTGCCTCACCACCCTGTTTCTCTGATGGGCCCAAGAAGAGCTGTTGACTTCCAGTTGGTCCAAATTTCTGTTGTTGTTAGGACAAGAATGATGACATCTAAGTTCTTTCCATATTGGAGCCGAAACCAGAAGTCCTCATTATGTTTTCACTTAGACACAAAATTTTTATAGATTGTTTTGATTACCTCAGCTGTAAACCATAACTACTCATTGAAAATATGGAAATTGGCAGCCCAGGGTTCCCTGTATCAATTTAAATGTATCTTTGTAAGGGTCTTTCTTTTTAGAGTGGGAAGAGATGCCGATACTGGCTTGGGAGGAAGCATCGCAGACTTTCCCCATCGGTCACGTGTATTGCGATGTGAAGTCTGTGTACGCCTTCCTTTGTCTACTCTTAAAGACACCATCAAGCTAGACTTCGTGGCTTCCTTAAAGAAGAAGGAAAATGGTATAATGGTTCTCCTGAAGTCACAAAGACAACCATCTGGTTCACATGTCCATGATCCTGGGAGGGGACCGTCATGATAAATAGACACAGCCAAAGGGAAATGCCAGAATTTAAAAATAGACCATCAATTATAATAAACAATAGCCATTTTGCAGGAACAAGTATGAAAAATATAAACTTTGAAGTGAATTGAAACAAGAACTCGAATGCAAATTTGTACCATAAAGGCCTGTTGAGATAGGAAGAGGAGGGCAGGCTGGAGCCCTGTGATGAGCGACCAGCCTGTAGCATAGCAGGACCTGGTATTCAAACCAGACTTCTCAAAGACAGACTGTGCATTTGCCTAACACGACAAGACTAGAGGGAACATGAGGAGGAGGGAACGAACTTTGGTCGAACACCTACCGAAGCACATTTCATTTCCTCATCTATTTATTCCTTCATTTGAATGAATTATTGAGTTCCTACTACATATTATGTACTGTGCTTGGGGCTGTTAATTGAAAACTAAGTGGGATCTGGTCCATTCCCATGGGGAACTTACAATCCAGTGTGGAAGGCAGACAGGTAGCCAGGTAAGTACATTACAGTGTGATAGATGACAAGAGTGGAGACCACACAGATTTCTTTGGAATACTCTAGGAAGAGTCTGAAGGCTGCCAGGCTGGGCACGCAGCATGAGACGCATGGCCAGGAAGAGACTGAGTGTGGGGAATAAGAGGATTAAGCCAGGGAGAGGAGGAGGAACAGGGGCATGGGGTGTGGGGGAGCCTGACTCCTTCAGGAATTGTGGGTACACACTGAGGGTGCCACAGGTGGGTCAGGACAATGCCTTCATCCTTGGACGATGGGAGCCACGGACAGATTTCAGAAGAGCCACATGCTCAGACCTGTGTGGAAGAAAGACTATAGCGACAGTTATGTAGGAAATGGGTTGATACGCATAAAACTGCTAATCAGCTGAAAAATCCATGCAGAAGTGACCAAGGCTCGAAGTAGTGAAGAGGGAGAGATAGGGAAGGATCAGCCAGCTGTTAAGAAGGTGAAGCTGGCAACACTCCGTGGCTGGTCTGGTGGAAGGACTGGGGGGTTGAGCGGCAGAAATGGGGTGATGTGTGGTTCAGTGGATGTGATGAGGGGCAAGGAAGGATGAGGGCAGGATGGCTATACTGACTCAGGCGTGGGGTACGTGGCTGGGGCACCTGGGTGGGTGTATCCATTCTTTGGAATGAGGGAGAGACCTAGGTGTGAAAATCGCCATAGACAAGGAGTTCCGAAGCACAGTCAGTGTCCCGCCAGTGTTCCCAAGGTCACCCACACTGGCTGCTACGTGCACCCCCTGGCTAGGCCTGTGTGTCTTTGTTGGAGACCTTCTATTGCCTTGGGTGCTGCACGGTGCCTGCACAGAGCAGGCCGGATGTACTGGGAGGTGAGGGAAGGCCGCTGCTGGCCAATGACCCAGCTTCCCAGCCCCTTGGGGAACCAGGGCGCACCTGTGTCCTATGCTGGTACTTCTCAGAGATTAGCCCTTGTTAAAACCCAGCTTCCCGGGCACCCTCCAGAGACTCTGGCCGAGTAGGTCTGGTGGGGAAGAGGGGGACAAGATTTGCATTTCTAACAGTTCTGCTGCACAGCATCCCTTGGAGGGTCCACACCCCTTGTTTCTGGCTGCCCTAGTGGGAACCCCGGTTAACACCCATTCTATTCATCTGCTCCTTTCCCGTCTCCCACCTTGCTCTGCTTCCTGGGATCACATCCCAGATGAACAGCTGCCCACCCCACCCCCCGCCCCCCGCTTCCCTGGGTGAGGTCTTCTTGGGGGCAAATCCTAATTACACTAGGCACTGAGTCGCCTGTTCTTATTTGTAATACAGTGTTGGGGTTGGGGGGGGTGGCAATTGTGATGACCATTTCGGAATTGTGACCGGAATGAAAACAGAAAGGCATTCACAAGGGATCCTCCGGTTATAATGGCAGCTAGAGCATTGTGCCCGATTCCCTTTCCTCCCTTGAAGGATTCCCGAAGATATTCATGGAGACAGGGAGGAAATTTCCAACAGCCACAGAAACTCGGCTTATTAACCAACAATATTGAGGACCCTGGGGAGAATTCTCACCAGTCGCATGAGATGGGGTCAATGTAGGCCAAAAGTCCATGGAGCAGCCCTGCCTCTCTTTACTTTGCACCCCCACCCCAGTGAGGAAGACCTGATCCCTTTAAGTGTAGTCATCGTTGCTCTATTGCCTTCGAGGAGTTCCTGCCGGCTGCTGTCACTGTCACTGCTGATGTCATTGCTACTATTACTATACTATGGCCCTTTCGTGAGTCTATGAATCACCTGAAAAGGATACAAAATATGATGTCTTTTTTTTTTACTTTTTCATGTTTATTTATTTTTGAGATACAGAGGGAAAGAGAGAGACAGAACACAAGCAAGGGATGGACAGAGAGAGAGAGAGAGAGAGAGAGACAGAATCCAAAGCAGGCTCCGACATGGGGCTTGAACTCACAGTGAGATCATGACCTGAGCCAAAGTCGAACATCTCACTGACTGAGCTAACCGGGTGCCCCAATACGATGCTTTTTTCTGAGGGGAGGGTTCTGAGCTTGTATCAGATTTTCCCAAGGAATCCCCAATATGCCAACAGCCATTGATTTGGGGGGCCGTTTGAGCCCACGAGAGTGAAAAAGAATTCAAAAGAGGCAAAGAGTTCTCTGTGCAGATTGAGAAGATAACAGAGCAAGTTCCTGCCTTGGGGAGCAGCAGATGCCCTGGGTGAGGACACAGGCAGGCTGGGCACGACAGGAAAGGAGGGAGCAGTTAAAGGGTCAAGATGCAGGAGGAGGAGCAGGTGCGGAGGTGCGGTGACAGCCTGTGGGAGGTGTCCCAGGGCCAGGCACGGGGCTCTCAGGGCAGTCAAGCCTTGTAGAATTGTGCACACAATGCAGACAACTCCTTCAGGGATTGTGGGGCCGTGAGGGCGGGGGACACTCCCTGCAGCCACGGGAGGGAGGCGGGATGGTGGGAAGAGAGAAGATATTGTCAACTGTTGATGAAAAAGCCGGGGCCCAGGAACGTTTAAAAAAACATGGGACATTTCCCTCTCTGTCTGAAATATGGAAACCGAGGCTCAAGGAAGTAGAGAAACTTGTCCAGGCTCCCTCAGAGCTGGAACCTGGCTTCAGTCTGTCTCTCTTTGGAGCAAGCTTCCCAAAGCATAATATTTCTCCAAACTGCTGAAGAGTCTTTGTGGCCACCAACGCTTGCCTTTCCACAACTGTGACGCTGGGCTGAAACTCCTCCATGGGTCCCTGCCCACGGTTTCAGCACACTTTCTCTCAGGGCCACTCTGTGGGGGCAAGGACCCCAGGAAGGGGCAATGCGATGCAGTTGAGAGCATCCGGCCTTAGACGTCTCTCCTGACCTTGGTCAGAAAGCTGAATGTGCCACATGCCTGGGGTGAAGCAAAGGAATGTTCCAGCAAGTTGACAAGACAGACAGCCATCAAAGACACGGTGCCCACGGGGGTTTTTGCCTGGATGTGGCTTGCAGTAACGACAGCCTTGTCTTGGTTCCATCTGTCCTCTGATGGCCTGGCAGAGACACTGGGAGTATGCAAGTCTGTCATCAGTCTTCTCCGGAGGGCAGGGAACCTGTCTAACAGGACCGAGGAATGGGTCATGAGTCCAGGCACAGGCACACAATGGCCAGGCTTGGACATGCACACCCATCTGGAGAGCACATGAGGAGGGGAGCAGAATTCGCAGGAATATGGGGACACTGCGATCCTTGGCTTTGCAGAAGCCACAGCACATGTGCACCCTGGGTATTCTCCCCACACAGACCCACACTGGGAATGCCCTGGTTGCCCAGACAGAGGAAGACTCCCTGTGGGAGGACGTTAAACAGAGGGACCAAAGTGCTGTAAGCGGACGCAAAGCCAACACTCCGACCGCAGCCGAAAACCAGCTGCCAGACTGCAAGGAAATCCCCAGTACATGACCATTGTCTTCCATGTTTGAAAATGTCCTACCTCTCTTCCTCTTTCCTGCGATTAATGGTGTCTAAGGCACAGCGGAGCCAGTTAAGAAAGTGGTGAGAGGTCAGACAGGGGACAAGGCTTGCAAGCTTAGTAAATGTGTGCTGCAGCAGAGACAGGGACAAAAGGTGACTCAGGAACAGAGCAGTGACTTTGCAAGCCCAGAAAGTACCACCAGGCCATTTCATCCAGCAAATATACGACTGGCATGGGTCACAAAAAAAGAAGAAAGAAAGAAAGAAAGAAAGAAAGAAAGAAAGAAAGAAAGAAAGGAGGGAGGGAGGAAGGGAGGAAGGAAGGAAGGAAGGAAGGAAGGAAGGAAGAAAAAAAGAAAGAAGGAAAAATTAAGACTTGATTCGACCAAAGCTATCAAGTACCAATATTTGACATTTGACAGGAATAAAAATGTGTCCAGTTTATCATTCACTCTCATACACCTGAGCCCCTATTTTAAGGAGCATCCCATTTCACCTCCCAGAAGCAACACATGCCCCCTCCGCAAGTCAGAAGTCGGTGCTTTCCGGTTTCTTCTTTGGATGCAGGTAAAAGAAACTCTGAGCTATCTCAAGGAGGAAGACATCAGAGCCAAGCCCCCAAAGCCAGACTCCACTCAGCAGTCAGTGTGGTTTCCTTGTCTAAAAGGTAGGGGTCCCCATCCTGTGACAGTGTCAGTTCTGCTTTACAGAGCCCTCAGAAATAAGATGGTTGGTGGTTTCAAGTTTTTTTTTTTTTAATTTTATTTATTTTGAGAGAGAGACAACGCAAGTAGGGGAGGGACAGAGGAAGAGTGAGTGAGAGAGAGAGAGCAAGAGAGACAGAGAGAGAATCCCAAGCAGGCTCCATACTGTTAACTGTAGACCCCAACGCAGGGCTTGAACCCACGAACGGTGAGATCATGACCTGAGCCTAAACCAAGAGTCAGAGGCTCAACCCAGGTGTCCCAATATGTTGGGTGGTTTCAAACCATCAATGCCCGTGTGAAGTTTTGGCGGACTTTGTTTCTAGCCAGTCTTTAGAGCTCATAAGGAGTGATGGTCGCAAATACAGGCTCAGAAGAACCTGTCGAATGTCACGTCTGGGGCTCTGTTCAGGCTCCGGTCTCTCCAGCAGCTGGCCAGGACGGCCCCAGCTCTAGGGCGTGATAGGCAGAGGAAACACTGTAGGCAAAGCCCCCGAGGCCAGGTGCTTGAGAACTAAGCAGGTACTGGTTCTTTTGTCTCCTAGTTGCTTCTTCCAATTTAATCATTAGCAAAGGGATCTCCTAAGAGCCATTTCTTTGAAAGAACAATTTTAAGACATTTCCTTTGGTTTTAGTAGCCCTTTCTAGGCCGAGTCTTGCTGGGGATGTAAAAATATAGCAACAACAACAACAAAAACACAGTTGAAAAAAAAAAAAAAGGAGGGAAGCAAAGGCGAGTTAATGAGTTACACTGAAAGCTTGAAGCAGCCGGTTTGATACATTTTGTAGCCATCACGGGAAAGGGAGGGAGCAAAGGTGAGGTGAGGGATGCATAGAATAGAGTCAAGGGAAGGCACCCAGGGTGACAAAGAAAGAAAGAGACTGGGTCTCCATCTAGCAGAATGTGTCAAGGACATGCGGCCACCTCCCTGGCCCGGGCCGGTCAGCTCCTCCGGCTGCCCAGTGTCCTTGGACACCTTAGCGTGAGGACCTCTCCCCCTCCACTCCCACCTGGAGCCATGTCTCCAACTGAGCTCCCCGCCCCCAGATTCTCCTAAAACTGACATTTGAGACAAAAGACCACAGGATTTTCGTCTGCATCAATTCCGTATTTTATTTTCTGTTTCTGAATGTTGCATCAGGAATGAGGAGTCCCTAAAATTAAACATAACCAAACGTACTCACTTTCCCGGTTCGGTGTTCAGCTTTTCTGCCCGGTTCTGCTCTGGCTTTCTGGACAAGAGGAGAAATGTTAGTTTGGTTCGTAAAAGTAAGAAAAACCGCGGACAGAAGCATGCCCTTCTCCTCTGGTTCTTAGCATGCTGGAATGCACCTGTGTTAAAATATGAAGAAATAAAACAAATATAAATTATGCATTTTCCAACTTAATTTAAAATGCATTATGCTCTGCTTTGTTCTCTGGAATTAGTCTTATTAAGGGGACAGATCTGTATGGATTAATTTTGAGTCCGTTTATTCACGTCTTTGTAATTCAGTGGCAAGGATTTTTGTCCCCAGGCATCAAATTAATTTTTTTTTTTTTACTGTAAGTAACACACACAAAATATAGACCTCTTTGTGTTATTTCTTTGTTTACCTAGCGAGCAACACATTCCCATATTATGTTTCCACCAGATCTTAAATCTCTCCCTTTAAAGAACAAAACTTTCCAAATGATTTTTAAAGCAATGTAACCATTGTCACAATATTGGAGTTGAACACAATAATACCATTATCTTCTTCCTGTCATTCATTTTTAGAGAGATCCACATGGCCTCCTTCCAATTCAAACCAGGAGGCCACCGGCCCCAAGCCCCTGCCTTCCGATAATTCTGGCAACATGTGAACTGATATTTTACGACGATTTAAAATATGTACCAAATCATCATTTTTCGGTATTGTTTTCGTACAGTAATTCTTTGTTCCGCTTCGACATTTTAAATCTTTATTTCCCACCCCCCTTAAACTGAGCAAGAAAATAGTCTGCATTCTTAATTAGTCTTCTTTAAACAAAATATCCTTTCATACGTGCTAATAAAGACTAAGGATCTTTCCTCTCTTGTTTAAATAACTGCTTGCTGTAGTATAAAATTGTAAGAGACACGATGCAGATCAAGTTGCGGGCTTGAAGTGGGGAAGAGGAACAAGCCGTGCCATAATAAGCAAATTTTAATGATTTACTATAAATCAGCATTTTTGCCCTGTCAGTGAGATTGAAGAGGCAGACAGCTTCTCACATGTCTGCCGAGCAAATGTCTTCCTGATGAATCATGTGCACTGAATCACTGATCACAACATTCAAACGGCACATCCAAATAATGAGGGAAACATATACACAGCCTCCCGATGGCTGCTCGAAGGCAGCAGGTTGTGTGGTAGTTAAACCCTTACATTGATCCTCCGAGGGTTCCACGGAGGGTAATGGAAGTGTATATTACCGGGTTAACCGTTGGTGCCCTAACACAGGCTGATCTGCATAAATGCTCTGCCCCACCCCCAGACTTTTGATGAGAATCTAATCTAGTCTCGTGGAGGGGGGGTGCGGGGGGAGCAGAAAGACAGGCTGTAATAACGAACCTAAATGCAAAGAATCCGGCCACAGAAACCTGGAAAAATCAGAGCTAATTTCTGTTGGGTCAAAGTCTCGTTGGGTCTGAAGGCAGCTCTTCCGATGACCCCCGTCTGTCAGGCCCCCTCCTGCCCCAAGCTCCATCTCAAGCTTCCTCTATCCGCGTCTAATATTCCCACTGAAATATAGTGTTTCTGGGTTTGGGACCCATCCCTGGGGAGAGAGAGGGGCACTGTGGAAGGCTGGAAGGGTCCATTTGGAAACTGGGTACAGTGGACTCCCAGACTGGACCCATGAGACCTGGGAACCAGGTGGAGACAACTCTGGCTCAGACACGGAGCCCCTCCCTGGACGCAGCTGCGTCTTTCACATCCAGGAAGCCTTCCCTGATTGCCACCTTCAGGCTTTACTCTTCTCCGCCCCCGTAGCCTGCCTTTAGCTTCTCACGCATATGCTACTCATCCACCATCGTCCTTATAGTGGTCACCCATCCCAGGGCACAGTGGCACCTTCAGTTGCAAGGACACCGTATTAACTCTTTCACAACCAGGCCAGTATCTTACACACCATACAGGCTTCGTCATAACCCACTCGCCCCATGAACAGTGGATGAACGAACGATGAGGTCATAGAAGCCAAGGATGGACTAGCCAAACTCAACCAGCCCCACTGCGCTCCAAAGACCCCATGCCGTCACTGACAGGATGACAGAGTCCCACGGCCAAGGATGATCGGTTTCTTCCCGCCAGTTTCTAACCCTGCTCCCTCAGGCATCCGCAGTCCAGAGCAGACCTCCGAAAAAGTTAAAGACAGTGTCCAGGAGTGAGTGGGAAGGCGACTTTGGAAGCCAGCGCCACGTGCGGGGGACGAAAAGTCACTCACATTGGATGGTGTGCTCAGGGATTTGACTTAAAATAGAGATTTTACCCCCAAGGATCGATCAAAGCTATGCCACGCCCCTGACCCCTAGCATGATGAACGTAATTAGAACTCTGAAGTTTTGTTGTTGTTGTTGTTGTTGTTGTTGTTTTTCCAGAAGCCCCTTCTTGTTCCTGAGAGTGGACCTACGTGGTTGACTCTGGAACACTTCTCCCTTCACCACCCAGGACTTCACGCAGACGGGAAGCAAATTTTGTATCTCCAAACACGCCTCCGGCAAACTCATGCTGTTCAAGGCCAGCCCCTGGTTTATCCCACTCCTACGCACCACACAGGCCCAGCTTCTAGACAGGCATCCCAGGGCCTCCAAATGCCGGCAGTCCGTGCCCAGCTGGTTCTGGGGATGTCAAGACGCGAAAGCAGGCCCGCCAGCCTCTAGAAGCTCGCTATCCAATGGAGCCCCTGGAGTGGCCTTGCCCCAACCCTGCACATAACTGCATGTCGCACCGCTGTTGGAGAAGACCTCCCAGCGGAACCTCAGCTCCTGCTGGCTCGAACACTAGGGATTCTAGCAAAGCTCCATAGGGGGAGCTCCCCACTGCTCCCCAAACGGCAGGAGAGTTCTGCAGCCCCACGCCTCTGCTGGAGGGTCCACCTCTCTCCTACTGAAAATTACTTAGTGTTACAAATACAGCTCCCCTGTCCCCCTGAAGCCCCTTCTCACCTTCCACGGTGAAAGTTATCACTCCTTTCTTGAGCCCTTTAGTGCTTTGGATATTTAATTCATTCGTTCACTCACGCACTCATTCATTCGTTCACTCACTCATTTAGTACTCAGCTGAAGGCACTCTGCCTCGCACTGGGAAATACATGTAAGGAGAGACTGGATTCTGGTCCCATGAGTTCCTCCATTCCTCAGGGCTTACCCCTAGACAGCGTTTCTGCCTGGGCTCGTCTGGAAATGAGGACAAGAGGAGTGCCTCCAGCCGGGCCGTGTGGTGCCACGACATCCCTTCCTGGGTACGCTTGGAGCTCTGTTGTGTGCCGGGCCGGGTCCTTCCCAGAGTGACCTCAGAGACCCCACAGCCCCCCCGACCCCGCTGCCACTTAGAAAGTCCCCTCACTGACTTAATGCTCTGATGTCATCATCTTGAAATTCACAATGTTGTTTTTTTAAATTTTTTATTATGTTTCTTTATTTTTGAGAGACAGACAGAGACAGAGCATGAGTGGGGGGAGGGGCAGAGAGAGAGGGAGACACAGAATCCGAAGCGGGCTCCAGGCTCTGAGCCGTCAACCCAGAGCCTGACCCGGGGCTTGAACCCACGAACTGTGAGATCATGACCTGAGCCAAAGTTGGACACTCAACCGACTGAGCCACCCAGGAGCCCCACAATGTTTTTTTTTAATCTGGGGCCCTGCCTTCTCATTTTGTATAATTACACAACAGTCCTGATCTTTTCTTTCAAGGGTTTGCAAGGTGCAGGGAAGAAGATGTACAAGTAAACAAATAAATTAATGAGAAATTGTGGGGTGGGGAGGCAGTCATAGCCATGAGGCAGGGAGTCGGAAGGGGGCCACTTGAGACAGGGAAGTCAAGGAAAGCTGGAGGGAGGACACTGTCCATGGACAGTGGCAGGGCCCCACCACAAGGAGGAGGCACACCAGCTGCCCTCACTGCTTAAATAAGTTGATTCGTCTTCTGTTAGGGTCAGGATGTGTGGGATGGTGGAGACTTTGCCCCTCTCGACACTACGGGGAAATCAGGAGGTCAGGATGGGGGCTCCCGTCACCTCCTTCCCTGGCGTCAGCACCGCTGGGGTCAGCAAGGAGCACCCCCCACAGGACCGCCTCACCTCACCTTCCTCCGCTTCCCCCCTGCAGCCTCTGGAATCAGACCCCTGGGTCTTCTTTCCCGGTCACCTAAGTCTTGCACTATTGGCCCTCGGAAGGCTCCATGGGAAATTCAAGGAGTGCCACAGAGAACTTCCTAGACTGGCCACCGTGAGGTGTCCTCACGCCTAGGGACATCCTTGGGGCTTTTGGATACAACTGATATGGTGTCGTGGGGCTGATGTTCAGGGGAGAGGCCAAACCAGCCCCTTGAATTCCCTCATCTTAATACTTAAGGCACCAGCCCCACTTCCTACCGGCTCCCAAAGTGCTCCGATGGACTTGTCGGTGTTTTCACAGTGGCCTCGGAGACCCCAAAACTTAAGTGTGAGTTCTTCTACCCTAGACTGCCTTCCCCTCTAGATCCCTGGAGAGGAGTGGGGCCTGGTGCCCTCGGGTTAGAGACCTGCTGCCCTGTCCACAGAAGCCCCCCTCCTACCATCCAGGACTCAGCATGGCCTTGAAATAGGGAAGACAGAGAGAGTAACACCCCGACCGGGTACACATACACAGCGTCATATTCCTCATCCGTAGCCATGGTCCCGTCTACAAGTCGACCCTCTGCCACAGCAGACACTGATTCTCTGTTGCAACACGCAACAGAGAAACGAAATTCACACGCAACCGAACGAAATTCAACAACCGTGACCTTCGTGCCAGAAGGAAAGCTTCCTGAGGACAGCACCTGAGCACCTGCTATGGTTCCCAGGGCCCCGCCTGGGCAGCAACCACCCACCTGCCGGGACCCGATACCCAGCAGGTATGAGGATGGAGCCAAAGGATTGGGCGGTGGGGACCGGGAAGGACGCAGGTCCAGGGCAACAAGAATCGAGGCTGTGTGCAAGGGAGCAGGAAACTTGTCAACACAACAAGGAATGACACAGAGAGCGCTGTGCAGTTGAAAGCAAATTTCAGCCACAATGTAATTATCCACCCAGGAAAAGAGGGGTCCCCTCTCCTGGGACAGCCATCCATGTGAGGAGCAGGAAAATAAACTCGTTCTAGGTCAATTTAAAGGTTAAACGGAGGTCAGTGGGGGGGGGAGGGAGACGGTCCCCGACTATGGGAACAGTCTCCTGGTCACTCGCTCAGGACTTTCACCTTTGGCCCTCACATTCATCTGGGGAAAAAAAAATCGTGAAGCAGATAATTGGATATTAGCAGACATAACCATTTCAGTAATCTCAGAAAATAAAAACAAGACTGATTACCAACCCGGTGGCAGTTACTTTAGAAAGATAGTAACGTGTAGTTCCCAGTTTCTCAGACTGTAACTTTTGCACTTACCACTAATTTCTCCACTGCTCCAAATGCAGTGTATACATTTAGCTCAGAATTTATCATCGCCGTTTGTGTATATTACGCCAGCGGCATAATCCGTCCTCATGAAGCTAATGCTCGGCATTAGGAAAATGGACTCCGTATGGGTCCTGCCAGCCTCTGGCCTCAGACACACCCGAGCAGACACGGCGGGTTGGTGCCCCCCACGCCCCCCCACCCCCAGAGTCCGCGTGGCTCCACGCTCTGTGCAGTGTCTCCAAATGGCACGGTCTGATTTCTGCAAGTTGCTGGTGTCCATTGTCTGTGGATGTAAAAATCAATGACCTACATAAGATTTTGATTTTGCACTGGGAATTGAGACAGAGAGAGAGAGAGAGAGAGAGAGAGAGAGAGAGGGAGAGGGAGACTGAGATGCAGAGAGAAAACAATAAAGCGGTGATGTTAAAAATATTAGTATGTTGGGCTAAAAAATATATTTTCAAGAAGATACCTATTTTTTTTCCCCTTTGAACAGGAACACAGTTAATTTCGTAGCCATTTGATTAAAACAGCTAATTGTATTAATGTGTTATTGAGCCGAGGGTGCTGGTCATTCCAAGGTGGACAGTCGCTCGGGAGCAGAGAACAAAACCCCATAATTCCAAGGCTGCTTGGGAGCCTGCAGAACTGGGACCTGCTATTGAAACCTCTCAGTGTATATTCAATCCTTGTTTTTATTTTCTTAAAAGAGAGGGGGGGAAAAAAGGCTCAAAGTGCTGATTTCTGCAGAAAAATCTGCAAATGAACTGTTCTATTAGCACAAACATACCAAAGTCTTTAGAACCCCTCTCTTCAAAAGCATAATTAGGTATTTATTTCAGACATACTAACATCTTTGCAGTAGCTAATAAGATGCAGCCCATTTGAATATTAATATAATAAATGATTAAATTAAACAGCAAGATTCAGACTCAGAAATAGCCTTTATAGGTCCCAGGGGGTCACTAAAACTGTTTCCATTTCTTCCTACAGTTAACATAGTGCAAGGGACACGAATGCATAGAGCAATATTTGTCTTATGAAACGCAGAGTTTTATATGGTGCTATTCAGTTTTATTACTCCACAGTTTGAATCTGGGGCCCAGAGTGAAGTCACCATGCTGAGGCCTGACAGCCCCTCTTCCTGTCGCACTGCTTGCTGCCATTCCGGAGACGTTCCACTTTTTGGCAACGGGTTCGCTCCGATTGTCCCCATACCCATGCAGGCGAGCACAAGGTAAACTCACAGTGCAATTCAAAGCAAAACGAAACAAAACAAACTGGTTCCGCCTAGCAAACCGTCCGGGGTTCGTTCTGTGTGTCTGCGGGGGTGTATGTGTGCATGTGCGTGTGCGTGTGTGTGTGTGTGTGTGTGTACGCGTATGTGTGGCTGCAAGGCCACGCCCAAAGCTTGGGTGCAGGCTCCAGCCAGCTGCACCAGGATGGGCCCGGCACTTCCCTTCTCAACTGTGAGAGACCACCTCTCCCAGCTCCCGGCACAGAAAAGAATAGACAAAGTCGGCAATTATAACTGGCCATTATTCCAATAAAGGTGTTTCCCTTTTTAAATTAGCCCCTGAAAACTGCACACTCTCCAAATCCCATGAACCTGAGAAGTGTTAATAAACATCTGGCCGTGGTTTTTGCTTAATTAGCATTCCTTAGTTTGGACGGAAGTCTGTTTATGTAAAACAAAACACACACACACACACACAGATTCTGTTTTATAGGCCACAACCCCCCAGAAATCCAAAAGCAGCCTCCCCTAATGGTTGGTGAGAGGTTTGGGTCTTTCCAGCACCCCTGCTCGTCAAACTGAGCAGCGGAAGAAAAAAGATGCTTTGATCTGCATGCTTAATTGTATTAGGTAACAATCAGACCCAATACCTAATAACCTGATACACACATGCTGTTGGAACATATTCACATTTCTGAAATAGAAAAGACATTGAAGCTTGGAGGTCGGCTTGAATAAAATAGAAAACAACACAACCCAACCTCAAGCATGTCCACAGGCCACATTATTATTATCCTCAGCCAAAAATCTCCCAGCCCTATCTCTCTGAGGAGCAGCCTTGGCGGGGAGGTAATGGATAAACCGTAACCCGGCTTGCGCGACTCTACTGTCTAAATTAGATAAAAGAAAAGTAGGAAGAAAACTCAAAGATAAGTGGTACAAAGTAAATCAAAACAAATCATCTTACCAAACTTTATTCACATCTGATACCATTTTTAGAAATTAAGGTCAGTTTTGTGGAACTAATAGGGAGTTATACCTATATATCTTGGACACCATGACAAAGCTGGAGTGGAAGATTTATACTCCATGGTTGCAGATGCAGAAGAAAGATATGAAAGATCAAATGGAATTGCATGATAACAAATGAAAAATGGTCCCCACAGCCCATAAATTAATTGAGAAAAGAAGGTTGTCATTATTTGAACATGCTTTAAAATAAGGTATGGGGTCCAGATGGCTGAGGATAGATAGGCCCACAAAGTTTGAGTAATTGATGACTTAAAAATAAAACAAGATCTTAAAGGAATGAATCACAATGGGCAAGTTGGAGGAGGAATATTATAAGGGAAAGGAACAGATTAAAAAAAAAGCACACAAAGCAAAAGATAACCCCCAAATCCCCGGGACCATTAAAGCCAAAGGAAAGCATAAAAGCAAAAAGTGCATTAGTGGGGATTCAAACATGGGGGAGAGGGGGAGAGTTGGACACAGGGTCCTAATAAAGCTACATTTCAGATCTTATTTCATTAATCTGCCCGGCTTTGGGGGGGGGGGTCCGCTGCAAACATACTCTTTTTTTCCCCCTTTCTTTCTTTTCTTTTCTTCTTCTTTTTTTAATGGTCTCAAAATAGGGCTGTGCTGAGGTGGGCCACCAACCTTGCGAATAATAGTTTTCTGCTGTTGCCTCTTGAGCTAATCCTCCACTGGAAAATCCAAAAACAATCTGCCTTTGGGGAACGTGTGAGGGGCGGTTGGCAGCTTGGGAATTTTCTTTGTGGGGGAAGGTTGCCAAAGGAGCAAACCTAATTGATTTCTCACAGCCATGGAAGACCAGACCTTTCTCTAAGGAGGTGATATCACTGCCCAGATAAACCATTCCTCCCCTTCCTACTGCCAACAGGGAGGTGGGGTTCGTCCATTGGTCCTTCTCCTGGCAACAATATTTCTGGGGCAAATAGGTGCTAAATGAGTTCTAAACCCACATCAAGACCTCTCCTTCCTTCCTTCCTCCTTCTTTCGTCCCTTCCTTCTTCCCTCTCTCTCTTCCTTCCCTTCCTTCCTTCCTTCCTTCTTCCTTCCTTCCTTCTTCCTTCCTTCCTTCTTCCTTCCTTCCTTCCTTCCTTCCTTCCTTCCTTCCTCCCTCCCTCCCCTCCCGTTCTCCCTCCCTCCCTCCCTCTCTCCTCCCTTTTTCAATCTTTGTTCTTTCCATCCTTCTTCTGTTTCTTTTTGCCTTTTTTTTTTTAACCAGAAGTCCTTTCTTCCTTCCTTCTTGCATTTCTTTCTCCCTTTTTTTAATCACTACTTGTACTACCATCTGTAATTTCACCCATATCCTTGAAATACAGGAAATGGAAGCAGTGGTGCAGTGTATTCCATATTTATGACTTCTCAGTACATTAGAGCATTTACTGACTTTGGAGAGCGCCCATCTGAGCACAGCTCGGGGGAAAGCTCTAGCAGGAGCCTAAGGAGGACGCTGGGGCAGAGGGGAGCCTCTGAGGTATGCTAAGCATGCTTCAGGAGGCTCCCTGTTAGGGCTGTACTGGCTCCTTGCTTTTCAGATTTTTCCTGTCTACTTCTCTTCCTTACACACGCACACACACACACACACATTTTTGCCCTCAGAGCCACACATTTGCTGCTCTCTCTAGGAGAGTATTATGAATATTCTGAATGGAAATAGAATGCAAGGCACAAAGGCCGGTGTCAGTGAGACTCCTCCCAAGCCCCCCAGAGGAGCGCTCTGCCCATCTCCCCCAGCTTTCTCCTCCATGCACCCCCAGCCCCTCACTTTAATCTCCTTGGCGGCTAATTACCAATGACAAAAAATACAGGAAACAGTGGAATCCCACTGCTGTTGAAAGCACATGACCGCGGACCACCTTTCCATCCAGAAACCGACTGTCATACTAAACGGTGCACAAGTGTGAGCACGTGGGCGTGCGCACGCGCGTGGGTGAGGGGGTTGCCGCAAAAATGTGCTACTGTGGCAAAATCATGGCGAAGTTAAGCGGTCTTTCCTAAATTCTCGCTCCCGGTATTAAAGGTGCATTAATCTCCAAAGAGAGACACACATGGGATATACCAAAATACGGCCCTAAGTGCTGAAGGCAAGCCAAAGGACTCGAAAATAATCTGAAGACAGAAATATATAGGCAGCAAACATTTCAAGAGAAGGAGACTTGCCAGCACGATTGATTTGAATACTCTGCCTGGAGATTTATTTTGCCTTATCGTCATAAAAGGCAAATGCCCCCCTCCTGCAGACGGTGGAGGAGAGGGGATAAGAACCTTTTTGCCCGCGTGGCAATGGCTACGTCTTAGTAGAGGCTAAAAATGGATGAGAAGTATCGGAGAAATGAACTTCTGCGGTTTTCAAAAAAAAAAAAAAAAAACGGTTCGGAATAGATGAGCCAACTCCTTTCCATGTTCAAAAGAAAGAGGGAACAATCTTGTGAAATGCTAAGGCAGTGCAAAGTGAATGTTAAATAGTTTTTATCCACCAAAAAAAAATAGACTTATTCAAATGCATGTCTTGCTTGTCTTTAACTAAAGTGAAATTTCTTAAATCCAGCTGTAGTCTTATGGGCGGTGGGGGGTGCGGGGGCGGAGGGGGGGGGACAGCGGAAGCACAGAGCGTCTTCCCTGAACCGAGCATCATGTCATTTTAAAAGCAGAGGCACACGCTATTGATTTTTTTTTTTAAATACAAATTTGGCAGATTTCACATGATCCATTACATTTCTCAGGACGGTTAAGATGCAGCTTGCATGATTTATTCGGAATAAGGTCCATTTTTAGCGATATTTAAGTCTCCTATTTGTTATTTAACATGTGTTTAATGTTTTCTGTCCCTGCTGTGCACAGCTGCAAGCTGCTATTTTTTGGCAATTTTTGTGACTGGGAAGTGATTTGTGTCTTTGCATCTCACCTTTCTATTCTATGGCCTGCTGTTTTGATTTTTTTTCCCCAAACTTGGAGAAAAAGTTACTCCGTGTCGTGACCTCTGCTTCACTTTGCTGGGCAAACACAAAGGCTCAGAGGACACAAACAACCATGACGAACCTCTGATCGGTTCTTAGAAAGACGTTGCTGGGAGCTGGGGAGCAGTGACATTTCGGGAAGTTTACATTGAAAAAGCAAAGTTCTTCCCTCCCAGCCCCTCCTCAGAACGGATTGAAGCCGGCGACTTGGAAATATGTCTGTTTCCCAGCAAGAATGTCTGTTGTGATCTGTTGACAGGATCCGCAAGGACTTAGCCAGGTGGGGAGCAGGGACGCCTCTGTCACCTAGAGAGGGGAGAAGAGAGCCCGGCGCCCTCCCCACTCAGCTGTTCCAGCAAACACACTCCCGAGTTCTGGAGGCACCGGCCCCGGCACCAGGCTCACCAGAGCCGCCTTTCTGGAAGACTGTTCCCTTCAGAAGGAAGGCACGTGTCACAGTGATGACTTTTCCCGGCACCAAGTCAAAAAATGCCACCGCAGCAACGGCGGCTGGCCTGGCCCTACGCACCTGCCCAGACTCACACCGAAGTCAGCAATCATCACTGTATCACGTATAAGTAAAAAGTCTGTAAGTGTTTATCTGATTCGGGCGAACACGGTGATGGCATCGAGTGACTCGGTGATTTATTCTCCCAGAGCCTAAAGGATCTTCCTTAATATTGCTTGATATATGCTAACCTTTCCTTTATAGGGTCTGCAATTGAAAGCCATGTTGCCGTGGTGTAATCCCGGCCTCCCACTTATCTAAAACACACTCTCCGACTGTGCTGTGAAAATTGAATCTTTTCCCCACAATCTTACTGACATGAAAAATATATAATACAGTAAATGATTAATGCAGTTATAAACTATACCTGAGATAAGATTTAAGTATTCATATTTCTATCATGTTAATACAACACGATAAACCCATGAAGCCAACTTGACCGGGGCATTTGTTATTCTGTCCAGCGTTCAATTATTCTTTGTCCAAATACAATTTAGGGGCTTTGCTGTAATGCAGTCACTTGGTACAACACATTATGTGCTTCTGGGAGATAATAAGCCGCCTCGATGGTCAGCCTCGGAGACCCCGCTCCATAAAAGGCCCTTACGGAACCCGGGGAAATGTGCAGACAGCACGGGCCGTGGGCCGAGGACCGTCCTCCTGAAAAGATCATTTGCACCAGAATGCCAGGCTTATTGCATTCACCCTTTCTCCTTTCTAGAAGACAGTCTCCCATTAAAGGAAAACTTATTTGCCATAATCAAAAAGGAAGCCGGACAATAAGTGTAACTGCTTAAAAGCTGCCTTCGCCTAACACTGGAGATCGTTTTTTATCTGTGACTACAGAGAAGCCATTTCTTTGTTGGCTCTAAATGGCCCCCGTTCCTCCGTTGTGCAAATTGCTCACACACGCCAATGTGCTGTATACAGCCCACCTCATTATTTTTATACTTCGATGATGTCGATTTTGATTTTCAAATGCCAGCTCATTTATAGCTCATTCTAAAACACACACACACACACAATTAAGTGATTCGAGATCTCTGCCACCAGCCGGGCTTCGGGGGGCCTCGCGTGAAGTGGCAGAAAGGCAGGATAGTGCGCTGGTCACACACCTGGGTTTGGCCTCCCAGATCCGTCCCTGATGAGCCATGAGGCCTCGAACAGGTGACTTTACCTCTATGAGTCTCGGTTCCCTGCCAGAGGTAGAATAATGCTTTTTACCCCATGGGGTTGAGATGCAGCCACTAATGGAACGCGGCATACACGAAGTTCTCACCAAGGTTCACGCCTGTTGAGTCGCCATTATTTCCTGACTTCCCGGGACGGTGAATGAGTTGACCCTGGGCAGCAGGCTCACTGCCCACACCTCCCAGCTCAAAGCTGGATGGCAGCACTCAGCTCTACGCCTCGCTCAGGGGCTCCAGCAGTCGCGGCTGCTTTCAGAGGTGCTACCCCTTGGCGTCCTGGGAAGAGATGGCCTCTGAAGTCTCGGAAGGCAGGCACAGGCAGGCAGTTGGGTAGAGGCCCACTCAGCACCTGGCGTTAGGTGGGGCTCAGTGTGGACTTGAAGTCAAAAGGTGGGGTGTTGGGAATGCAGACGGGTACGATGCAGTGTGTACACAGAGCTCACCCGAGTGGCGGTCAGCGTTCCCCAAGAAGGCAGACTCAATGCCATGAGGGTGGAGAGACTGGGATTTCCTGAGTCTCTGCCCAAAGCCCAGCCCTCTGGGGTGTGAGGTGGGGAATCCAAACCTCAGATGGGCCACACGGTGGGCAAGTGGGAACAAGGAGGGGTGCTTTGGGGGGCCCAGGTGAGGTGGGTCATTGCTGGCTCCTGGTGGCCAGAGGAAAGCAAGATGGCTACCAGGGTCCCCTGGTCCCAGGGCAAGACGAGACCCGAGGAAGGAAGTCAGGAAGGCTATTGGCCAAAGTCAGCCAGTTTCTTGAGGCTAGACTGTGATCACTTCATGGTGGGGGATCTGAGGGACCTTCATCCTTACTCTATGAAAATTGACATATTAATACTTACCTTGTCCAGCTTACTGAAATCGGGTATTTCCATGACCGTCTTTCCGAAACACAACAGCTTTATGCACAGTGCCCGGATCACGATGGATGCTCAATAAGGAGTAGCTCCCATCAGAATAAAATGTCTTTCCCGCAATCTTAGGATAGGAAATTTGTACTTTGGAAATGATGTTCTCGGCATGATCTGTGACTGCACAGTGTTAAGGAGGGCAGAGGGCTGAGAAGCCTCAGGAGTTGGGGCCCAGCCCTTAACTAGCTGCTCACTACTCCCTGAAGCGGGCCACCCGGGCACCTGTCCTCACCTGGAGCCCCCCCCTCTTTGCTCAGACCCAGAAAGGAGCAGGTCTGTGTTTTCCTTACGCGAGGCTGTGTGGCTGTTCTCACAGCAGGCTGGCTTTAGTGTGATGCCGGCTTGGACAGGAGGGTCCTGTGTCTCCCCAGATTTGCCCTGCCCACAGCCTGACTTGGAAGCCCCCTTTAACAGGGAGAGGTATGTTTTAAGGTGAGATATTGAAAAATGATACTAAGGGGGGCATCCGGGTGGCTCCATCAGTTAAGTGTCCGACTTTGGCTCAGGTCATGATCTTGTGGCTCGTGAGTTCGAGCCCCGCGTCGGGCTCTGTGCTGACAGCTCAGAGCCTGGAGCCTGCTTCGGATTCTGCGTCTCCCTCTCTCCCTCTGCCCCTCCCCCACTCACACTCTCAAAAATAAATAAATATTTTTAAAAAATGATATTAAGTTTCAAAAAGGTTTACCGGTGAAAACAGATTAGATTTTCTTTTTCCTAAGAATGTTTTTAGCCAGGCAGAGAGGAAAGCTGTAAATTCCACGAGGCTGCCTTGTGCCGAGGACCAGTAAATATTTGCCTAATGAATGAATACATGAAGACAACGCGAGGGTCTGGGTGTCTGGCAAGGGGTGGGGACGCCACAGGTCCTGATAAGTACCACGCCTCAGAGACGCTTACCCTCTTCTCGACCTCCAGCAGCTGGCACAGCGCTAGGCACGGAGGAGACGCAGAGGAAACGTCTGCCGAGTTGAACTGCTGAAGAGAAGTCCAGCATGGATAAGCCCACTGCACTGACTTCAAGAATTGACACGGGTCTTGACGTCAGCGCAAACATGCCCCTTTATGTCCTTGGCCACGCTGGCCGTGGTTTTGTGAAGCTGCCATGGTGTTCCTTCCCCATTGTGGTTCTGACTGTTTTGACACCTCATGTCTCGGTGTCGAGGCTTTCCTTGTATTGCATTTATTTACTGGTCTCTGTGACTCATCGAGTCCCCTCTTCAGGACTCCTGACATCCATAGTCCCCATGGTAATCCCCTGGACAAGGCCGGGGCCACTCTCCAAAGGCCAACCAGATAGACTCCCTCCTCTTCCTCATTTTTATAGCCATTAGCCCGACGTTAAGGAGCCCACAACCATCGGAACATTTTAGCAAATGCGACAGATGCAAAAAAGTCTTGTGACCCAACCCTCCTGGCTTGCCCAGGACTGCCCTAGGTTGGCAGTAGGAGCCCCGTTTCGAGAAAACTCCTCAGTCCTACTTAAACCAAGGTGGATGGTCACGCGACCCATCGATACCACTTCTAACAGTAAATGTGTGTTAAGATTTAGCTACCAAGATTTTGCCAGAGCATTAGTTATAATGTTGAAAGGTTGCAAATGAGCTAAGCACCCAACAATAAGGAGGCGGCTAAGAATTGTCATCTCTTTGCACCCTGTAGGCTGCACCGCTGCCCGGATGGAGGATGTGCTATGGGAACCTGTAGAGACATGGGGGAGACAGAAGAGGATGTGTCATGCATAAGCGCCTAGGGCGCAGGTTTATGTAAATGCACACATTCTGCATGAGTAAAGTATGCATAGTACTTAGGGTCTGGAGCCAAACCACCCAGTTAAACCCTGGCTTCACTACTTACCAGCTAAGGAATATGGACTAAATTACTTCACTCTGCCATGCCTCAGTTTCTTCATCTGTCACATGGATAAGAACAGTACCTACCTGGCAGACAGGAGTGAGGAATTCGTAAGTTGATACAGGTAAAACACTTGGGGGTGCCTGGGTGGCTCAGTCTGTTAAGCATCTGACCCTTGGTTTTGGCTCAGGTGACGATCTCTCAGTTGGTGGGTTCGAGCCCTGCATCAGGCTCTGTGCTGACAGTGCAGAGCCTGCTGGGATTCTCTCTCTCTCCCTCACTGCCCCTCCCCTGTTTCCCTAAAAAAAAAAAATATACAGGTAAACCACTTGAAAAAAAGCCTGGCACAGGGTAGGCGCAGGGTAGGGTAAGGAAAAAGCGCTCAGTGAACCTGAATTATGTGCCAGCGATAAGCCATTTTGTCCATTTCCATCCTCACAGAGTCTCCATAAACTGATGTAAAGAGTTGTCAAAGGTCTTGGGTTGGCAAGCGGTGAGCCAGGATTCAAATATGGGCCCTCCGACGCATGCGGTATGTCTGAAGAGCAACTAGCTGGCCCTTGGTGAGTACTTTGGGGCACTGTTGTCCTTATCTATGTGTAGGCAAACTTAGCTCCAGATGGAAGTGTACCCGTTTGTCTGAACTTCGCCTCTGCCGAGAGTCATTAGCATTGAAAAGAGAACGCTAACTTAAATTTGGCCTCCTGGTTGCCAATCGAAACTTCTTTAGAAAGACGGTGCCATGATTAAGGATAAAACCAGTATGTTAACGTGGACAAAGACTGACTGTCACACACCTGACAACGCAGTTAACAGCAGTGGAAACCAGCAGGTTCCCAGAGACAGGCAAAGGCATTTCACATTTGGGAGAAGTCCCGTTGTCTAACTCATGAAGGACTTTCTCAGCGCCGAACTCGTATCTGCCTAAAGCTTCCAACTGACTTTCAAGAGAAGACCCTTGCCTTCAAAAGAATGCATGTCTCAATCACGGGGGGGGGGGGGGGGGGGGTAGTTTATTTAAAAGTCTAATCAAAGAGGAAATGCAGACCAAATCCTAATTACCTTTCATGTGCTTCAAAGACAGGCTGTCAATCATAAAAGTGTGAGACGATATCAAAATCAAGATTGCCAACGTGGCTTTTGAAAGAGCATCGTTCCCGTGAAGCTGGGCATTACCACTTATGGCCAAGAGAAATTGAACACAAAGAAAGCATAGATTCAAATTTTGATAACTTTAATTGCGATTTAGAAGAATACACCAGAATGAAATTGAATGGATAAATAAACATTTTATTGCTGAGTAAAAAACATTTTTCTGCTCATTGAATAAATCGCCACCCCCTCTCTAAACAAAGAAACTACGGTATTTCTTATGACGCTTTCTCTGAATTTAGGAGAGAAGGTGTGTGTGTGTGTGTGTGTGTGCGTGTGTGTGCACACGTGAGCATGTGTGTTTACATAACACCTTATACTATATTATTTTATACACTTGCTAATTCCACATATATTATATTATCTCCTACCTTCTATATATCTCAAAGGTTTTACAACAAGAAATAATTATATTTGGTGAGGGGGTTATAGATGTTCGCAGATTTTTTCTCGTCTCTTTCATCTGAGTTTTCTACATTCTCTGCAATGACAATGCCCTATTTTAAAGTAAGGAGAAAACTCACACAGAGGAATGTGAAAATATCTGGAGCCAAACCTATACGGTCCAAAGCTGTCTGCTTTCTGGTTTTTATGCTCAGCCCAACTTGCACGTTCACAAAACACTGTTCCTGGTACATGCGTGCAGTCATGTTTCATCAGAATTGCGTCTGGAGTCACATCCCTGGCCACTGGGCTGTCAGAGATTAAGATGGGTGCTTCTAAATTCCGGGGGACGGGCTACCTATTGAGCCGTAGGTAGTGCCTGCATTTTGTTACCCGTGGTGACAGCTGCCAATGTGTGAGTGAATGTGAAATGTCAAGTTCTCTGGCACCCTTCCTGGAAGAATCTGTAATTTACTGGCTCCGTCATGTCACTCTCTGAAGTATTGCCTGGGAGACAGGCTATGACCCACCCGGGATCTTGGTGGAGTTCCCTTTGGAGTCCTCCGAAGGCCACTTCCCCAACAGGGTACTTTGGTGGGGACCTTCTCATCCGTTTATTTCCTCTTCCTTCAGATCTCTCCCGGGTAAGGGAAAGGGGTCTCTGGCACCTTCCTTCGTTTTCATGCCTGTTTCTGGGTGAAATCCGATGAAGGCGCAAAGTGTGGAGAGGGGGATGCTGCTCACCCCGTCCTATTTTAAACCATGGTAGGGCGGCAGGAGCCTTCAACGATCAGGACGAAAGAGACACCTGGGGAATGGCGGGAGTAAGCAGAGCAGACTCCGAAAAGGCTGGAAGACTCACGAAGACGGTGCCTGCCAGCTCCTTTTTATTTTTTTATTTTTTAATACCAAGTCAGTCAACTGAACTAACCTAAGGCATTGTGTGGGCTCCTTTTTTTTGTTGTTGTTAATTGTTGCAAATGAAATGCATCACTGAATGTCATCAATTAAAAACCGGCACTGGATGATCTCATGCTTCTGATCAAACAAAACAATTCACCCCAAAACAAGGGGAAGGCAGGAGATCCTTTCACAGAGGAGTATCACAGACCTCTTGCTGAGGATAGGTGCTCAGACGCAGTGCCTGAGAGGATGCCTGCAAAACCCTGGAGCTGGGAACAGGCCTTGGTCCCCACACACCTGTGCGTTCTGGGGTCTGAGGACTGCAGGTGCGAACCCCGCAGGCGGCAAACAACCTCCTCCCGCCCAGGGTCACCCCGGGGCAGCCGTGAATGACTGGTCAACTTGGTCAGACGACTGAGGTGGAGATGCGTTGCGCTGTGAACTTAGAGCCCGACCGCCAGTCTGTACCGGGGTGCCCAGGATGAATTAGTGTAGTTCCATTCTGAATGATGGACTCGACCAGTATTTAGTAGAATCTGAAGCATCGTCAGCCCTCTCTCTGAAATACCAAACTCAAACTTCTATGAGATGTGTCTCCTGTGTGCTCCATTAATACTTTTGTCAACATGGTCACGACCAAACTCACTGACGTCCACCTGGTTGACAGGAGGAAGGACCTAGAGCATCCCCGCTGTGTCCTCCCTTTCGCTACCCACCCCAACACTAGGAAACTTCGAGCCCACCGAGCAGCCCCGCCTCTGATGTATCCCCTCTCCAACCTGCCCTCCAAGCCGCAGGCAGAGACGTCTCTAAACATGGGATGGCATATACCACGTGATTCCTCAGAAAGGCTCCCTAATTCTCCATTGGCTGTAGTATTAATGCCAAACATTTTATTGTTTTTTAAATTCTTTTTAATGTTTATTTATTTTTGAGAGACAGAGAGAGACAGCATGAGCAGGGAAGGGGCAGAGAGAGAGAGAGACATAGAACCTGAAGCAGGTTCCAGGCTCCGAGCTGTCAGCACAGAGCCCGACATAGGGCTCGAACTCATGAGCCGTGAGATCATGATCTGAGCCAAAGTCGGACACTTAACCGACTGGGCCATCCAGGTGCCCATGTTTTAGTATTTTTTTTTAAGTTTACTTATTTATTTTGAGAGAGACAGAGACAGCCCGCATGGGGAAGGGGCACAGAAAGAGGGAGAGAGGGAGAATCCCAAGCAAGCTCTGTGCTGCCAGTGCAGAGCCTGATGCAGGGCTTGAACCCACAAAACCGCGAGATCATGACCCGAGCTGAAACCCAGAGCTGGATGCTTACCCGACTGAGCCACCCAGGCGCCAAGCCAAATCCCAAACATCTTAACGTGCCTTCCAGGACTCCCCTGATGCTCTAACCTGGGCATGTTCAAGCCCTGACGTTATGGCATTCCTCTGCAGATCTGACGCTCCCGCCATGAGAGAACACTCACCCTGTGAGGGGCTGTGCTAGTTGAACTTGAGAAGCCCATCCAAGCAAAGGCATAAGTGAGGGTGAGGTGCCGTTCCCTGCCCTTGTGTCCTCATGATGTGATTCTTTCAAGCCCCAGCTTCCGTTAGCAGCCCGCATCCATGCTGTCTCAGCCCAGCGATCTCTGCCCTGTAGGGGGACCCT
Organism: Prionailurus bengalensis; assembly: GCF_016509475.1. Taxonomy (NCBI): domain Eukaryota; kingdom Metazoa; phylum Chordata; class Mammalia; order Carnivora; family Felidae; genus Prionailurus; species Prionailurus bengalensis. The sequence goes on along the minus strand of NC_057352.1, from coordinate 22,016,362 downwards.
CCTCTGTGGCTGCGGTTCTTTTGTTTAGTTACTTGGCCAGACTGAGCTCCTTGAGGGTAGGGACCATTTCAGCCTACTTTGCATCCTGTGGTCATCCAGCATGCAAATCCTGGAGACTCAAAAAATGTTCCTCGAATTCACAAAACCCTGAAGCAATTACTTGGGCAATGCAGACGGGAGAAAGTTACAATCCCCAAGACCTTTGCCAGGTAATCCGGCTGTCTTCCGAAATGAAAGCCAAGGGCCTATCCTCTTTCCTGCTCTCCCTTGCTCACCTGGGCCCAGACAGCCTGCTGTAAACCCTAAGTCTTGGGAAAAGCTTCAAGCTGCCAGTCTGTGGCTCTGTCAATCACATGCCTTTCGCAAAGGCTCAAATTCATGACGAGGCTAAAGAAGCCTTTAAGAAAATGTTGCCGGAAAGAATCAATCCATTGAAACACCGCAAAGTCCGTCTTCAAGGCGAGGTTTTCATAATGAAGGGTGTCCCCTCCTGGTCTGTACCGCCAGCCCTGGAGCACGGACGAGGCTGTGCTGCTGAGGCCTGGCGGCTCCCAGGGAGGAGTGGTGGGGGAGGAAGCCTGTGGCACAGGAGCCCGGGGGGGGGGGGGGGGAGGGGCGGGGAGGGGCTGAGGCTACATGAGCATGACCTGGGTCCTGTTGAGTGTCTCACATCCGGGTGGAGAGATGCCCTGGGTCCAGGCTCTTGATCAGTCATTCAAGAGACCGGACAATGGTCACTCAGGCTTGTTTCCTGGCTGTCGTTGGAGTTTCCACTATTAACTCTTCTTTAAAAGAAGGCGGGAAGGGAGAGAGGAGTGAAGGTTGGGAGGAAGAAAGGAAGAAGGAAAACAGTCACCTTCTTCACTTGCGTTTTGGTGGTATTTGGGGCCTTTCCAGCCCACCTTTTCCAGTGGAAGCCACTCCAGGCCACTTACTATTATCTGCGTTTTTGCTGTTCAGAGATGTTCGATAACCTGATGAAGGACACACAGCCAGGGGAAAGGCAGCCCTGGAAGCCATTTTTTTCAAAAAGGCCAAAAGGAAGGAATAAAGACAATTAAATACGAGTAAAAGCACTTTCTTTAGCTTAGGTGGAACAGGGCAGAACTGAACAGCTTCGAAGGCTAGTTTGCGATGGGAGGCAAGGAGGCTCTGGGGACAAGGTTTCCCCCGGGAGAGGGTGGATGGGTGGACGGGCGCTGGTGGCCTGTGGATTCAGCCAACACTCTTTGAGCTTGGGGAGTCTCTAGAATGGCTCCCGTTGGGTGAAAGCTAGTTAATGAATCCAAGACCAAATTATAGGTTGAGTTCAAGGACAATTTCTTAAAACTTCAGAGTAAAACACAGCCAGTGGAGTGAAAAACAGTAAGTGGTTTCTTCTCGCACCTCTGGGAAGCTCAAATCTTTATGTCATGGGGCAACCCATGGGGCCCCATGGGGCAAACTAGCAAACCAGGCAGATGCCTCTATGGGGAAATTTCATTTAGAACGTACCCTGTTCTGTTTCTCTCACAGTGGATTCCCTTATACACCACTCCCTCCAGCCAGAAGTTCGACCACTGGAATTGATTTTGGCCTAGGATTTTACTTCTGTTCACGGGCAAACACCCGCAGCAACAAATAAACCACCAGCGTCACTGAGTGGCTCAAGGTAGAGGGGTCATCTTGTGTGAAGGAGTGTTCAACATCACACAGAAGGGAAGGAAGACACAAGGACATCAAAGCGCTCAAGGAATGGGACTTGGGAGAGCCACAAACTGATCAGACATCCTCCTCTCTTTTATTTTTTAATTTTTAAAAAATCAAATGACTTTCCTAGTAGCTTGTCAGAAGATATTCCAATATGGCTTCCAGGCCAGTCGCTTTCAGGGACTCACATGCAGGGAAACATGCACAGAGCAGCAGGGAAGGCCTGGATGTGTCCCCTGGTCCCATCATGTTGCCACCTCCAGGATGGTGCCCCTCCTGCTGCCACTGCTGCGGTGTCCAAGGGATCCCAAGCCTTTGTAATTGTGAGAGCGCCTCTTTTGATCTCATGAGGATACGGTACAACATCTGTTTGTTTGGGGAACTGAGCAGGTGTATTAGCAGAGACAGTCGACTGTCTCCGATATTTACATGCAAAGCTCAAGTGAAGTAAAATTATTGTAATCATTCGTTTGTTCACTCGTGGTTGTTAATTGTCATAGTAGCTAAAGATCCCATCGCTTGTCTTCTGTGTTAGTGCACATGCAGACACACACACACACACACACACACACGTTATACTTGTATGGTACCTGATTCTTTCCTAAGCATCCTGCAGGCTCAAAATTAGAAAGGAACTTGAAGTTATGTAATAACATTCTTCAAGCCATATGTAGAGAAAAAGGTTCCTTCTGCCTAGTGTCTACTTGATCACTTGTAATAATGGAGAACTCACTCCTTCAGAAGCAGCCTGTTTCCTATGTAGGCAATTGACTTTTGTGTTGTGTTGTGTTTGTTGACTTCGTATAAAGATGTACTTTCTTTTTGTCCACAAAAACATTTACTGAACTCCTGTGACATTCCAGGAACTGGGCTAAGTCCTCTACCCATATTATCTCTTTCAGTTATGGCAACCGTGCTGTGGGGGGTGCCTGGCTGTCTCAGTCGGCAGAGCATCCAACTCTTGATCACAGGGTTGTGAGTTCAAGCTCCATGCCGGGCATGGAGGCTGCTGAAAAAACAAAACAAAACAAAACAAAACAAAACAACACATGGCTGTGAGAAGGGATTGTTTTACAAAGGAAGAAACTGAGACTCAGACCATTTGCTGAAGATCCCACTGTTAGTAACACATATATACATATAGTAACATATATACATATATATGTGTATATATATACACATATATACGTATATATATATACACACATATATATGTATATATATGCATATATATGTACATATATATACGTGTATATATATGCATATATATGTACATATATATGCATTATATACATATATATACACACACACAAACATATATATTGAGATATATATACATATATACACTTAAATATTGAGATATATATTAATATATATATTATATATAATATACTCTATGTATATCTATATATCTATATCTGTATCTATAAAATATATTAAGAGAGAGAAAGAGAGGGATTATGGGAATTGTCTCACATGGTTATGGAGGCTGGGAAGTCCCACAGTGTTGTCTGTAAGCTGGAGACCTAGGAAAGCGTGTGCTATGATTCAGTTTGAGTCTGAAGGTCTGAGAATCAGAGAACCAATGACATAAGTCTGGTCCGAGCCGGAAAGCCTGAGAGAAGAGCGTCATTGTCCAAAGGCAGAAGAAGATGGTTGTCCCAGCCCATAGAGCAAACTTACCCTCCCTCTGCTTTGTTTTTCTGTTCGGGCTGTCTATGCATCGGACGATGCCCACCCATGCCGGCGAGGGCAATCTGCTCCACTTGGTACACTGATTCAGTTGGAAGTTTCTCCCAGGGACTCCCGCACAGACACACTCAGAAATAATGTTCTACCAGCTCTCCGGGCACCCCTTAGCCCAGTCAGGTTGACACTAAAATTAGTCATCACACCCTGGAAGCCCAGTAAGAGGATGTGCCCACCTCTCCCATCCCTGCTCATGATCCATCCACCTCCGGCCTTCCCTAGAGCCTCATCTTTTCCATGCTCTACATTTCATTCTAAAAACCCAGTCGCCTTTTCTTAAATGCACTGTAAGTGACCCGTAGCCCTCTGTGAACATCACTGTTTGAGTAAACAAACACCATTTGTGCATTTTCTGCAGCGGTGACCTCCTGCTTACACTGTCCTCAGAAGCAGCACGGGAATCTTCCCAGGGGCCAGAGGTGCAGGTGTCGGACAACCACGCCCCTTCTTAGAGCCCAGCGGGAGTGACCTCTTCCCACGGGGCCTGGGCATTGTCTTTGGCACATACATTTCATCCAGCAAATATCCTCCCGTGTCCATTCTCTTTTGCCAGCTGGGCCCTGAGTTCCTTAAGGAAAGCTCCATTCATCTTTGTTCCAGCAACACCTGTTATGGCTCAGGTACACAACTGAAGCTTGACAGCTCTTTGTTGAGTGAAGGAACGAATGAATGAATGAACGAAGCACTCCATTAAGGATAAAAATCATGTAACCTATATGAAAGGAAAGCCATTCGTATAACTAAAGTTACTTCCTTTTAGGGAAAGTTAAAAGGATTTGAGATGTGTTTATTGGTGATTATAGATAACCTAGCCTAATTCTTGGTTTCTAGCATTTAAGAATTACCTTTTAGTTCATATTAAAGAAGTAGTAAGTAAAAGATCCAAAGCACGGTATTTTTAATGTTTATTTATTTTTTAGAGGGAGAGACAGAGCATGAGCAGGGGAGGGGCAGAGAGAGAGGGAGACACAGAATCTGAAGCAGGCTCCAGGCTCCGAGCTGTCTGCCCCGATGCAGGACTCGAACTCATAAACTGTGAGATCATGACGTAATCTGAAGTTGGGCGCTCAACATACTGAGCCACCCAGGCGCCCTCAAAGCACAGCATTTTTAAAAATTGTTCTTAAAATCTGAATCCGTTTTCCAGAAATTAAAAACAAACTAAGTAAAAATTTGTATTTCTAACTTCCTTTGAAACACTAGAAGATATCAGGGGCACTGACTGGGTGGCTCAGTCCGTTAAGCATCCAATTTTTTATTTCGGCTCAGGTCATGATCTCACGGTTTATGAGTTTGAGCCCCACATCGGGCTCTGTGTTGTCAATGCAGAGCTTGCTTGGGATTCACTCTCTCCCTCTCTCTCTCTGGCCCTCCCTCACTTGCTTGCTCTCTCTCTCTCTCAAAATAAGTAAATTAATTTTAAAAAAACAGAGAAATATTTGCCACACACGAAAGAAAGAAAGAAAGAAAGAAAGAAAGAAAGAAAGAAAGAAAAAGAAAGAAACACTAGAAGATCTCTGGTCAACCCTTTCTTCCTGGCAAAAACTAGTCAGAACTAAGTAGCAGCTGCCACTTGAGAAGCGGTCCCCACACGAGTTTGTGGTAGACCCCACCCGCCCCTCACATTGTGTAGATCCTGGCTGTTCCAGGAAGCGTCTCCATGGGTGGTTCCTCTCTGTAGCCAGTGTGTACCTTTAGCGCTGAGCAAGAATGAAACTTCATTCATTCATTCGTTTTGTTTGGCCGAGGGGTCTTTGCAAGAGGGCTCTGGCTCGAAAGCCCCTCAAGTCCACATCTTGTCCTCAGGCTGCCTGGGAGTCACCAGCAAAAGCCAACAACACAGCCATTAGTGGAACCTTGCTAAATCATGGCGTCGTGCCCCTCCGCTTACGGGTTCCATTTTCAAGTGCTTATTTGTCAGGTGGGAGGCGTTAATTTTTAATAATCGCAGCACATCCAATTTAGTTTCGACAGTTGTTGAGACTTTTTGGCCCCAGTGTGAAGCCACACTACAACAACAGCAAAAGCACCGGGATCCTCGCGGTCCCGGTCCCCTCGAGCCCCTGCCCTTGCCAGCACCCTCCACGTGTGTAGACGAAACTATCCGCGGTTGTCCACACGCGTCCACCTGTTAGGACCCTTGTTAAGAACTGTAAGGGCAAGTCTTTAGAGAACCCAGAACAGCATCTAGCTCCAGCAGCAAGGGTGTGACTATGCCTCCATGGGGGGGGTCTTACCAGTGGAACCCCCGGGGTGTGGAGGTGGGAGAACCCACACCAGGTCTGCAGACAGGAATGCCTCCCTGACGCTCGACTCTGGAGAGAGGCGAGTGCTCTCTGGGGCTCTTCCCGTGGCCTGCTGTTGGTGGGCACCATATACCTCAGATGGCCAAGTCCATCAGTGTTTCATCTGATGGCGCTGAACTGCTTGTGAGACCATTTCTTTGAGCTTCCTTCTTTCCTCCGTTGAGCAGAGGGGGTAAGTCAGGGAAAGCTTTTTTGTGGTTGCTGCGTTTCCAAATGTTCCTCCATGATTGACAGCTCTGCGTTCAGCTTCCCATTATGGCACCTGCAGATAATGAGATATCTTGAAACCGGAATTTCCAGCGCCTGAGCCTGCCAGGAATATTATCATCAGTGTTCTAGCAAGCCATTCCTGCTGCACACATGACCTCTACAAATTTGAAATGTCAAAACACAGCCAGGAGCTGAAACCAAGGCCACTCCAGTCCAAGTGGCTATTGGCTCTTGAATGTCCAGGAAGGAGTCCTTTATCCCCGGGAGAATTATGGATTACCAGAAAATGGTGATCTTTTCATTAACCTATATGTATTTAGAATGTAGATAATGTCTGTCTTTTATCATCCTCATAGCCTGTGTGTGGGGAGACTGGAGGGATGGAGGGCTCGGCATTTCCCCAGTGAGTCTGGGCCTGTTTGGAGACTAAGTCAGGCCATCGTATCTCTTTATCGTCAGTGGCAATTTGGGGCCTTAATTCTGTAGCTGTTCTAACCACTTAGATCTTGCTGTGTTATCAGTGAGGCTAAAGGTGAAAAAAACCTGATTCTCAACTTTGAATTTTGATCTTCGATGGGTCCCCTCTCTTCTATTTCTTTTCCACTTGGGCTACGGGCTTCGAGCCCTTAATGCGGGCCGTTTATGAACTCACCTGTCAACTCAGTTGAGCATGGAGTCTGGGCCCTTCACTATGTTGGGTGCCTGATGTAAAGGTACATTAGACACTCTAGGAATCTGCAGTGTATGGAGGAATATACTGGGCTAAGAGGTTCATTATCTTCGTGAACATGGGGCAGGTTTAAATACAGATGGATTTACATACAGATGGACCTCCATGAAAAAAGACCCTCCTACGAAAGTCTTAGACCACGTGCAGCTAAAAGGCTGGGCGTCACCCAAAGCCTGAGGACTGGGACGGCTGGAGTGACAGCTCCTTCTACCTTTGTCCTCTTTCCAGGCTGTTGATGAGTCAGTCCTCCCCACTCTCAATCCATGCTGGGGCTGACCCCACAGCTGGGTTCTAAGGACCGACATGTGAGCCAGTTCTGGCCACTTAATCGTCTTTTTTTTTTCTTTTTTTCATTGAGATATAACTGCCATAGAACACTACGTTGGTTTCAGGTGTGCAACGTGATGATTCAATATGTGTATCAACTATGAAATGTCCATGACGACATGTCTAGTTAGCATCACAGTGACTGGTTTGGGATGACCTATGACTCAGATTGGGCCAATGAGAATCGGCCCTGTGATTTGAGGGCTGGGCTAGTGCTTTCATAAACAAGGCACACCATTTCCACTGGGATTTCTGAGCGGGCAGTAATATAACCTTAGCACTGCTGGAGGTCATCGCAGCGCTGTGAGGAGATAGCCTGCCTGTGGATGATGTTAATGGAGAGGGACAAAGAGGAGAGGGATGGAGAAAGACAGGGTGATAACAGCATCATTTGGCCTCTGATTTCAGCCATGCCCGAAGCCAACTCTTCCACTCCTACATTTCACCCTGGGAGATGATATGTTCCCATTTACCTGTTAGTTCAAACAACACTGAGTTGAACTTCTGTCTCTTGAAACCCAGAGAAGCTTGGTGTATACAATGGCAAACATTGGTGTCACTAGTAGTTCTGTTCTTGCCACAGTCATTTTGAGGGTAACCCACTGGTCCCTTGATCAGATGACAGGACGGGGGAAGAAGTCCTACACAAACAGTGTAGGCTACATCTGCACGTTGTTCCAGGCACCTGGCCACCTCTCCGCTTACACAGTGTCTCTGTGAGACCTCGGCCAGCAGTCAACAGGTGCAAAGACACCGCCACCCTCACGCCTACGGTGGGGACCTGCCACTCACCCGTGGAGAAGGCCCTCTAGGAGACCAATCACAATGGCTACCAAAGCAGAAAATGCAAGTAAAGCTGCTGAATGACGGAAGAGATCTCTTCTGAAAGGTTCAGCATCTCACTGGTGCTGCAGCCAAATCCCAGTCCCCACAGACACATGTCAGTGTGGAATGACCCAGAAGGTAGAGTCCTCTCCAGGTACAAGCTCAAGCGTGTGGAAGACCTACTCCAGGGAGACCCTGAACTCCAGCAGAAGGTCTGGGCCCTCTTCCTACTCTCTCTTGGAGCCTTTGTATCCGTAAGGAAGTGGACAGTGGCCTTTCTGTTGGCCCGCAAGGCAGAGATGGGTGAGTGCCTCCCCTCCTCCCGTGGGATCTGGATAGCAGGCTTTTCTCAGCACAGGAAGCAAATCCAGCCCAGAGGCATTCTTTCCTGTCTGGTCAAGGAGATTCAGAGCCTACCAGCAAGGGAGAATCATATTCCCTTCCCCACCCTCCCAAATACGATGGTCAATAGCTGTATAAGATCGGAGAATAATGTTCTGTACATCAGAGAACCAACATTCCCCCACGCTGCTGCCCCTTATACATGCACACACATACACACACACACACACACACACACACAGATAGACCTAGGCACACACCTTACTTTTTAAAGACACTAACGCGTCCGCCGGGGAAAATTCACTCAACTCGGCGACCAGACCAGCCGGACCTTACAATGGAGGCACAAATCCCCATCGAAGATTGACACTACCCTGGGGTCCCTGGAAAGTCTTTTTTTGTTTTGTTTTTCTTTTTTCTTTCCCTCTGAGCAGCTTCCGAAGACAAAGAGGAACTTGCAATACTCTAAACAGGCTTCGTGTGGTAAAAGTAGAAATATTTCTGGAAAGGTACACAAATGCGCTCCAATACAGAACAAATCATTTATTTTCAGCTGCCTTCTCCCTGCTCAAATATCTGGCGGGCCTTGGGCAGCCCCGCGCCAGGCTGGGAGGCGAGCGGTCGCCCTCCCCGGAGCCCGTCCAGCTGGGCGCGGGATGGCAGGCAAGAGGCAGGCGGGCAGGGCTCAGGGAGAGAAAATGGCCGCCCTGTCACCAGGCCTTTCTGTGTGGCCCTGTCAGGAAGGAGCCGGAGCTCCGGCCGGGGCTGGCTGGCTGGCTCCCGCTAAGTACTAATGCCGCGGTGGCGGTGGGGGACAGGAGATGAGAGACGGAACAGGGCAGCTGCAAATGAAAATCACCCTGGGGAAGGTTACAACTAGATAAAGTTTTCGACAATAAGATTCCAGAGACTGCTGACGGGAGCAAAGCTCAATATTTTAGTCTCAGTACAAATTTGCTTCAATCTTATACAACTCCCATGCAGCATTGCCCACAGCTGCATGCTGTAAACAACAAACAAATCTATTTCCATCAGCCCTGCTGATGCCAGGAGAAAAGAGCGCGAGCATAAGACATGCACAGATGCAAAGCCTCACCTGAGCCTGGCGCTGCCCTCCATTTGGCCTCTCTAACTTAATATCGTTGTTACAAAGCTATTGGTCTCCTGGTAGCTAGCTGGCTCAACGCAGTGCCTCTTCTTCCAGCTAATCTGACAACTCCGATCCAAGAAGCATCAAGGGCCCAATTAAGAAGACACATCTTATCAAGGAGCTTATTTTGCATAACAGAATACAAATGACGAATAAAAATTTAATGTTTAATAACTTAGTACAAAGAGGGCTGTTGATATAGAATGCCTGGAATTTTTATGGAGGCTGTCAGACTTGTGATAAAACTGTTATATAGGAACACTTGGCAAAAAACAGCGTAGAATTTTTCAGTAATGGTGTGTGCATGATATTGCATTAATTCTTGATAGGGAGCTAACTGTAAGCCTGGGAATCAGCCAGTCTGAGTTTCGGTTTAAGATGGTGTGGGCGTGGGCGTGGGCGCGCGGGCGCGCGTGGACGTATGCGTGTGCGGGTGTGCGCGCGCGCGCGCTCCGTCCAGGAGGCTGGGAGGGTGTGACTGGACACGCGCACGTGTACATTTTAATGAGGTCTTCACTGAGAAGATGGTCGCTCAGTCCTGTGTAAGGCATTTGGGTGTGTCTTCCCCAGACCAGAAATGACAGGCAATGACTCGGTCATTTTCTGTGCTAAACACCTAGTGGGAAGAGCAGCCCGCTGCAAAGGGCTGGGCGGGATTGTTCAGGCTCTTCCGTGGTGCCTCCGAGTTTCTTCTTTATTTGTGTATGGGGGGGAGTAGGGGGGGCACAGAAGAGCTCAGATGCAGGAGGGCGCAAAGAAATATAAACCTTATTATTCTCTGGAATCCACCATTTGGTCCCAGGAAATAGCTAATAAAGATACACAGGAGACGTTGGTGCCTGAGCTTGAAATATCACTTAACAACTCTCTGCAGAGTGTGCCATTGCTTTGGCCAAGAGGACACCTTTCAACGGTGCATTCATTCAAATATATATTGAGCCCCTGAACTTGGCTGAGCTCTGGGAGGGAAGCCACAGTTTCAAGAGGAGGCTCCGGAGAGTGGATGTGACCACAGGCTTGCCTCTTGGCTCCTTCACGCGTTACCTGCAAGGCATGGAACCAGAACCTTCTCTAAACGCCCGCTCCTTCCACTGTAAATTGGGTATAAATGGCACCGAGCTCCCCGACTTAAAGCGGCAACCTACGCGCATTCAGCATGGCGTCTGGAGCACAGCAAACTCACCACACACGTTGGCTCGCCTTCAAGCTATCAGTACATTTCAGATCGATTGCCTCTGCCTCCCAAGCCCTGGCCCGGAGGAGCACCAGTGTCCACACTCTGAGTGGCTTTAGACCCGGCTAGAAAAACTCTTCTGACATGATAGCTGTGACTCCACGAAATTCCAGATGTCCATCAGGAGAAATGGAGCCTTCCTCTCCAGTGACGCTTTATTTTTAACGTGTCCATGAACTAGGGCTAAACTCACGTTGAATTACGGTGGCACTCTTTCCGAAGTACGTCCCATCTATGTGAATGCAAGATGAATTTCGGACTCATCCTGTCCTGCCGCATTAGTGTTACTACATTGAATGCTAAATGAATTTCTAATGATTGGACACTCAAAGGAAAATGTGACCCCTTTAGAGCAGTCATCCAACTCTATAGGCAGATTGGAAATTGTGGGGTGCAGGGCTGGTCCGAGTGGCAAGAAAGCCAAACTGAACAAAACACTGCCCTGGGTGTTATTGTGTGGGCTATTGAAAAACATCATTTACTTGATGAGGCTAATATTCAAATGCAAACTTATATTAGAATTAACACTACAGGAGGGGCTTTTACATGGAGGATTTGTTACAGAAATAAAATCTATCGGTAACACTTTCATTGTTCCATCATTATGAACTCATTTGGTATTCACTGTAATAGCACCGATCATAATGAATTTGTTTGATATTCATGTGGCTCTCCCACACATTAACAGAGTTTCTGTTATAATTCACCATCCAATAAGCATTAGTTAATGCAGACTTTGGACCAATAAAGACGTGCCATCCCACCCCTATAGTCGCCGGGAACTGTCTACGAGTCGAGGGGCGTTGTGATACCGCGTGGTCCTTCTGGTTCCTCCTGGCTCCTCCCTCAAGCTAGAGACCTTTCTGGATCCCACACCGGACATGGCTGAGAACGGTCTCAGTGTAGTGTTTGCAGCCCAGTGTTTGAAGTCAGAGTTGTGCCCCTTAATGCCATCCCTTCAGCCCTGGGAGACACGCTCATGAGAATTAGGCCGTTTGCTTCGGATCTCACTGGGACTCGGAAGAACCCAGCTAAGGTGAAAAAACATGCTGCTTCTCGTAGAGTCTATATGCCCGCCTGCTCTTCAAACCACTTTTCTACAAAGAAGAAGTCAAGGCTGTGCTCTGGTGACTGTGCAAATGCTTACCCCGCCTTAGTTTCCCCCAGCCAGGAAAGGGGCCAGTGTCCCGGCCGCGCTCGCTGGTTGGCAATCAAACGGCCCAACCCTACAGAAAATAAAACCCGACTGATGCAGCCTGGTTACTTCATCACCTGTCAGGGCACTGGGTGAGGACTCTCTATTAAACTCTCTGGTAATTAAGCTTGTAAAACGTCCCTACGATGCTCCCTAGCTTTGGAGTAATGGATTTACCTGAGACTGCTGCCCCGCCAGGAGGGAATTGTCTGGTGATGGGGGAGGATTGTTCCAGCCATAACCATGACTCTTTCTGCTTCAATTACCCAAATATTTAATACTCATCCTGCGGTTCCAGAAAACTCATAAGCCAGTGTCATTTTTCTTTACAGCAGATGTGACCCGCGATTGTCCTGCACAGAATATCTGTTTAATCTCTCGGTACTTGGAGAGCTCTGCCCTCCAGGCTGCGGGCACGATATGTAAATCCACACGACTTACCTCTCCAGTGCCTTTTGGGAAGACAGGCCCTTTGACCCCAGGCCTGAGGTGCGGGAACAGAGAAACAGGCCTGTTTGTGCCTTTTAAGGAATATGCGGGCTGCTGGTAACGTGAGCCGGGTGGTGTGCGATCCCTAGACAGGGCGAGCTCCCAGGAGGATTTTGCCCCCATACTGACCGGGAGTCTTTGGACACGTCCCTTGCCCGATGGCCATCAAATGGCACGGTGCTCCTCAAACCAGACTCTTCCGTCTGTAACACGGAAATATAAGACGGCTGCAAAGATTAGGTAACGCAGGAGCGGCCCCCGTCACAGATCCTAACACAGAGTCTGAGCTTCAACGACGTTAGATTGCAGTATCGTCGCACAGAGCCAGGCGTGCGAGCCTTTGCTGGATGGGGCGCTCCGCCTCCGGCCTGCCCTGCCTAAGTCACACTCGCCAAGCCTCTTGCCCCTCCTTTGCAAGGTGAAGAGAAGAGTCCATTTGCTCGAGAGTCCTCCTCACGGGTCCTGATTTCTCCAGTATTTGCAGATAGGAAGAAGCAATCAGCGCAGAGGAAGGGAGGCAGACCGAATCTGCCTTTCTCTGCCCCACGGGGGTAACCCTGCGTTCGATTGCTGGTGCAAAGGAGAGTGATTTCCCTGGGCCTTATTCTCTTCTTTTTGTTGTGGTGGTCGTTCGCTTTCTCTCCGAGGCTGCCATGGTTTCCCGTCTTAAGAAAAAGGAAATACTAAGCCATTAAGCTGTAATAGAAACAAATGCCTTGGGGCGTTTTTAACAGCGAATCGGGAGAGGAGGGAGATGTCACATCATCTGGTACTGAGCTGTCCTCAGAGGAATGCGTGTCCGTGTCACTGGCGCGCCCAGACCCAAACACAGCCTCCCCCCCCCTCAGCAGGAGGCAAACGGACAAAGAGGGAAAAATGTCTTGGAGGTTAAGGTGGTTGGCTCGCCCAGGTGAGCTGTCCTTGTCCGTGGGATGAATTAGGGCGGGTGCCAGTGCCCCTGAGGCGGCCTGCCCCAGTTTTGTGGGCTCCTGCCAGATCTTCAGAGTTATTTAGCATAGTTTTGGGTGAGATCAATACACAGTGAGCACATTATAAATACCATCCCCGATGTGCCAAGAAGCAGTCCGGGGGCTGTGCCCCACACGAGCCAACAAGTTGCTTTTGTGAGCCACCTATACCCTAACCTCGAATAAGCGAACGGCACTTGGTTTCCTATCCTTCGAGTGCACACGCTTGTGTCTTGCTCTTTCTTTTCTTTTTCTTTTTTTTTTTTCTTTTTTGAAGAGACACCTAGTTGAGAGAATTCCTCTCTGGAATTTAAGAACTAATGAATGTGGACCTCACCAGCCCCTGGCCTTTTCGCAGCTCATAATGAAAATGAATGTTCATTTTTCCTTTAAAACTGTCTCGAGCTAAATGATACTGACGCTTTCAATTTTTAACATCATAATCAATAAAGGCTGCTTATGCACACTTTGCAAAACCATCAGTTTAGAAGTTTGAAAAAAAAATCTGCATATGGCTGCAGCTTGCTGGCTGGAACGCTCTCGCACTAAATCTTCTGAGTTAAAGTTTTACTGGTGTGTTATGAGTAAAAATGCCTTGTCAGCCATCTGCCAGTTTTTCTCCTAACATCCATATTTCCAACCCTTGCTAAACATTGGGAGCATGCGGCCACAAGAGGCCATCTCCACAATTAAACAGCCGAGCGCGGCAGCAGAAGTAAGGGCATGTCACAAGAGAACTGTCTAGTATTAATTTTAAAAGTCCGCAAAGACTAGCTCTGACCCCTCCAGAATGATAGACTGGCAGTTAAATGTATTAGAAACTGCGAACCCCGGGAGACAAACTGGGGGGGGGGGGGAAGAAAGTAGGAAAGAAGGGGAAAACATGTTTCAAGAAAGAGGGGGAAACCCGCCACCACAACAACAGCGAACAATGCGTCGGTGTCAAAGCTCCAATAAATGCTAATCATGGCTGATTAATCAGTCTCTAATTCCACTGATCCAAAAAGGTTACCGAGTCAATTGTGTAAAATTAGCTCTTTCTCATGTGTCCCTCTGCATTTGGAGACTCTCTCTGTTCATTTGCATCTTTTGCCAATGTTTACTGAGAATTCAGTTCATTAGCTCTTAAGCATAAAGTCAGAAATTGGAGGGGACTCTGCATTTTCTCGCTGAGAGTAGCACTTAGAACAAATAGCATCACTTCCTCAAACATTTATAGATTAAACGGAATGGCATTAATTACTGTAAATCTCCTATTTGTGAGGAGAAAGAGGGGGGAAAAGAAAAAAAAAACCCATCCTCTTTCTTAATATCCACCGTTTCATGGCAGGATTGCTCCATTCCATCTGATGTCATGTATAGTTGGGGGCAAAATGTTTAATCACTGAATTAACAGGAAGCGGATGGCGTAGGGGAGCTAACGAGGCTTGCCGCTAACTTTTTATAGAGCAGCGTTTTGCAAAGCTCAGAAGCAGAAGGTTGCTTTTGAAAGCCCTTATTAAAAAGAGATCCCTGCCACATATGTAGAAGCTGTCTTGGGAAATACCTGTTTTACCCGTGTTGGAAAATCTTGAAACCTGCCAAGGAGAGCAAGGAGAGGTGGAGAAGGCAGTGCCGTTCGAGGCCCAGGGCCGCCTGGGCTGCACAGGGTCGGGGGTGGGGGGGTGTGGGGGGGTGGCCGGCAAGCTCCTACTTGGCTTCCAAAAGTGCACCTTGTGCCGTGTTTCAGACGAAGGACGTGCGCTCCGAGGAGGAAAACGGGGAGCAAGTCAAACAAGCCGGTGGTCTGTGAGGCAAGCGCGGGAGGCCCCTTGCGAGGGGCCGCACGCGTCCCTCGGAAACGTGCAGAGCTCTTGGTCCTTGCGAAGGACACAATGCCACCTGTTCCGACGTGGTTGCACCGAGGGTGTTCCACCCTCCTGTCTTGGGGAGAAGTAGGAACGGGCCAGGTATGACACCCTGAGAGTTGCATTGGCCTGGGAAGGACGGGAGAAGTGTGCAGGGCCAAATAGATGTGAAATCACGGGCTGGTACTGACTCTCTGCCCGGAAGGAGTCGGGCGCCCGCTCCTGGTCCCGGAGTGCTGCTACCCCTCAACCCCCATCGTATCCCAATCAGATTTACGTTGTCTGACCTTTGGGTCTCTGCGTCTATATATTGCCCTGCGTATTTTTTTTTTACTGAAATGCCTTTTCTTCCCCTCTCTGTCTGCAAACTTCTCCTTTCCCCAGATGTCAGCAAGGAATCAGTATGGAGGGCTGGGAATACCAAGCAGAATGCCATTGACATTGACTCCGTCCTGCCAGAGCTCACGTGGAGGAGGGAACTCTGGATACCTAAGGAGGCAGTTGTAATATGGCTCCGTGATAAGCACTTCACCTCCTCCAGGAAGCCTCCCCTGGTGGCCCCAGGCTGCGTTCCTGTCCCTCTTTCCTGCATGTTCCTCAGCAAGTGCTGAACACACTGTTGTCTAATGACAGCGTTTGTGTCTGTTCCCTCCTCTGAGTGCGAGACTCTTATGGACAAGATCCCCTTCATCCCGCCGACCCCCAGATCAGGCACAGTGCTGAGCGAAATAGGTGTTCAGTAAACATTTGTTGAACGAATGAATGAGCCTCAGCATCTAGACTCCCGTTTGGCATGTGCTGTGCCTCTGTTCTAAGTTCCTCCTGGTTCTAAAATATGGTGACTCAGGCCTGAGTTCCTGATGCCTCTCGGCCCAGGGATTTAACAGGTTTGCCGAGTGGGGGATGGTGGTATGTAAGACGTGCACGTATGAGTCGAGCGCATCACGGGGTTATTAACGGGAAATTTGTAGCAAGACTTGGATTGGGGAATAATGTGGCAGAGGTTATGTATTTGCTCGAGCTTCCTTTATTTCTGGGGCAGCAGTGAATTGCTGAATATTGGCATCTTGAGGGCGGGCCTATCTTTCTGTCGTCTGGCACGGATCTGACTCAGAGATGCCCAGTACGTATTTGCAGATGCATCGGTGAGGGGCTTGGGGTCTTACGCACTGAAGCCCTGTTCTTGGGCTATAATAGATCCAGGAGTCAGCGAGGGCTCTCCAGCTCTCCTAAGCCAGTCATAGGAGGTGCCGTCTAAAGGTGGCACCGAAGTTATTGCTGAAAATCCCTGAGGACAACCTCCGGTTGGGGACCCCGGGGGACCTCCCGGTCAGTTGCACGAGCCACTTTCCCTCCAGTGCAAGAATCCGCTGCTGCCTCGGGCGGAGCGCTGGACCTAGAAGTTAGTGTGCCTTTGGGAGTCATGGCGTATCTACATGCGTGTTTTTTTTTTAACCTCTAAAATCATGCTACTGGTAACAGTGGTCTTGGGGCGCCCAGGCGGCTCAGTCAGTTATTTATCCGACTTCAGCTCAGGTCACGATCTCACGGTTTGGGGGTTCATGCCCTGCTCCTGCTTCAAGTTCTGTGTCTCCCTCTCTCTCTACTCCCCCCCCCAGACTTGCACTCTGTCTCTCTCTCTCTCTCTCTCTCACTTTCAAAAATAAATATTAAAAAAAAAAAAAACGCACGATGACTTTAAAAACAAAAACAAAACAGTGGCCTGGATGCTGAATTGGGGAGGAGGGTGAGATACTCACACCAGGGGAGGGGGACCGAGAACTACTAAGGGTGTACCCCAAAGTCGCATCGCCCAGGCTAACGCGAGGAGCCCAGTTGTCACCCGCCCTGCCAATGGGTGCTGGCGTCTCAATGACCCCGGGGCTGCCCATGTGCAAGGGGAAACCGGAGAGGCTCAGGTCAGCACCAGCCACCCAAGGGGGTGGCTTCCCAGCCCCTCCTCACTGAACTCCCATCCAGGGGGGGCCCTGGGCAGAGCCGAGGCGCCTGCGGCGGGAGGGACGAGCGGAGACTCATCACAGTGAGCCACTCCGCTCTCCTCAGCTTCCTGATTCATCATGTTTTTTTATTAGCTCTCTTTTCCCTGATAAACCTTTGCCGAGGAGGAGCTCTTGGAAACAGCTGGAGCAGGTCCCTTTAGCAGGTGGAGTTTGGCAGGCAGGTTCCCAGACCCAGCCGCCGAATCACTCAAGCTCCCACTTAAACGAGAGAAAAGAGAGACAAGGTGGGGCTGCCCGGGCCTTTCCAGTCGATTCCCCGAAACTCCTGGGCACCAAGGGAGGAGACGCTCCGGCTCCCAACCAGTGATCTGGGTCTTTTCTGCCGAGGAGGGCTTTCCATTCGGAGGCGAAACTCCTTAGCTCTAACTCTCCTGCTTCCTTTGTTTAATTTTTGTTTTGTCTGCTTGATGAGGGTGTTAGGAGATTTTCCCTGGAACAGACACAACGCGGATTCTCTTTCTCCCGCTCGGTCCTCGTGATGTCCTCGCTTACCTCCTTTCCTTGCTGCGCTCAGTCCCGGGTCAGACGCAAAAGCAAACGGGAAAATCAAGCGCTTTGCGTGAAATTGTTTTGCAATGGGATAGCTCTAAGCACTCTTCTCAACCTGAAATTTGAGAAGACGTTTGCACAGTACCGGGCATATTTGGATTTGAAACCTCAGGAGCGTTCAGACTCGCTCCCGTCGGGGCAAAGCCTGTGCGTCCTACAAGGTGGCGGCCCGTGAGCCTGGCACGGCGGCTTCCTTCCCCACAGGGGGTTTGGCCTCCATTCTTCTTTCTCCCTGATACTCGTGGTTTTGCCCTCACACAATCAAGAGGAGCAAGGCGGGGTGTATTTTCTGACTTCTACAACTGACCCAGCGGGAGCGCACCCGTTCTGAGCAGCGGCCGGAGTTTAAGAACTTCGAGATTCGAGACGAAGAGGAGGACTTTCTGCAATATAGCCTGATCACACTGAGCTTGCCCAGGACAGGGGCTAACAAAAAAGATACCAATTTGCATGACACTCGAGATGGATCCGTAAGAGTGGCCTGGACAGCTGGATCCAGGAGAGACTGTGGCCATGTGTGGGCTGAGTGGGGGAGGTCACCTTCGCTGGCTCAGTGGCGTTGGCCACGGACCCAAAAGACAAGGAATGTCTCCATATATTTTCTTCCTGGCCCTAGAGTCTCGGAGCTGATGTGCAACTGTAGGCGAAGTGTTTGAGAAGTCAAGGAACACTCGCTAAATCCCTACCGAATACACTGGTCAACTAATTTAACTTTCTCCGAGCCACTATTTTGGCAAATGGAACACTCCGTGGGATTTGCTCCTTCCGTGGGTCTTAACTGTGTTTCCGCCCAGTCTCCCTGTGGTTTGTAAAGGGCTGTGCGAGGCCAGTTGGGCGCTCACGGGAGTTACTCCCAGGGTGATCGGCAAAAGAGAATGTCTGTGTCCTCTGGGGGGACGTGCCATTGAATGAACGGCAGCAGGTGTATTTTCCTTTGACCCTTTCGGAGTTGCAACATCCGCGGGCACTGCAACTTACATAAGCGTAAAAAAAGACAAAAGGAAAAAGGTAAAGATTATGAGACGTATTTCCTGTAATATTTAATAATCACATTGGAACACTGACATAAATTGTGCCGCATTTACAAATCTCTGTTTCCTTTGAAAATTACACCCCAGCATTTAATTCACCAAAATAACTCATTTTATACAGCACAACAATGTAGTAAAATAACTCATCTCGAATATGTGGATATGAATAGATTTAACACATCTGCATTGAACAAAATGAATTCATCTGAAAGCTGAAAAACTGCTGTTCTCTTTCGAGAGTTACCGATTATTTCACCATTCCCTTCAGTTTACTTGTTTGTTTTTGTTAAATTACTTTAGGAATTAGGAAATGAGAAAAGCAGAAACACTGGGTAGGTTTTTCTCTGCTCGGAATAGGGGAAAGAGGCATAAATAATCATTTGTATTATACCTTATTTCATTAAAAATTATATTTACAATTGTGCAGAGACCAGGGAGAACCCCCCCCACCCCCCGCCGCCCATTCACCGTAGGTTGTTTTGTTTAATCCTTGGAAAATACTGTATTTCCATTACAACATTTTCCCAACAGAAGTCTAGATATTAAAGTAATTTTTGAAGCTGGGTGTAAAGTGCTAAAAAGAAATCGGGAGTTCAAGTGCCTGGCAGGACTCCCCGCCCCCCGGGGGGGAGGAATTCATTTGCAGACGTGGGATGGTATCCTTGATGGAAAATGTGTTTATCACGTGCCTGTTCCCATGCAGGGTCATGGGGCACCCCACGGAGGGGACCAAGGTGGGGCTTCCCTAAGGCCGAGGCAGGATTTCTGGGTAAGCGCATGAAGCAGAGCCCATCTGTGATTGGTGCTTTGGGGACAGTGTGGTGAGCCGGGACCACAGCTGGAGGGAGAAAGTGAGCCCACTGTCCACGTGCACATGCCCCAAGACCAGGGTGGATCTCACCATTTCTGGGTCTTGAAGGGGCTCTCCAGTGTGTAACACTTTGATGGCCACATGGGCCCTGCTCCTGTTAATGCTGTAGATCCCCACTCCCCACTGCTCATGCAGTTAGCCGGTGTCCCTCTGTGAGCTGGGACCCAAATGGGGATGTTTGCGTAAAAGGATGTAAAAATGGAGAACCCCGATCTTTCGATGCAGAGCCTCTGGGGAAGGGGCTGTGAGTGGGTCCTACGCCACCAGTCTTGCGTGCGCAGTCCTCCGGACATGCCATCACAACTTCTGGCTTCGGGCTCTGCAAAGTAGAGAAACTTTCACAGCCAGTGAGGCGCAGCATCTCTTATCTTCATGATTTCTGTCCTCAGATGAATACGATATTCTCTCTAAGGGGAATTTTTATCAGGAATCCATATCTGTTGAGTCTTTCCAAAGTATTCGAGTTAGTTTTCATAGGGCAAAAAAATCTATTTTTTCGCTCCCGTGTAATCAGTTTACACAATTTATTAAATTGCGTGGGGATAATTACAAGTAAACCAGGTGCAAGTGGGTTTGAGGACACACTCATCTGATCCCTGGTAAACAATCAACTCAGCCAATGAACCCCCAGCCTTGAGCACTCGGGATGCTGTGGGCCTCCGTCAGAGCAGCTTCCAGAAGGAACCACGGCTCTGGTTGTCTCTGAGCTGGGAGAGAGGAGGTCAATCAAGGGCTTTCTAGGTCAGACTTTATACAACTTAGCAAGTATTCAGGGAATGGTGAAGCAGGGCTAACAACACAGATGGGGCCAACTGACGGGGCTCCCAACTAAGGAGTTTAGAGATTATGCCAGAGGCAACAGGGAGCTACTGATGTTTTAAGGAGAGAAGAAGCCATTTTGTCCAGTTTGCCTTTTGGCCATCTCCCTCGGGTGTGGTGGGAATGATAAACATGTGAGAGCTCACGTTTTTGTTTCCCATTCTGAGATTTTATATCCGCACCTTCTGTGATGTGACTTTGACTTTGCCATGCTCCCCAGTAGAGTGGGTGACCTCTTACCTGGGGACGTGGCCACATGATTGCTTCGGCCAATGAACGTTGCTCGCACGTGATGTGACCGCAGGCTCTGTATGTGTTCGGACCATGTGACTTGGCCTCTCCCACTCCTGCGGTCGGCCATGAGAGAAACGTGCCCCAGGGAGCCACTGTCCCTTCAGCCTGGGACCTGGCGTGAAGGACACACGGAGAGACCCAAAGCTGGCGTGCAGCCTGTAGCAGGTGCCACATCCAACCCGTGGGCCCAGAGTGAGAGATGCGTGTTTGCTGTTTCGAGCCATCGAGGTGTGAGGGCTGCTTTGTTACAAAGCATAATTGGGATAGATCGCTAACACGGGACTAGATAGGACTGAGTGAAATGGGGGTCGGGGAACCCATCCCTCTGCCTCATCTAGCTGGGTGACCTTGGGGGCCTCGCTGCCCCTCTCTGGTCCCCATTTTCTTATTGGCAAGTTGAGGAAGTTATAGCAGCAGGTCTCTGGGGGGCCTTAAAATCTCTCAAGGGAAGTGATGAGGTGGAAGAGGAAATAGGACACCATCTACCTCATGGGGCGGTGGGAGGGGGGGATGATTTCCATCAGGTTCACCAGGAAGTGGTCCTGGCCCTTAGGCCACGTCCCTAGGGCTGCTCCAAGGTTGTCCCTGCTCCACGCCAGGTGAAATACTGGGCACACGCCTCCCGAACTCAGCTACCGCGTCCCTGGTCCCGGGAGGCCCAGCATGCCCCGTGAAGATCGCGGGGTTTCCGGGGCGATCAGAAGGAGCGGGAAACTTGCTACTGGGCGCCAGGCCCGGAATGAACAGCTCCGGGGTGAGATTTCCCAGGAAGGGTGATTGTCACGGAGTCAGTAACAAGGATAGGAGAGCTCAAGCTCGGCGAAGGCGACGGGAGAGGTGCCCCGCCCTGGTGCGGTCCCTTTAAGGTAAGTTGCCTTCCTCAACGCCAAGGCCACTGTCAGAAAGGCGACTTCATCTAACTAATTAGCAGGGTTTGCCACGTCACAAATCTGCCGTGGCTTTCTTGGCACGAAACAGCTGCTCAGGCAAAGAGCTGTAGGAACCTATTAAAAATCACGGGCCTGAAAGGCGAGAAGGGGAAGGGCCGATCTGAAGGGGGGGGGGGGGGGGGACCGGTGGCCAACTTCCCTCCTGGGCCAGCAGTCGCCCCCCCCCACCCCCCACCCAGCCGCCGCCCCCACGGGGGGCGGGAAGTGGGCAACAAGAGGAGACAGGCGCCCGCCCTCCTCGAGCTGGGGCTCCCACGGGCTCACCTGCGTCCTCCTCTCGACATGCTCTCGCTTCTTAAAGCGGCTTTGAAGGAATGCTCTCCCGTGGACTGCAACCTGTCACCGTACCCTGTCATCCGTCCAGTAATTAAAACCTGACTGATTTACTGACTGGCGCCCGACCATCACAGCTCAGGAGTCGGCTGATGTTCACCTTTCCCAAGGCTGAATTTCCTTGGCGAGAGAGGAGACGGCCGGCTCCGGGGCTGAGCTGTCATTCAGCTGCGGCGGAAGCCGTAAAGACAGCTAACAGAGCCCTCGCCAGCCATCTTTGGTTTATTTAATTCTAATATTTATTGCCACCCTGCCCATGAACATAACGCAGGCAGGTGGGGGACACAGAGCGGGCTGAGCTGCGGGGAACACCACCCCACCCCCACCCTGGGCCGCGCTTCGGGGGGAACAGGTGCAGAACAGAGCAGACCTGACCCCGGGCTGCATGGGGCCCAGAGGCCAGTGGGGAAGACCAGGACGCATGTCTTGGCAGGAGAAAATCCCCACCTCCAGTTGGGGCAAGTGCCGGGAAGGGAAGTGTGGGGGCCAGGGCGGGGAGTCGAGTCCCCTCTCAGAGAGTTTAGGGAGCAGGGCCAGGACCAGGAGAGGCAAGCCAGGGTGGCCGGCACAAAAATCTCAGGAAGCCCTCACTCTCAGGGTCATGCAAATGCGGGGGGTCAGCCCTCTCGACCGTTGCTGCCTGGCACCTAGCTGGCCTCACCCTGCTGCCGTGCCGCCCCGATGACAGCCGCTCGTTTTGGTGGCGCCCAGGACTGGACCCCGTTGTCCAGGTTGTTGCCAACTGTCCCAACGGCCAGAGCGTCGGAGCACAGAACCCCTAAATCACAGAAAGCCGCAACACAGCCATACTATGGGGTAGTGCCTCTTGTACACCTCCCCGGTCTGGGGGCAGGATTGTGCATGATGCTAGGGGTACAAGCCAAAAATAAGGTAACATTGTATACATGGGGCACCTGGGTGGCCCAGTCGGTTGAGCGTCCGACTTCGGCTCAGGTCATGATCTCACGGTTCGTGGGTTCGAGCCCCGCGTCGGGCCCTAGGCCGACCGCTCGGAGCCTGGAGCCTACTTCGGATTCTGTGCCTCCCTCTCTCTCTGTCCCTCCCCAACTCATGGTCTGTCTCCCTCTTTCTCTCTCTCTCTCTCTCTCTCTCTCAAAAATGAACATTAAAAAAATCTAAAAATAATATATAACAGTATACATACATTCCTTTAAACAAACAAAAAATATAACATTACATACGCACACATTCCTTAAAGTGAACACATTGACTGTCTTGTGGACAAGATAAGGGGAGAATAGGGACGGTCGCAGGGAGACCCTCCGAGAGAAGAGGATGTCGTAGGTGTCATCGTTCCCCTGACACTGTCTCTTCGGGGGCGCCTGCTCTCCTGAGACAGCAGGAGGACAGTTCGGAGGACAGGATTCGTGGGGAGCACCCGGAAGAAGGCAGGTGGCCCAGACCAGCGCCGGGGAGAGCCCTGTGTCTCACAGCTCAAGCCCGCTGGAGCCCAGCCAAGGGAGGTGCTGGCAGAGGCCACAGGGCAAGTCCACAGAGAGCTGCGACTGACAAGAACCAGGTCTCCAGACCCTTCCCAGGGCTCTCCCGCCACCTCCAAGGCTGAGGGTTCAGTCTCATTTTGTTGGTCCCCCATGCTGGAATTCGAGACCCCGGTGGAACCCAGAACACGAGAGCTCATCAACCAGACACTGATGTGGAGGGCATCTAAAGACACTCAAGGCCAAGCACTTCTCCAGCGGCCAGATATCCCGTCCTTCACCGCCCAGTCCACCTCCTCGGATGCTGGTGTGAACGAGGCGTCCCCGCCCGCCTCTGAGCATGCTGTCGGCCACCTGCACGCCCGTGCCTGCTCAGTGCAGCTCCCCAGAACGGATGCATCTGCTAGACGAGAGGCACGGCCCTTGGGAGGAGGGGAGGACAGAGACACGTGTCCAGTTGTTCAAGAAAGCCGGGACGTTCTCCTGATTGATACTGAGCATCCCAGAGGATGCTGCCCTCTGGGCAGCCAAGCACCTCCTTCACCTGGAGAGGACCCCCGGGGGAAGAAGGAAACCCAGATTCGAGATCTACCAGCTCTCCTCTCTCAGCAGAAGTTGAGTGAAGGGGCGAGCAGGGTGGAAATGCGTGTTTGTATTTTGAGTAAATCAATCGGCTAATCAGGGTGGGATTTTCCATCTGGGAGTTGAAAGGGCAAAAGGAGAACAGTTAATTTTTCAAACCATCACTTTAAAATACAACCCCCCTGTTTGTGAGATGCATTTGATGCAAGGTCCAGGCGGGACATCAGGAAGCGGTGTCAAGGCCAGCACGGGCATATTTTAGAGTAACAGCAAGTAAATTAAGCCAATTAAGC
This sequence comes from Prionailurus bengalensis, assembly GCF_016509475.1. NCBI lineage: Eukaryota > Metazoa > Chordata > Mammalia > Carnivora > Felidae > Prionailurus > Prionailurus bengalensis. The sequence continues at coordinate 21,992,098 of NC_057352.1, read as the reverse complement.
ATTCTTAATGCCCAGGAATCTTTCTTTTCCCCATTCTTCTTTCGAGAGATCCTGCTGGCACGACAGAATTCCTTTCTCTCTCTCCCTCTCTCTCTCTCTGTCTCTCGTTTTTACGTGTTTGCATTTCTACCCTTGATTTTTGCCTGTGTTTCTCTATCATTAGGGACTGCATCCATGGGCCCTGATGAGGGTGGGCTCCAAGCTGCCCCCGGAACAGAAGCCTGACCTGTCCTAAGCTGAGCTGTTTCTAAACCGGAGAGCCGCTGAGGGAGGGCTTTTTAAAGACAGCCTCCCAAAGAGGGAGGACTCCACATTCAATCCCCCAGGTAGGAGTGAGCGAGGTGACGTGAGATAAAGAAGTGAAACACTTCTGCGAGTTCTCAGGAAGGAAAGTGCCAGATAAATACAGGCTACGCTTATGACTATTTTCATGGTTGGATTTCTGACATTGTGGGTGGTCCCTGTGCATGTGGCTTATTCATTCGCTTCCTATCGATCTTGAGGTGAAGATTTGCAAAGCGACGCAGGCTCTGGAGGAAAGGCTGGGATGGGGAGATGTCTCCACCAGACACCTCGCTAAGGGGGCAAGGAGGTCATTGCTAAACAGGGAGATCGGCCGCGACCAAGTGGAAGGCGGCTTTCTCAAAATTTTCTGAGCGTTGCTCATTTCGACGCAACCATCCACTCACCTCGGCCACTGACATGTTTCTGTGGGGAAAGACCTGGCGATAACAAACAATTGGAGAGTCACAATATAAGCACGTGGCTAGCAACACACATAAATTGTGTGTTGTTTACTCTATAAGCGATGAATATGAGCATATAGGCACTTGGTTTTATTTTACAAAACAATGCCTCATAAACTAAACACGAGCCCAGCAATTTTATTACATTTACCTTGATAATACGTTGCAAGCCATTTAAACAGAACAAATTCACAGGCAGACCATCACCCATGAAGCATGACTTTACAAGCACAACAGTTTTGGGATCATGTATAAATCGGTTTTAACATTGCGGGGGGGTGGGGCGGGCAGGATGATTCATATTGAAACCACAAGGCAGGATGTCTTCGACTTAAAGAAAAACTTTTAATTTAGAGGTCCATAACACCATGAGTGGAGCACACACTTCTACGTACTGTGTGGTAGGGCACCAATCTATAGCAAACTAATGATAATTTATAACTAAGATAATTTATAAATGATAAAAGCAATATTGGCAGCCTTTGAGCGTTATGATCAAATCAAGAGACTGGTCATGGAGTGTCCTTCTGGAAAGTCGCGGAGTGCGCTCCATGGGGAAGGGGGGCACTCTGCCGTGCTGCCAGCCAGACGTGAAAGAAAAGTCCTCCACAAACTGCAGTACGTTTACTAACATCCATTTATAAGCCCCTAATTATATTAACCCTCAATAACCCTCCTAATGGGTTACCAGTAAGTAGCCATCGGTAATATATAAATCTGGAACTTGGTGTCATTCACTGTTACGAGCCAAAGATAGAACTTGCCCTCGGTGGATAGTGGTGGCCTTAGGGAAAAAGTGGAAATTACCAGAAGGGAAGCATAAATTAGGTGTTATGGAAGTCCAGAAAGGAGAGGTGGTTTGGGCTGGACGGAAGGTGGGGTGGAGGGAATAACAGGTATAATAGCTAGGAAAGACGGATCTTCCGGAAGAATTCCCCAAGAGCAAAGTCCTGGAGGTGGAAATGAGGAAGGGGAGAACACGTGACCCTTCTTGGCTGGAGAAGGGTGTGCATAAGGGAGTAAAGAGCTAAAGGCTTGATTATTATCGGTTTGAAATGGAAATTCAGCTATATGATGGGTTTGCAGCCTACGGTCTTCAGAAACCGATGCTAAGAACCCCATTCTTGTACCTCCGCGTCTGGCAGTTGAGACAGGATCCCAAGCCTAACGCGGTCCACAGTTGTGGTGGAGATTTAGGGTTTCCCCAACAAAGACATAGGGATTCCTATCCAGAACACCTGAAATGAGATCGCCTAAGAAGCATCTATAAGGACTAGCTTAGGAGAACCTCTTCCCCCACCTCTACCCCAGGCCCCAGGGGTATTTGGGTAAGGTCTTTGGGTAGCGTTCTGTAGGGGCTATTACTTTGGGGCTCTCAACTACTTCAATCACACAGCTGCTGGGGGTGGGAGGGGGTGGGGTGGGGGGTGGGGGGGTGAGATGGGGGTGGGGTCACAGTCAGAAACAAACAAACAAACAAAAATCAAGGAGATGAGTGGAAGCTAGAACGCTTCTTTAAAGCCTAGCTCAACGTTTTGGAATTCTTCCGGGATTAACACCCGTAAACGTGGAATCAAGAGTTCGGAGTTCAAGTCTATCTGCCAGCACTTACTGGCTGCACGTGCTTCAGAAAGGCACCCACCTGTTGGGGTTTCATTCTCTTTCCTTATGAAATGGGAGAGAGCGTGGTCGCCCTACAGGGTTACAGCGGGGAGGAAAAAGAGTTAAGGGGTTGGAAAGTCTTTAGCAAGCTCAAAGCATGATGAAAATGATAGGTTTCCTTATGTCTATTTCGAGAGGTCTCTGAGCAAAGACAGAGGAAGGTCCCCCAGGGTGTTTTAATTATCATGCCATATCTACCAGTCTACCTGATTCTTAGAGAAGCAGCCAGGGCCCTGGCAAGAGCCCTCAAAGGTAAGATCCAGCTAAACCCCAGACCCCACGGCGAACTCACCTCCTGAGTAATGCTATTGTTTCTACAAAAATACCCCAAATCAGGGCTCAGCTTCTGACTCAAAGAAAACGTGTGTTTTTATATATATGTATTTTTTTTTTAAGGAGAAGGATTCCGTTTCCATCAGAAGAGCAAGGCTGTCGACAACGCTTTCCCATATTATTACACTGAACAGTGTTTCCAAGTCGATGATGTTACTGAATCAAACATCACACTGGTAGTGTTCTTTAAAGCATTTAGAACAAAGCAATTAAGAGTTCTTTACTGTAGCTTGGCTTTTATTTCTGTGTTTAATCAAACCTCGTCTATTCCGCCCTGAGTTCTAGGTACCCTTCTGATATTTTTGTCACATAATCCACCCCAAGAGGGAGGGAAGGAGGGAGGGAGGGAGGGAGGGAGGGAGGGAGGGAGGCTGGCAGGACGCAGGGAAGGGGGAAGGGAGGTAAAGACGGGCAGATGGGAGTGGGTTGGCTTTCCCTGATCCACGCAGCGCCCACGGGCAGGCTCTGATGCAGCCCAGGACCCTCAGAAGGCTGCGGAGACAGTGTGATTGGTGCCCTCCTTGGCCCTCACTCCCTGCCTCGTGCACACCTGAGGGTCGGGCCCTTGCATCTAATTGGACAGCTGGGCTGGTGAATGTGGCCTGTCCTGCCAGCCGCCTCGTCGGCCACAGTGACAGCTGTATCACTTCCCCGATGTGAGTGGGCGCTGAGGAGAGTTGACACACGATCGACTTCCCTCTAATGTCCTTCAACCAATCTGACAGTTGTCCGGCCGGGGCTAGTCGACCTGGCGGCTGGTCCTCACAGAGGCATTGTGGGACAGATTTCCAAGGAAAACAGGCCGATGAGACTTCAAGCGAGGCTTTTGTTTCCTTCCCAGCCAGTGACTTGGGGGTTGAAGCAAGTCCCGAGGGCGATGGCTAGGGTCGGGACCGCTCCGCGGGGCCTGCCGCCACGCGGGGAACAGTGGCCACCAGCGTGTGGGGGAGACTCAGCTTTGCACTGAGACTAGGTGGGTGGTCCGGCCAATGTGGGGTGTGGTTGAGAGGAAGGCAGCCTTGTCAGTTCTTCAGGTACAGGACCGCACACGACACTTATTGCTCTGATTCTCAAATACCCGTTCATCATACAGGTAGAGGAAACGCTCTGTCACGGCATCCGAAGTTCAGAACCTTAAACTGTGGGCAGAAATGGCTCCGTCTTTCCTGATGACAGTCAAAGCCCTAAGGGCTTTCTCGTGCCATGACCCCGCCCTCCCCACGTCCCTGGCCAAGCGTCTAAGCGCAGGGCACCCCTCCCTCACGCTCCCCTTGGCAGGAGAGGCAATGCTAGGTTGGGGCTCAGGAAGCACGAGTGTCATTTAAGGCTCTCTCATTATTTAGAAGTGTGACCAGAGCTATCTCGTGGCCTTGAAGAGTCCAGCATCCTTCAGGGGGCCTTCATCATTCTTTTCTCTGGCTCTAACATTCTCCAGATGTCAGTGAGCAGGAGGCGAGGAGAGGAGCAAACCCCAGCTTGAGACAACGTGGCCAGGCCACCAGAGTTTCTCAGGGATCGAAGCTATTTTTTTGCCTGTAAGTGACAGAAATCCAATTCAAATGAGGGTAAGAAAGGAAAGGGTGGTATATAAGAATATTAGCATATCTCAGGGAACCACGCACTAGAATCCAACTGGCCTTCAAGAATAACTGGAACCAGAGCTTCCACCTCTATTAGGATCCTCTGTCTCTCTCTCTGCTCCCATCTCTGCAGGTCCCTTCCTAGTCCCCCTTCCTGTTTTTGCCGGTTAACTTTTCCCTGTATTCAAAACACAACACATCACCAGCAGTTTCTAAATTGTACAGCCTAACAACTAATCTTATTTCTAAGATTCTCCAAGAAGCACCTGATTGGCCCAGCTTGGTCATGTGTCCCTCCCTGAACCAATAAACCGTGGCCGGGGTATGCATCCCATGGGCCTGTCGTGGCAGCTTCCGTGGGCAGCGTAAGAGTTCAGGGGATCCCGGAAGGGGAAAGCACTGGTCAGAGGAAGTCATAGCTGAACACTAATAGGTGACTTCTGTAAGAGGGAACCATGTAAGAAAGTACACTGATGGGGCGCCCGGGAGGCTCTGTAGGTTGAGCCTCCAATTCTTGATGTCAGCTCAGGTCATGATCCCAGGGTCATTGGATCGAGTCCCGCATCGGGATCTATGCTGAGCATGAAGGTTGCTTAAGATTCTCCCTCTCTCTCTCTCTCTCAAAATAAAAAAGAAAGTGCACTGAAACCCCATATCTATATCAGCATTATGCACAATAGCCAGGACATGGGAGCAACCTAAATGCCCCCTGTTGGTTGAATGAATAAAGCAAATGTGGTTTACATATACAATGGAATAGTACTCAGCCATAAAAAATAACAACAAAATCCTGCCCTTTGCATCAACATGGAGAGACCTTGAGGGCATTATGCTAAGTGAAATACGTCAGACAGAGAAAGGCAAATACCACAGGATCTCACTTATACGGGGAGTCTAAAAACAACAAAACAAAAACCAGGCTCATCGACACAGAGAGGAGCTTGGTGGCTGTCACAGGTGGGAGCTGGGGTGGAGGGCAGGTGAAATCGATGAAGGGGGTCAAAGGGTACAGATGTCCAGTGATAAAAAAAAAGAAGTCACAGGATTTGATGTGCAATGTGGTGACTACAGTTAATAATACTGTACTGTATATTTGAAAGGTGCTAAGAGTCAATCTTAAAGTCCTCAGCATTAGAAAAAAAAGATTTTGTGACTCTGTATGGCAAGGGATGTTACAGAACCTATGGTGATTATTTCACAATATACACAAATATCAAATCATTATCCTGTATACTGGAAACTAAGATAATGTTACATGTGGATCATACTTCCAGAAGAAAGAAAAGTTCACTACGGGAAGTTTCATGAGATTCCACGTAGGATTTGGTATTACTTTGAATTGGAGTTTAAGTTGTGGTTGTTTGTTGTGAGAATGGGTTCGCTTTGCTTAGACTGTGAAAAATAATTCATAAATATGGCTCTCCAAAGAAGCCAGTGACATCCCTAAAACTTCACCTGGCACCCCTGAAGAAAGAGTGGAAATGATTCTTTGGAGATCGTGAGACAAACTTGTCTCCAAACCAGCTGGGGAGGGAGCAAGAGACCAGGCAGTTCTCTCTGTGGCCTTGTGCCCTCCATTTCGCCTTCTGTTCTCCACATGGACCCGGCAATCACAGCCCCATCGAGTGACCGGGCTTGGGGCCCCGCACACCCCTAAGAATTGAGTAGAAGCCAGTCCTCTGGTCAACGATTGCTCCAAAGGGGACTCAGGGGACTCAGATGACACAGCAGAACAGCTGGTTCGGGTAGCAAATGTGACCCTAACAGGGCCCTGCAGATTCAAGACCTCATTCTGGCTGTTTCCATACGGAGGGGAGGGAGCCCACAGAGATCCTGGAGGGGGGGGCAAGTGAGTGGGGCTGATGCTCGATCAACGCAGGTGAGCCATGATCGATGCGTAAGAAGGAAAGTCACCAGGCTCAGCCTGTGTTGAGGGTGAGCCTTGACCCCAACCTGGCATGTATTCCTGGATTTCCTCGGAGCCCCCCTAGAGAAGTGTTTGAGATGGCTTCAAACTCACAAGCTTCCCACGGAAGTCTGATTTATGAGCAATCTGTTAGATACTTGAATCAGACCCCTTATCTGAATTAATTAATCTATCCGAAGGGAAAAAGGTGTTTTCTCCTTAAATGTCACGTTTGTGTCGTGTCCGTTTTCTACATGGAAGAAAGCATCTTTTGATTGTAGGGAAAACTTCTTGCAGCCCGGGTGACCCAGTGCCCAAGGAAGGGTGCCCCAGCTTTGCCAATGACACACGTGGGCTAGGTATGTTCCTCATTACCAGACGCGGGTCCCCATAGTTGTAGCTGAGCTCCGGTATGACACAGGAAAATTAAAACTACTTCTCAGGGTGTGTCTTTAATGTTTCTGTGCCGGCGTGGTAGCTGACCAGCCCGCCAGAGGGGGGCTGCCGCAGGATGGTGCGTGGCCGCTGGGGACCGTCTCCAGAACGTACCGTGTGGCACTTTCGGGGTTCGAGCCGTTGGCTGTGCATGAGACTGCTCCTACAATTAATAACCCTCTCTGGCCAGCTTCCTGTTGTGCCCCCAGGAGCTGTGTCCCCAGCTGTTGGCCCACGGCCCTCCTCTCTCCGTCCCCACCTCCCTCCTCCAGTCTCCCCCACCCTGACTGCCCCCCACCAGCCCCCCTGAATGCCAGTCTCCCGCCCGGGCAGTGTCTCCTGTCAGTCACCCTTTGAGGTGGGCCTCTCTCCACTCTCTTGACCCCAGACCCACAGACATTTCTTGGTGACAGCTTTGTGATTTCTCAGCGCCTCCCCACTGCGGTGCTCTGGGAACACGGGGCTCCGGAGGGGCCTCCGGGCGGGAGGGCGGCAGGAACTGAGAAGCCAGCCCAGGCCACTTGTCATTCAGCTGGATTCTGCCCGCCACCGGTAACTCCTAGCTAGAGGTTGGAGGTTACAGCCCCCGCTGTCCTTCTCTCCTCTCCTCTCCTCTCTTTCCTCCCGCGCCCCTGCACCCCTGCACGCACGACCAGCTCTCCATTAATCCGCCGGAGTTCAGATGGTGTGGGGGGCCTGCCTTATCCGAGATGGAGGGGCCTCTCTTTGGCAGCTTCATTCCTACCCACCCACCCAAATCCCCCGGGTTCAGATTCAGCGGGCATCGGCCGGGCTCTTGGTAAGTGCCTGGATCAAGGGGCAGTGGCCATGGTGGTTAAGAACACAGGTGCCAGCACCGGAGACATAGCCTCAGATCCCGACTGAGCCACATGTGGGCCCTGTGACCTTGGACAAAGTAACTTCATCTCCGGGTGCCTGGTCTGTAGGACAGCAATAATGCCCCCAGGCTTGCTGGAGGAACGAAACGAGCAAACACACAGAACACTGAGACAGAGCCCTGGACGGTAGCCACTGGGGCTTCCGCGGTTGTTATCATCTCCCGTCAGTACAGTCACCTGTGTTCCCTCCTCGATTTGTTACGAGGACCCAGTAAACTAATGATTTCTGTGCCCATTTGGTGTGTGATGACATGGAGGGCGGAGAAGTTCAAGTATTTTGCTCGGATATACACCGCGAATTAGCCTCAACACCCAGACTGGAAGCCGGGTCCGGTGGCCAGTTCCCTTCGTTACTGCTCCGCACGCAGGCGCGGCACATTTGCTTCCACCCCTGTGCTTTGTGAATATTGGCCCGCCGTTTCATCACCTATTTTCGTTCACGTTCAAAATGCTGTAAACGTCCCATGCGCGGCCACTGCCGGAAAGGGGTGAAGATACTCTGCCACAGGGACCATCAGCCATGCACCAGTGGCACTGACCTCCCCGTGGTGGTAGGGCCCCCTGGGGATTGTTCCAGGCTGGGAGAACTCTCCCTCCCAGTTAGGGGAGGAAATCTTGGGCTCTCCTTTTGGGGGGTGGTGAAAATCCTACAAGGCACAGCCAGCAGTGGGTGTGGCCTGGAACGCTGGGGGTAAATGCCCCCCCCCCCCCCGGTCAGCTCAAAAGGAGTTCATGAAAATCTAAACCCACAGGGCACCCTTTACACAACTTCGGGTCTCAGGGTACGTGCCGCTTCTTCAAAGACACCGTGTCTCCCGCCCCCAGCCCGCTCGCCTGTCTACTACATTCTCCGGCACTTGCTTCCCTGCACGTGTATCGCTGAAACTGACAATTGCTACCGTTGTGTTTCCATAAGCTCCTCGAGGGCAGGGGGCTCTCTTGCCTCCCCCCCATCCCCCAGGCCCAGAGTGCCGTTTGGGCTGAAGGTGCGCCAGTAACCATCGGTGCATGAATGACTGAAATGTTAATCCGGGCTCTACGTGTCCCACTTCCACTGTGTGGTGGGGGACAGAAATGTAATTATGTCTTGAATCTTGCTCCCAGGAGCTTCTAATCTGCTGTTGAGCAAAGAGGCGTTCCCACGGGACGGATGTGGTGGGAAAGAGGCAGGGGAAATGGGGCGGGAAGAGAAGGGGTGGAGCATTGGGAGACACGACCTGGGCCAAGGGGAGGCAGTGGCTCTGTAGATGCTGAGTACAGGCTTTGGCGACATTTTTCACTGGCTCTCCTGGCGTTTCCAGCCTCCGTAGGCATGCACAGAGTCTCTGATCTCCACTCCCCTCTCCTCGCCCCTCCCCTGCCCCTTCCCCTCTTCCCTCTCCCAGGGAGTTTCAGAATCTCTTGCCATAGACACATGACCACCGTCCAGAGTCCTGCACTTGACGGTGAATACCGTTTTTGAGCCAAGACAGCCACGTGGCTGGACCTGACGCCCTGCAGGCTATGGACCAGTTCTGGAGTGTGGGAGCCGACAAGCCATGACCCCCCCCCCCCAACCCCCAGGATCCAATGCATGGCTTTGCATTCTTCTCTGTGGAACTGAAGGGCCTGCAGATTCTGGAGGCGGGACAATGCAGGCCCTCCTTTGTCCTTGACCTCCACCTGAGGGCCCGGGGCAGAACCTCCATTTGCAGACACAACACTTTCTGGATAGAGACATTCAACAGCTCTCCTCCCATCAGAGAGGGACGAGAAGCTGCTTCGGCTTCCTTGGCCTGGCTGGACCACCAGATGCCCTTGCTTACTGTTTATTTTCAAAAAGCCTCGGCCGCTCTCGAAGCTTTGCCCTCCTGCCCCTGTGCGTTTGGCCCTTTCTTTGCCAAATGTAGGTTTCAAGAGGAAATTCCTGTATTAGTTTCCTGTGGCTGCCATAACAAATCGCCTCCAACCTGGTGTCTTTAAGCAACAGAAATGTATTCTCTCACAGGTCGGGAGGCCAGAAGTCTGAAATCAAGGCATCTGTGTGGCTGTGTTCCCTGAAAAGGGTCCTCCCTCTAGGGAGGGAGCTCTTTCCTCCCTTTCCTGCCTCTTCCGGCACTGGTGTCCCAGGTATCCCTTGGCTTGTGGCTGCAACATGGGACTCTGCCTCTATCTTCACAAGGCCTTTACCTCTTCTGCCTGTATGCCTTCTCTCCCTCTGTCTTGCATAAGACGGTGTCACTGGATTTAAGACCCACTTGGATAGTGTGAGATGGCTTCATCTCGAGACCCTGAACTTAGTTCTATCTGCAAAGACCCTTTTTCCAAATAAGATCATGTTCACAGCTTCTGGGACATGGACGCATCTTTTGGGGGCCACCAATCAACCTTCTATAATTCTCTTTATGTAATGTCTTCTAAAAATATTTCCCCCAAAGTTGCCAATCAGGAACCATTTTCCAGGAGGAAAATCATGACTCAGGCTCACAAGAGCCTTCTTCACCAGAAGAACTAGGTCTCCAATTTGAATTTTAGAAATGGACACATCATGTCAGGTCACAAGTCTATCTATCCATTCCATCCCCTTGGACCGTCAGCCTAACCGCTAACCAGGTCCAGTTTGGTATTGAGGTAGAGGGTTGGCCAAAGGCTCATTGGATGCCGTGCTGCCTGGATTCGATAGGAATCATAATGAACGAGTTCCCGGAAGCCCTCAGTCCCCATCTCCATCACCGGTTCGCTGGGATATTATGGAAAAGTTTCTTTGCCTCTCTGAACTTGAGAGTCTCCCTGTCTATAAGATGAAGATTAAACTGGAACAGAGGTTGGCAAAGTACAGCCAAGGCCAAATCTAGCCCACAGGCTGTTCGTGTAAATAAAGCTTTATTGAACACAGCCATCCGTGCACATCCATTTATGATCATCTATGGCTGTTTTCAAGCTACGATGACAGAGTAGTCGTGTGAGGGGCTGAGTGTCCCACAAAATCAAAAAATATTTGCTATCTGGCTCTTTACAGACAAAACCTGCTGTCCTTGGATGAGCACAGGTCCCCGGAGGTCCCTTCCAGCTGTGTTATTCCGTGATTTCTACACGCGATGACACTTTGGAGGACTGGCCATGGAAGAGGCGGTGAGACTGGAATCATGTGCCCTCGGCCTCATAATGTCATCCGCGCTGTGTGCACTGTGCTTCCTCGAAGGACTCCCCCCAAGATCCCACCCTCCCCTCCCCTTGGGCCTGGCCCTGTCTTGTGGGCAGGGAGGGCAGAGAGCCAGGGGACTTGTGGGTCTCTGTGAGGCCCTGAGAACTGAGGATTCTCAGCGGCCCAATGACAGCCAACTCCAGGTCTGTGGGACGGGTCCCTCCCACTCTGCCTCCGTCACTGTCCAAATTAGAACACGTACACCCTCCCGCCACCAGGCCTTACCTCCTTCATTCCCCTCCTCTTATTTGTTAAACAAATCCTCATCTGCCTTTTTAGGCTGCTCTTGAATTTTATGGCAACATATAATAAACATCTGACTGCTTTTATTTCTATTCAACTTTTATCTTGAATGTCTCTGCTGTTTCAAACCAAATATTTATAGCATCCCACAGCCGCCGCGATTGCATTCCTCACTGATACTGTCACTCCCTCCTGCTTGTGTTCACCAGCCCTTCAGAAACCCGGGGAATCTGCGGGCACCTGGTCTCTCCTGCCCCCACGGGCTTCCCAGCCTCGAGGTATGAGTCGCCGGGCACCTCCAGGTTGTCCAGCCTTGGTTCAGAGTCAGGCCACCTCTAGGTGACTCAGAGCCTCCCGGTACTGGCATCCTTCCACTTGGCTCCCGGCGAGACTGGGGCAGTGGTGGGAGGGACCTCACGTGCCCGCGGGGACACCCGCCCTGTCCTTTCAGGAGCAGAGCTGGGACGTTCCTGGCCCTTTGACTGCTGTGAGGTCTCTCTTTCCCGACAGCTCAGGCCCACGTCAGTCTCCGTGGTGCACCTGTGCTTGGTGCCAGTGTTCACATGCACCCAGCGTCCCAGCGATCTTCCCTTCACTGGGGGCTCTCTGGTCCCTTCTGGCTTACTGGCCCAAAAGGCCTACCCCAGGACACCCATCCAAGCATAGCGTCCCAAAGACAGCAGCTTACCTGGTGGAGGATGGCGCTCTGGATCTGGAGTCTGAAGGCCTTAATGGTCCTCTCCGAGCCTCGGTGTCACCATCTGTAAAATGGGCATCGTAATGTCTGCCCAGCTTGGCCCACAGGGCAGCCTTGAGGATCCTGAAAGATGACAACTCCGGGGGGCTTTGCAAGCTTCGGCTAGCCCTTGAGGAGGCGGAGAGAGGTGCTCCAGCCCACTGCAGGCCCAGGCTCAAGTCCCTCAAAGCAGCCAGCCAAATGCTGTGTCCCTTCCTTTGTTCCTTGGGCCTCAAGGACTGGAGAGGTCTCCTGGGCTGCCCTTGGTGATCCCATCTGCCTCAACCGATGCAAACCCCTCCAGGTTTCGCACGTTGTTGTGTTGATGAATTGAGCTTGTCAGCCTGTCCTCAGGCTGCTCCCCACTCCTCAGGAGACTCTATTCCAAGTGACCTTGCTGGTGGATCCTGATGCAACAGAGAGCGCCCCATAGAGAACCGGTTTCCCCTTCCTTCTCTGGCATGTCTTACACTTGGCCAACACTGCACCTTTCAGTTGAAGGATTACCCCCAGGGCAGCCCACATGGACCTGGGTGAGAAACTTCCGTTTGGCCGTGAAAGCTTTTTATGCTTAAATCCAGTCTGAAACAAGCCATGCCCTGCAGCCACTCATCTAGAATCTCGTACTCAGAGTTGGGTGACCTTCTCAAGGTTCCCCATCTCTCATCTTCCCACGCATGAGGACATCTCCTTCCAGCATCACTAAAAAGCCATCCTCCTTCTGTACCAGGGAGTCCCAAACACCCAGACTGAGTCAATCTTTATTGAAGGTTTCACTAGTTGTATGAGCCAAGAAACTTACAATTTTAAGATAAAGAAGCCCGGCACCATCTGGTTGAAGGGGGAAAGAGATGTATTTGCTCACCTAACTAAAGAAAATCCAAGGGTCATTTAGTTTCGGGTACAACTTGATCTCGAGCTCAAGTGGTATCACCCAACATTCATGTTTTACTGACAAGACCAACGGTGGGCAAGGTGAAGGGTGCTGGGATTCTCATACGAGGCTGAATGTGGCACAAACACTTGGCAAAATCGCCGGGTGGTACCTGCTGAAACTGAGCAAATACGTATTGTGTCCAAAGCATTTCCACTGTTAGTCCTGAAGCCCATAGAAATGATGAATGCCTACGTCCACTGGAAGACATAAACAAGACTTCCATGGCAGGTTGTTTTCGTTTTCATAGCCCAAACTTAAAGACAACCCAAATGCCCATTAAAGTAGACCAGGTAAAGTAGAACACAGTCATACGAGGAAATACTGTGCAAAAGAAAACATTACGAAAACAACACATATGACACGGAGGAATCTCATAGCTGAATGCGTGAGGGAAGGACCCAGGCACAAAGAGCACATGCTGCCTTTGAGTGATTTTGTTTGTATGAGGTTCAAAAATAGCAGTTATCCTTGGGCACGGTCTTCGTGGAAGGAGACACAAGGCAACCTTCTGGAGTGCTGAAGTGTTCTATATCTTTGCCTGGGTGGTGGTTCGCAGGTGTATAACTGTGTAAAATTGCATTGAGCCGCACCATTAAAATTGGTGCATGTTCCCACAAGCAAATCATACCACAGTAAAAATATCTCAACAACAGTCATGAGGAAGAATAGAAGAAACCATGTCTCTCCCTATCTCAGTTCTGCTTCACACTTAGTAGGCATGCCCTATGTGGCAAGGTGGCCATCTGTGGCTCCCGGCTGATACCCACCAGGTCAACAGTGCCAGTGGAAAGAAGGAGCCACTTCTCCAGCAGCCCCAGGAACGAACTTTCCTCCGCATGACCTTGGTTACATGCCCACACCCAAGGCCACCCTGTGATGAAGGCAGGGCCGGGTGGAGATGAGGGAGATGCTCTGACTGGCCAGGCTTTGGTCACAGGCCCACCCTGGAGTCAAGGGTTTGGGCCGGATACGCCCCAACCACATGGAGTAAGGTGTGGGAAGTGAGGGTTGCCAAAGGACAAGTGAAGTGTGTACAGCTAACCAGAAGAGTGAATGGATGTTGATGAGGCATGTGTTCTAAGTGATGGGAGAAACATAAGGGCTGTGTGTGTGTGTGTGTGTGAGTGTATGTGTGAGCTTTGCTTCATGCACCCAAACAGATGCTATCCAGAGGCTGTGCTCCAGAGTCCCTTTATGGACGAGGGACTTATTCCCCTCGCTGCTGGGAAGGTTGTTGGCTGACAGTCTTCTGTGACCGGGTTTCTTTAGCGATGGCCTTTAGGGGTGGACTTGGGTGACACCATTGAGAATAAGCTTCCCTCTTTCTGCTGGGGTTGCTAAGAGTGAGGAGGCATGCAGGTCCAGAGATGGGAAGAAGCCCGGATGGAGAAGAGAGTCGAGAGATGGAGAAGACTGGAAACTGATCCCTGAAAATGTTGTTTCGGTACCTATATCCAGCCGTATCTGAAGCCACACATCCACATCCGCATCCACACTTTCCACTAATCAATTCCTCTTTCCTCCCTTGAGCCAATTTGCATTAAATTTTTGTCACTTGCATATGAAAGGGCCCCAAATGCTACAGAATTTCTGAATATAAGTGATGAAAGGAACTTGGATTTGCTCCAATAATAAATATGAAATGAAATAATGTGTACCCACTGAAACCTACATAGCGGCTTACAACCCAAACCCACAATTGGGAACCATCCTCTGTAGGACAAGGATATCCGGTTACTAAGGCTCCTTGACTCTTCTGGATCCCAGCTTTCTTCAGCATTTGTCCTAATTCCTAAGCCCGGTCCTTGAGCAGGCTAGCCTGGAAGATAGAAGTGAGAGGACTACAGCTCACTGCCCAGATCTACCCTGCCACCTGGTTGCGATGACCTGTGAGCTAAGAAAGGGTTTTACGTTTTTAAGCCGGTGGAAAAAAAAATAAGATTAGTGTTTTCTCCTGTGTAAAATTGTATTAAATTCACATTTCAGTGTCCATAAATAAAGTTTTATTGGAACACAGCCATGCTCATTTGTTTATGTATTGTCTACAGTTGCTTTCGCACTACAACAGCAAAGTCGGATCGTTGTGACAGGGACTGTATGGCCCACCAAGTCTGAAATCTTTACTATCTGGACATTTACAAGAAGACTTTGCCGACCCCTGCTGAAAGCCTCTGGTGTGATCTTCACAGTTCAGTATCTAGCCTTGGCACCCCGTATCACCAACAATGAAAAGCATTTCTCTTTAAATTACTTACATATATTCCCAAGTTTTAGAGTGAGCATCTCAGGATTTGAAGGCATTTTTTTTATCAATGTAGTGTTTCTAGGACCTCCCTCTGAGCGAAACATATATGTGTCTGCAATAAGTCTTCGTCAAATAAAAACAAAAATGATTATATGCCAACTATATCTCAATAATAATAAAAAAAGAAAGAAAACAAAAGTTACATGTTAAATTAGGCCATCGATCATTTTAAATCGAAAATAAAAATAATCAGGGGCACCTGGGTGGCTCGGTCAGTTAAGTGTCCGACCTTGGCTCGGGTCGTGATCTCATAGTTCGTGAGTTCGAGCCCCGCATCGGGATCTGTGCTGATAGCTCAGATCCTGGAGCCTGCTTCGGATTCTGTGTCTTCCTCTCTCTCTGTCCCTTCCACATTCACTCTCTCTCTCTCAGAAAAAGAATAAACATCAAAAAGGTTTTTAAAAAAGTAAAATTAATCACAGAAAATGTACACTGCCTTTATCTTTTTAATGAGACCCACCTAAGTCTTCTTAGTGAAGAATTATGAGGGCATTGGAGAGTGTGAGTTCCATCATTTTTAAAAAAAAATTTAGTGTTTTATTTTTGAGAGAGAGAGAGACAGAATACGAGCAGGGGAGGAGCAGAGACAGAGGGAGGAGACACAGAATCCAAAGCAGGCTCCAGGCTCTGAGCTGTCAGCACAGAGCCTGACGCAGGGCTTGAACTCATGGACCATGAGATCATGACCTGAGCCGAAGTCAGATGCTTAACCGACTGAGCCACCCAGGTGCCCCTGTGAGTTACATCATTGAGTGACACCTCTGTTCGGACATGCTTTCCCGGGGGAGACCCGTTCTTTGATTCAGAGGCTGATTCCAGAGGTAGAAGCTTGAATTTCTGTCTCAGCCTGCAAGTTACGTCACCTGTGGCTTTAGCTTCCATGGTAGTGAGAGGAGTGATAAGTGTTTACCCCCTGGGAGTTATGAAGACTAAGTAAGATAACACTTAAGTAAAAGTACTCTGAAATATTAGCTTTTATTTTTGTCCCTCACTACTTTGTAAAAAAACAATTTAAAGGGCCTTATCGTTCTTCATTTTTCTTGTAAAAGCTGTGGGAAGGTGAACTAACCCCACTGAAACAAAACAATTCACAAGTTGAGCGAATCATCAATCATCATGAATGAGGTGACTATATTCCATCGGATTTCCATCTGATAGAACTCATTTTCCAGTTTGGAAATGGGAAAAGTATGGGGTGCTCTGTGTGTGATCCATGACTCACACACTTTCCAAGTCTTGGTCCACCCCGTGGGGGTTGGGGGGGGGTGGGATATGGACTTTCTACCACACCTTGTCATCAGAACTGCTCCCTTCAGGGTTCCCAGTTGATCTCCATGCTGTCAGTTGCAATAACCAGTCCTTAGTCTGCACCCCACTCAATGCCTTACCAGCTTTCGATAGTGTTAAAGGTTTCCTCCTACACCCCTAGTCAGTCCTTACTTTCCTTTGCTGGTCCTTCTTTCTGTCCTCAATATCTTAATGTCAGCCATATTCCTGCATGGCACTCCCCTGGTTCCTCCTGTACACATACTCTAAACGACCTCACACTGCTTCAAAGTTTCCATGTGGCAAGGACTTCCACATTTTTGACCCCACGTCAATCTCTCCGCTAAATGCCAGTTACCCTGTGACCAACTAACTGCCTATTTGGATATCTCTTAGGCATCTCAGACTTACCATATGTAAAACTTAACTACCGTTTTCTTCTCTCAGAACCTGAGCTCAGTCTTCCCCCATCTTAGCAAATGACCTTGGGCATGGGCTTGTGGGAAATAAAAGAATTGAGGTTGATTCTAAAGTTTTTAGCCTCAGCATCTTGGTGGGTGTCCATGTGCCATGATCCTTTCTAGACCCTCTTATTAGCTGGAGGTAAGATATGGATATGGATATAAATACTCATAGGGACATAGATACAGATATACATTTACTGTCCCTCTGTCTGCTCCACAAAGAAGTGCACTCCACAAGAGCAGGGAATTTATGTCATGTCCAGAGAAGCCATAATGAACATAACAGGTTGGTACATAGTAAGTACCCCCCCAAATATACCTTGAAAAACTGACTGGTTGTGCAGAATAAGAATGTCCTCTGGGTCTCCAGAATGACAGGGCTTCTTGGGCCACAAAAGAAATAGAAGTGAAGACCATAACTCAATCCACAGTGTATTTATAAGAGCATACAGTGGTAGAAAACACATCTCTGGGTGATGGCAATGTATTTACACACAGGCTCGTTTTTACTGAATTCTGAAACATATAGATGGATAATAGATAGAGGATAGATGATAGATAGATAGATAGATAGATACAAACATACATACATACATACACACAATCGGCTAGATAGATAGATAGAGCTGGATAGATACATAGATATAACTGGATGGATGGATGGATAGATAGACGGATGGATAGATAGATAGATAGATAGATAGATAGATAGATAATTAGGTTGGTTCAAACAACAGATATCTAAGTGAATATTTTGATCATGTTATGCCACACTTTCTTGCTTATTTTCTAGAATTTGCTCTTCATAACTGCTTGTTTTGGGGTCAGGTAGATACATTCCAGTTACAAACTTTGCCTGGAAGTTTTGGGAAGATAGTCTTCATGATTTTTTGCCTCTGCTATCAGCAAATCCTCGGCCCTATCACGTGGCAAATTTCTGCTAGTCTCCAAGACAACATGTGGAGCCATGTACGGTGACTTTACAAAGCTTAAAGTCAGGTGGGCATCTAGATCAGAAAGGAAAAAGTAAAATTGTCTTCATTCACAGGCAACGCGATTACCTATATAGAATATCTGATGGGGGTGCCTGGGTGGCTCAGTCAGTCAAGCATCCGACTCTTGATCTCAGCTCAGGTCTTGGTCTCAGGGTCATGAGTTCAAGCTCTGCATTGGGCTCCACAGTGGATGTGGAGACTACTTAAAAGAAAACTGAAAACAAAAAAAAAAAGAAGAAAATCCGATGGTGTCTACAAAAATGCTAATAAGACTTAATAAGTACATTGAGCAGGTTTGCAGATTACAACAGCAATACAGAGAGTCATATTTCTATATACTAGCAGTGAACGATCATAAATTGTAATCTTTAAAATACCATTTATGATAGCATCAAAACTATGAAATACTTTGTCATAAATCTGACAAAGGACATGAAAGACGTGTACACTGACAACAAAATATTATGACAGAAATTTAAAAAGGCCTAAATAAATGGGACGATTTGGACCATGCTTGTGAATCAGAAGATTCGACGTTATCAACATCAACTCTTCCCTAATTGATTTAATGATATCTCAATCAATCAAAATCCTAGCAGGCTACTTGTAAATATTGAACAGCTGATTATAAAATTTATAGAGAAATACAAAAGATCTGGAACAGCCAAAACTACTCTGGAAATGAAGAAGCTAGAATGAAAATACTACCTGACTTCAACAATTATGACAAAGTTACAGTAACTAAAATAACATGGTATTGGCATAAAGGTAGACAAATAGAGGGACAGGATAGAACTGAGGATTCAAAAATAAACCTATGCACATAGAGACAGCTCATTTTTACAAAGGAGCAAAAATAACGTTCTGGAGGAATTTGTTTATCAACAAATGCAAGTGGGACAATTAGACAGTCATAGGCAAAAAATAATAAAAATAATTGGATCCATATCTTATTCCACATGCTGAATTAAGTCCATGGAACATGGACATTTAAAATGCAACACTAAAGGGGTGCCTGGGTGGCTCAGTTGGTTGGGCATCTGACTTCGGCTCAGGTCTTGATCTCACAGTCTGTGAGTTCGAGTCCCGTGTCAGGCTCTGTGCTGACAGCTCAGAGCGTGGAGCCTGTTTCAGATTCTGTGTCTCCCTCTCTCTCTGCCCCTCCCCTGCTCATGCTCTGTCTCTGTCTCAAAAATAAATAAAAACATTAAAACAATAAAATAAAATAAATAAAATAAAATGCAACACTAAAAATGTCTAGAAGAAAATATAGGAGAAAATCTTTGTGATCTTGGATTACACAAAAATACCTTAGCTGTGACACCATAGTATAGTCCATAGAAGAAGAAATTCATAACTGGGATGTCACTGTAATGAATTTCTTCTGTTTATTTTATTTTTATTTTTATTTTTATTTTTATTTTTATTTTATTGTAGAGAGAGAGAGAATGGGTGGGGAAGAGAGGGAGAATCTTAAGCAGGCTCCACGTTCAGTGTGGCACCCAACGTGGGGCTCGATCCTATGACCCTGGGATCATGGCCTGAGCCAAAATCAAGAATCAGACACTCAACCGACCGAGTCACCCAGGTGCCCCGAATTTCTTCTCCTTAAAACACATTGTCAGGAGAATGAAAAGACAAGCCACGGGCCTGTTGAAAATTTTTGCAAAGCAATGTCTGATAAGAGACTTATATCCAGAATATATAAAGAACATTCAAATCGCAACAACAACAAGCAACCCAGTAAACGGGCAAAATATTTGAGAAGACATTTCACGGAAAGAGCATTGATGACAAATAAAGCCCATGAAAAGATGCTCCACATCGTTAGTGAGTAGGGAAATGCAAATTAAAACTGTGGGATCCCACCGCACACGTTTTAGAATGGATAAAAACAAAAATGAAATTGATTATTCCAAAACTGTGGAGGAGCCGGGGATGTAAAATGTTTGGCCACTTTGTAAAAACAGTGAGCGGTCTCTGAGATAGTTAAATGTGCATTTATGGTGTGATCCAGACTTTCTACTCCTGGGTCCTCACCAAGAGAGAAGGAAGTATCCGTCATATAAAGACACATACACCAGGGGCACCTGGGTGGCTCAGTCGGTTAAGCGTCCGACTTCGGCTCAGGTCATGATCTCACGGTTCGTGGGTTCAGGCGCCACATCGGGCTCTGTGCTGACAGCTCGGAGCCTGGAGCCCGTTTTGGATTCTGTGTCTCCCTCTCTCTCTGCCCCTCCCCTGTTCATGCTCTGTCTCTCTCTGTCTCAAAAATAAATAAACGTTAAAAAAAATTAAAAAAAAAAAGAATAAAGACACGTACATGGATGTGCATGGCATCCTTGTCTAGAATAGCCCCAAACTAGAAACAACCCAAATGTCCATCAAAGATGAGCAGGTAAACAATTTATGGGAAATCCATTTGCAATGGAATACTACTCAGAAGTGAATAAGAAAATATGCAACAGCATGAATGACTCTAAAATAATTACACTGGATAGACAAAGCCACATGTTGTTTTAAAAAGAACACACCACATGATTCCATTTATACGGAATTCTAGAAAATGCAAGCTCATCTACAGTGACAGAAAGTGGACCTGTGGTTGCTTGGGTGGGGGATTACCCAGGGGCACGAGGCAGCCTTTGGAGGGGGTGATATGTTTGCTTTCTAGATTGTGGTCATGGCTTCACAGGTGGACACCTATGTTGAAACTTCTCAAATTGCACACTTTAAAAATGTGCAGTTATTATAGATCAGGTATAGTTTTACCTTAATAAAACTGTTAAAATGAAGAATTCCAGTGGGGAAAGGACTGGCTCTTCCTGGTGTGGGGAGGACAGGGCGGTTGTCAGGAAGGAGGCAGTGCGTGGGCTGGACGGGCACAGAGCAGGGTCTGTGATGCAGGCCTGAGCGTTGCATGGGTCTTGGTTCTTCCCAAGAAGGCAAGATCTGAGTCCATCTGAAAAGGATGAGCTATGAAAAGCTGGCGTGCAGGGCAGCTGAGAAGGGAAGAGGAGGCCCAGAAAGACAAAGAAACTTATAGCAAGATGCTGAGGGAAAATGAGGTGTCTTGCTCCCAGGACTTCAGGACAAGAGGACAACTGTATGAATATTACTTTGCACAGCTCGTTTATGCCCAGAAGAGAAGGTCTTTGGGGATAAGTGGGGACAATGTTACCTGTGATCTCCAAATCTGTGACCACCTTGAGTGACCCCTAAGGCCTCTTGTTCCACCACTAGAAGAACCGCCATAAATTCATCTCTCCAGATTCCCTTTGACCATCCAACTCATCCCAGACCAGGCATGGTCAGCATCCAGCTTGAAGAGCCCCAGGGTGCAGTCACACATGCTGTGGGGTTGCTGTGGAGGGAAGACGCTCTGCTGGGCGGCCTCAGACCATTGCTTAACCTCTCTGGACCTCAGGGTCCTCACCGGCAATGTAGAGTCTACAGTATAGACTGCTCTTATTTGAACTCCTGGGCTTTGGAAGAAGGTGGGAGGAGATTGAGAAAGTGGGAGTTCTTTGGGAAAGGAAGGGGGTATTTAAGTGCAAAGGATGCTCACCAAAGCGCACTGTCTCCTGCCGTGGCCAACTGCCATAGAGGTTTTGGTGCCCCCCATCCCCCCACCTCAAGTCCCCTTTGCCTAGCTGGTGGGTGCATCCATCCCTGGCTGCTACAAGGGCAGGCTGCTGAGGTTGGACACCCGTACCCATCTCTGGAAAGTCACCCTCCTCCAGACACAGAGATACCTGAGCGGCTACGCCCTTTTTGGGGAAGAGGTCTCCATCTGATGACTAACTGATGGAGGGTGACAAAAGCTTTTGTCTAAAGGCAAGACGACTCTAGGGTGCCATCCAGGATCCAGAGCTCCCGTGGGACCCAGCTGTGGCTAGACTCCAGCTGGGCCCACAGCTCTGCCCTGCTTCCTCTTGGCTTTCTCCCCTGCTTCATGCACAACCTCAAGCCCTACTGAGAGCACCGTTCCATAGATTCCTTGCCCCAGAGTCCTAGACTCTCTGATTCTGGAGACTTCAGCTAAGACCCCAACATTCTGAGTCTTCCTATCGGCAGTTTTAATGGTCTTGGCCATAAGCCTTCTTCCTCAGCCCCACAGCGACGTTCTCCCCATCTCTTTTCCCAGAGCCCGCCTTGAGCCCGCCTTGGAACGGCAAGTCATCTGGGGCCGGGGACCTGCCTCTCTCCTGGATGTTTTGTTCACACTCTCTTTTCAAAAAACACATTTTCAATAGCTTTAATTTAATCAAAACGTTCTTGACTGAGATCATTAAAGCCTCTGAGAGAGGCATTTAATTCTAAATTCACCATATCCACGCGTAGCAGTTGAGTAACTGAAAAATCAACTTTATGTCATAATAGTTTGTTAGAATGTTTGTTTACTCTTCATCTAAGACACGCTAATTAAAAGAAGAGGCCTTCACGAGCAATCCAGTTAGCAAATGGGATTGGTTAATAGATAAGGGATGGTTGGTAATTACAGGGAAGCCCATGCCCCACCCACATGGGCTGGGTTTCAGGGAGAGTCTGGGGACACCGTGCTGGGCTCCAGACTATTCACTCGGGTTCTGTCTCCTCCTTCACTGATGTCTGTCATGAACGTCTCTGAGACACGTTTATCTTTGTTGAGTCTCGTCTGCCACCAGCTCTTTCTTAATTCATCCCGAAGGGATGTGATTAAGGACCCTTATGAATCTCTAGGTCACTAGGGCTGAGCTATTTCTACGTTCCCATAGACTTGGCTGGAAGCGTGTGGTTTTCGCTGCTCCCAGCATTAGTTCCTCATGCAGGAAAACTGAGCTGTCCTGGGAGGTTCACCCTCTGTCAGCTCCCGGAGACCCAGCCAGCCCTCCCGCCTTCCCACCGCCCCCCTGCAGCAGACGCTCCCTTCCTGACTTGGGGGTCTTGCTGCTTACTGATAATTCAGGAACATCTCCAAACACAGACACCAGGGGGCCTGGGATGCATTCGTTAAAGTGTAAAATATCAGACCCCCTGTCCCGCCAGTGACTCCCTTCCACTGCATCTGGCCGTGTCTGCCTACATGCGTAACTGCACATGCACAAACAATTTTCTCTCTACTTCCTTTCCTCACACATTCAAGGCCAGTTACCCCACTTCCTGCTTTAGTCCTAGTCTCTCCCTTCACAGCCCTGGGGACCCGTGCCCGTCTTTACCATCAGCCACTCTAGGCCCTGCTCTCCCACCCTGGCTCAGGGCCAGGGATCCTCACCTCCCCATAGACCCTAAGATGTCAGAATGAGAAGGAACGTCACAGGCCATGTGGCCTCGTTCATTTTAAAATACGGAAACTGAGGCAGAGAGCCAGTGACGGAATTGGAAGGCTAACCCAAGGTCATTGCTCTATTTTACATCCAGTGCACAGTGAGACGTAGAGAACTCAGACGGACTCCATCCCCGTTACTCGTCTTCATGGCCCCTATGTTTTCCTAGCTCTGGAGTGCAGACTTTTGGCCTTCTGGTAGCTAAAAGACCCATTCAAGGGGATGTCGTGAAAATACCCCGTGGTTGTGTTTAATGCAAATTTGAATTGGACACCTATAAAACCCTGTGATTCAAATACGAATAGAGTCTCGCTTTTCTGTGAAATCTAAAATAACGTGAATTTCCAACGTTACACCACTACGAACACGTGAGTCTTGAACTCGGTGCGGTTCGTATGGGAGGATTTCGGGAGGGTCCTGTATGTATGATCACGGAGGTGGATGAGGATCCCAGGGTCCCTTAAGGGCACAGATGGCATCATTGATTCCTGCTGTCTCCTGTCAAACTGGCACAAAGAATAGGCCCTTGGCAGCTGTTGGGTGGGGAAGGGGTACGTGCGTGGACGCTCTCCGCCCTGCCTCCCACGCAGGTCCTGCGGTCTCAGTCCTGTGCCTCTACTGGGCCAAGGCCTGGCGAGGTCGAAGCTGGGACAGAGCAGGCCTGTGAGCACAGGAGCTCTTTTGGGGGGGCTGGGCTCTGAAGAGCAGTTGGCCTCTTTGCTAAAACAGTGAGGATGATGGATTCCCCACAGCCAGGCTGCCGAGAGGTAGGCCGGGAAAACCGGGATGGGAGCCAGAAGGAAAATCTAGCAGGCCAAGGAACTTCCCTGCTTCTATGCCTCCATTAGGGAAACTTGCCCTGTGATCTCAGCCTTTTCGGTCCAGGAAATCCTGGCCTTGGGAGCTGCCATAAAGTGTGTGTTTGTTACTGGTTCCTGGAAGCCCCCTGCGCCGATGTCTGAAGCAACTCCTTCTTCCTTCTCACCAGTGTTGATAGACGGCCTCGCGCCTCCCGGGCTCTGCCCTCCGCCCCTCACCAGCCTCTTATTTAATTCTCCCAACGACCACCTGAAGGAAGGATCATCACTGTTGCTTCCCAAATAAGGAAACTGAGGTCCTAAGAGGTTAAAGAGCCTCAGTTCTCTGCGCGTTGGAGCTGGGTTTGGAAACCAGTGGACTCCAAACTGTGCATGCTGTCTCTTCTCCCAGATCCTGAGGTTCCCAGCATACACTGTGGTGGGACCCCGCACAGATCCCAGCCCTTGCAGAAATGGTACCTTCGCTGCATAAACCAGGTGGCTTGGCCTCAGGTAGACGGCAGGACGCCCCCTGAGATCAGCTCTTGCCCGAGCAGAGGCCAGAGCGACTGTCACCACCCCAAACCCGACAATACGGAGGCCGGGCCCCTGCCATTGGTGGGAAGGCAACTTTGCAGCCACACCCCTCTGGCTCAGCTCGGTTGCGGGGGGATCCCCGCAGACCACATCTCTGCCAGTTCTCACCTTTGCTCCCGCCATCTTCTTTTCCTGGAGGCCCTCGTTCCTTCTCCTCGACCCAACCCAACCCCTTTCCGTGGTCAAATCCAGTCTCCGCCTAGAATTCCAGTGATCCTGGCTGACCTCTTCCCGTCCGATGCTCCATGTTGGGTTAGGCAGCACATATAAATGATGTAAACGTGAGTAATGTAAGTCAGGAGAGCAAACTGGAGTAATCTGACAGGAGTGAAAGCAGGGGGCGTAGGGCCTAGAAGAAGGATCATCTGCTGGTCACAGTAGTTTGGGGTCACCGTGTGGAAATGTAAGACCCGTGTAGCCAGACTTGACTTTTAAAAGGATGGTGGAAACTCAGATTTCATATGAACTATCCCATTTTTAATGTAAATTAATGCCCACTTATTTTTTAAGGTTTATTTATTTTGGGGGGGGGAGGGGAAGGACAGAGAGAGAATCTCAAGCAGGCTTCATCCTGTCAGCACAGAGCCCCATATGGGGCTTGATCCCATGACCATGAGATCATGACCTGAGCAGAAATCAAGGGTTGGATGCTTAACCGACAGAGGCACCCAGGAGCCCCAGTTAATGCCAATTTATAAAACTCAGTGTATACCAAGAAATCTTGCCTTTGGCCTGGATTTGGGTTGTGAACAACCAGTTTGCAGCCCTACTGGAAAGTGTGTGTGGCACTTGGCCCAGTGTCTGAGGCTAGATGACTCTGCAAGACTCCCCCAGTTTTCTACAAGGTGGGGGGGGGGCTTCATTTCCCCACAAGTAGCTCCTGCCTCCTTTTCAAGAATAAGGAAGGTGTAACTGATCACATTTTTCCTTGATGCTCTGGCTATTATGAATCTCAGCTTCAAAACCAAGCTAAATCACAGAAATTACTTCTTAAGTTTTTCCTTTGTGTGTGTGTGTGTGTGTATATATATATATATATATATATATATATATATATATATATATTTCATTGTAAATGTTCCTGTGCAAATCATCACAGAAATTTCATGAAAGACAAGGTAGGGAAGAATTAAATTAATACATGAATTAAATAGGTGTTGGGTTAGGGACCATTTCTTCTCTTATCCTTACCTTGACCTCTTTCCAGGCCCATCTGATTGTGTGTATTTCTCAGGGTTCTTTGGTCGCAAGTAACAGAAGGCAACTCTGGCTGGCATCACAAAAGGGGAACCTTTTGGAAGACGAAGCAGTAACTTGGAGAATATAAGGAAGAAGAAAGAAAGAAAGAAAGAAAGAAAGAAAGAAAGAAAGAAAGAAAGGGAGGAGGGAGGGAGGGAGAGAAGGGAGGAAGGAAGGAAGGAAGGAGAAAGAAAGAAAGAAAGAAAGAAAGAAAGAAAGAAAGAAAGAAAGAAAGGAGAGAAGGAAGGAAGGAAGGAAGGAAGGAGAAAGAAAGAAAGAAAGAAAGAAAGAAGAGAAGGAAGGATGGAAGGAAGGAAGAAAGAAAGAAAGAAAGAAAGAAAGAAAGAAAGAAAGAAAGAAAAAGAAAGAAAGAGGAAAGAGGGAGGGAAGGAGGAAGGAAGGAGGAAAAAAAGTGAAGAACCCACCTGGGGAAGGATCTGGAATAAGAACTGTGCAGAGTGAGTCAGAATCTGACTCAGGTCATGATCTGAGACTGATGAATTCCAATCCTTGGTACCTGTTGCTCAGGATACAAGTTCAAGTTCGCCTGGATGGCATTCCTCTCTTTATCAATCTCATCAAGACTCTTACAAATTGGGAGAGTGAATCCCCAGAGGGAAATATGGGTGAAATTCAGGGAAAGAATGGATGTGCTAAATGGATCTCGTTGAAGTGTATTGAACTGAGCCAACCCTGGCAGAGTTAAGGAGTCCAGCATGGGAACATTCACTCACTTCTTTATTTCTTGTGAATCCAATGGGACCCATCGTAGCTGGGGTGAATCATGATCCTGGGAAGGAGACCTCATTCAGGCGGGTGGACAAAGGAGGAAGCAGAGGTCCCCAGAGCTCCTTCTAGGCTCCAGAATGAAGCAGACCTCGCCAGGCCCCAGAACAACACCCCAACACCCCCCCCAAAGGAACCTCCAATGCTACCCCTCCCTCAAGCAGGCTTCTCTGCTCCCCACGCCCCTCCTCATGGACAGGCTGCCCTTTCCCAATGCTTAGCTCCCAATGCCCTGTTTTAAATCCTAATCTCATCCCTCAGGTATGCAAAGCTTTGAGCCCCTCTACACGCCTTGTAGTTAAAAATTTGAATCAGGTACCTGGGGCCCGGGATCAGAGCTCTCGTTTCTTAGATTTAGATTTGAAACTGGTCCGATGGTCTCTCTAAACCTCCGTGGCTCATGTGTAAAATGTGGATAACACCGGCCTTTAAGGGCTCTTGGGAGGATAACAGGGGGCCCTGTGCACGAAGACGTTCAGGGAGCATTCTCTCGTTCTACCAGTATTTACCGAGCAACTACTCCGCGCCTGCCCATTTCCAGCCGCAGGGCTCGTAGCAAGGTGGACCCACCCCTGCCCTCCCGGAGACAAAGAGAGCAGTCGCAGAAACGCACACAGACGCAGCCTATCGCCAGTGGTAGTACCGTGCCAAAGAACAAGCAGGGAGCGGGTGGAGGCGAGGTCCACCTGCAGGAGGGGAGGGCTCCCTGCCCAGCTGAGGGAGCATGCTCAGTGGACAGCCTCCAGTTGCGGCCCCTTGAGGACGGACCTCACCGCAGAGAGCCGCCTCCGGGGCCCCACCCTTCCCGGGGTGGCCTCCGTATGGGAGCTAAGCGAAGTGACCTGCAGAAGCCTGGGGGACCTCTGGCCGGGGACACTGGCTCTCCAGCTCCTGCCATCACAGCTCCACTTCTTTCTCTGCCGAGCCCTGCTGCCACCACCCTCTTCTCTGCACGGGTGTCCATCCCTCTTAAACGTCTTTCTTCCTGTCCTGCATCCCTGCGTCTCTTCTCTTCTGTGGACTTGGCAGGGCACGAGGAAATCGACCACTTGTGATTTGAGGTAGGGGTCAGGGACAGACTCGGGGCGGAGCCCGGAATAAAATAAGGACAGGAGCGAGGAGATCAGATGGGGGAGACTGGTCTACAGCGGAGCCACATGTGCAAAGGCCCTGGGGAAGGGAGGGGACAAGCCAGGAGGCCAGTGTGGTGGTCGTGGAGCGGGTGAGGGGAGATGCGATAATGAGGTCATGAAGAGGCCAGACGCCCAAGTGATGTGGGCCATGAGGTCGTGAAAATCCTGGCTTTTACCCCCCCCAGTGAAATGGGAAGCCACATGGGTTTGGGGCTGGCCAAGTCTTGTGATCTGTCTAGTTTTAAACGGAGCACTTTTCAATGTGCAGACAATGAGCTGCGGGGGCAGGGAGCTCGCTCGGGGAGGGTTTCGGTGGCCGCGGGTGTCAGGTGACTGCGATCAGCATTCAGGAAGTAAGATCGTCGCCATGTGGTAGTGACGCGGTAATGACAGTGGTTGCCCTCATCGTGGCTGGTAGATCAAGGGAAGGCCAAGGGACACTCCGCCCCTCACCCCGTGGCCCTGGGTTGTGGTATTTGTGCACAGTTTACCTGCATTGGCCTCCCACGGCACCGCGGGCGTGTCAGGGCAGGGCCTTCGTAACCCTAACACACGTGTGGCTGCTCCCACCCACCCCTAAGCTCTGAGAGGACCACGCTGCATCCGAACACCCACCGTACAGGTTCTGCCTCAGCTCTGCCGCTGTTGATTTCATCCTCCAGAACTTTCTCCACTCATTTTTGCCGCCTCGCCGTCTGCTCCGGCAGAGGGCCTGGACGGACATAGGTTCTTGGGCCGATGCTGCAAAGCTCAGCCTGGGACGTGGCCTGGGGAGGCCGGGCCTGCCTCCCCCTGCTCCTCCCGCCCGGACCGCCTCCTTGCCTTCCCGCGTCTCTTTGTCTGGCCACAGGAGCTACGGGGGGCTGCTGGCGCTGTGCAAACAGGCAACCCCGCTCGGAGAGGGATCTTGAGGCCCCAGCTCCAGAGCAAATTCCATAATCAACTAGACTGAGTGATGTGTTTAGGAGGCCAAGGCTGATACAAACTGTAATTCACATTCCCTGGGCGCCCTGCTCTGTAATAAAGCCTGGATGTCAGACAGCCCAGCCAAGAGCTAACATACCTGTTTGAACTAGTCTTGTGCCAATGGAAACACGGCAGAAAAGAAAAACATTTAGCCAACTGTCTGATGCAAATGGGTTCTTTTCAGCCAAATGAAGAATGATCACCTATGCAGGGCCGTACCGGTAAGTTAAATGTTAATATGTGATAAAGAGTCGATCCACTCTTCTTTGGTGTTCATGAAGTAATGTCCCTGCAAACAAACACAGCGGCGGGCTTTCAGCCCCTGCCCGGCCCACCAAAGTCCGCCCAGGACCGAGCAGGGCCTGCCTTTGTCGTGCTGAGGGCACGCGGTGCCCACCCCCGGGCGCTGGTGGACCCAGCGTCAGAACGTGAACACGTTTCGCCTTCTCTGCGTGGAGTTAAGCGGTACTAATTTGTAAGTGACCCCGGGCAATCAAAACTTCCATCGAAACACCATTTAGCACGAACCCCATCAGCAAATTTCAAAATACAGGTTTCGCTGGTAAAATGGCCCCATGCTGCCGTTTTCTAGTCAAATATGTATTTAGCCCCCCGAGAATCCTTTTTACTAAGCCAGCAGCTCTAGCATGCACAATGGTTTAATCGTATATTGTTCTCTGAGTACTAACCCTTTACAAATCATGTGACATAAAAAGAAAAATAAGTAACATTGTAAAGACAGTAATGAGAGCCGTTGAGCTAAAGTGCCTCTTAAAGAAATCCTAATAAATTCCAGAATTTCTAGTCTTCTGGCAAGCTTTCCATTTAGAACAAAATCAATGATCAATGGCTCCAACGAGCCAGCATTAGGCTGGCATGCCTCCGGAGCAGGGAAAACTCATAGACGAAAGATGACATTTCAGGAAAAAAAGCTGACATTGAGTCCATCACTGTCATCGCTTCTGCCATAAAGCAGCTTCAAATATTAAAACATTTTTCATCTGTGCTGCATTATTGGCACCAGAAATTGTTTTCTCTCTGTCTGGTGCGTACTTGAACTGCAGCAGCGGTCCCCCGAGACTCGGGATTGTTACCAAGGCCTCATAACATATTGGCAGTTGACGTGGTGCTGGTCATGTACACTTGCCACTCACATGCGGAGCCTCCCCTCCCCCGGCCCGCAGGCGCAAACCGCTGTCCACGCTGGGGACAGCCCCGCCCCGACGCAGAGCCTGCGGGGCGGTCGCCTGCGGGGGGGGGGAGGCTGCTTGTGACCCAGTGGCTGCCCGGGCTGCAGACAGACGTCCGTCCGGGGCCTTCCTCTGGCCGCAGCCCCACCCTCGCCCCTGCCTGGAGCCCAGGCCGCCCCCCGACCGGCCTCAGACCTGGCATCTCCCGGGAGGATGTCACAGGCCTGTGGACTTAACAAGGCTTTGGCTGCGGAGGGGGAAGTCTTTAACAGAAGGCAGGCATAAGCCGCTTTTCCCTTCATTTCCGTGGCTCTGTGTCAAGATTCGGGGACATCAGGATGCACCCCTTTTGTGCCTGTCCTCACAGGGCTCACTGTTTAGACGGTGACAGGTCAGCCCGGGGGGCAAATGGCTTGGAAGGGCGTGTATGCCCTGGGTGAGTGTCATCAGCCAGTGCCCCCCCCGCCGAGGGTCACTCCGACTGTAGAGGAGGGTCCCGGGGGACCCTGGAAGCCCTGGCAGAACTGAGTGCCCTGAGCTGAAAGACTTTCCGGGTGTGTACAGCCCAGGAGGGGACCACAGGCCCGTCTGGGATGCCCATCTTTGTGAGAACTGGGACCCGGGATCTAGGTGTGGCTGTGGACATCAACCCCTCTCAGCCGGCACCCTTCAACTCCTTCAGGATGCGCAGCCCTGTGGCAAGCGCACTCCTCTCCAGTGCTCTCGGGGGGCTGGGCTCCCCAAGCTCGTTTCCGCACGTCTAGGCTGTGGGGTTCGTGAGGGCTGAGTGGCCGGTGGACGGCAGGACTCCTGCGTGGAGGGCCAGGGCCGCACCCTTGTGGCCTTTGGGCTGCTGGGCTTGGCAGGGTGGGGACACCCGCGCTGACGGTCAGGGCGGGCAGGGAGGGCAGGCACAGTGCTTACTCCATGAGGAGGGGCACCTGGGGCCCATGATGCTTCGGGTCATGAAATAAAACATGATAAAGACAGAGAGGGAGGCAAACCATAAGAGACTCTTAAAGACAGAGAACAAACGGAGGGTTGCTGGAGGGGAGGTGGGTGGCAGGATGGGCCGAATGGGTGATGGGCGTTAAGGAGGGCGCCCGTTCCGACGAGCACCCATATGTCATCAGATGTAAGTGATGAATCACTGAGTTTTCCTGAAGCCAGTACTACACCGTAAGGTAACGTGAATTTAAATAAATAAATAACCATGCTTTAATTCTAAATAAAATCAGCAGAAAAAAAAAAAAAAGGACTTTTAGGGCCCAAGCTTCTACTTGTTACTGCATCAATACAGTTGAAAAATGGGGAGCCCACAGAGGCCAAGGGTCTAGGGCCCTGAGAGAGGTGGGGCACACAGCCAGGGCTCGGGGGTTCGGTTAGGGGCCTCGAAAGCCTGCCGGGGCCGCACAGCCTCTGGGCAGGGCTCACAGCCACGTCCGCACCCTTGCTGTCAGAGTCCAGGCCGGTCTGGCTGCTGAGCTGGGCCCTCGGGTGGGAGGAGGGGAGTGAAGGGGGGGGAGCAGGAGGAGGTTGTATTCCCTGTGCCCCTCTCTGTCTTGTGCCCACACGTCCAAGGTTCTGGGGGACCCCGGGCTGGGCTCCAGGAAGCTGTGGTGCAGTGAGGAGATACAGCAAGGCCGTAAAGAACTTTAGAGAAAACGTGAGGTGCTGCAGCATACTGACTGTAGTAACCCGCTGGAGAGGTGGGGCACTCCCTGGGGAGGGGCCTCGGCGATGAGCCTGCAGGACAGGCCCCTGTCACGGGGAGGAGGCAGGTGCGACGCCGTCTGATCACTGACCGCAGGGAGAGGCCAGAGGAACTTGAAAACCCTGGGGTCCCAGACTCCCGAACCTGCCCTCTTACACCTTCCCCTGCCCCATACCTTTGCCCCTTCATCAGACGACCCCGCACCCATCACCCCGGGGCAGAAACACTCCAGGCGATTCAACCACCAGCATGCGAGGCTTTGCACACAGGGTCCCCACGGAGGCTCATTTTCTCATCTGCCAAAGGGGACTCAGAGTCTCAAGTACTTAGCGCTTATACACAGTAGCAACTTGGAGGAAGCACTGAGAAATCAACAGCCATAGACCTTCACACTGGGCTGCTTTCTAACTCACTTTGCAGGCTTCTCCTTGCCCCTCTGGTTCGGAGAGTGTGCAGGGGACATCCCTCCTGCCGCCAGGGTCACCTGACATTTTGCATCTTGCCGATCCTTATTTTAACCTTCAGACCTTCGGCACCACCCCCTAAGCTTCCCACTCTCCTAGAGTCCCCATCAACTAAGAAAGGAGCAATCCAGGTGCTGGGAACCTGGTCCTTAACCCAAGAAAGCATGCACATTTGCCTCTGGGCAGGGGGGGGGGGGTGCGGTGTGCTCGGGAGGCCAGGGAGCAGGGAGCTGAGCCCTCACTCTGACTCTGAGGTCTGCAAAGCCCCCCAGGAACAGAGCAGAGCCCTGGTGGGCCTGGAGGGGGAGGGGCAGGAGAGGGGCTTCAGCAGGTCTCCCAGCCTATAGACAAGGTGCAGCCCCACCTGAGAACCCCAGGCAGCGGGGCCAGGCTGGGGGGTGGGGAGGGGGGGGTTGGGAAGGGCACAGCCAGGTGTGAGGGAGGGAGGCTGGCATCTGGCTCCCACCGCCTGCCCGAGCTCCTGCCTTCCTCGCCTTTAATAACCATCCCCGCCGCAGAGGAGCAGCAGATAAAAACATGCCGGGTTTGGCAGTTCAGGCGAGTGGAGGGTGGATTATCAGGGCATTTAGAGGAAGGGGAAGGGAAGAGAAGGAGCGCGAGACGGAGACCACACAGGGAGCCAGCGCGCAGAGCCCCGCACAGCCATCTGCCGCGACTTCACTTGCCGCTCCGGAAACTGACAGACACTCCTTGAGCAAGGCCCAGGCCCGTCAGATGAGTCAATCAATCAAAAAAATTCTTATGAAACTTAATCATAGAGGGTCGTGTTAGGGAGTGGGGAACAGATTAAATTACCACGGTATTAGATACGGGAAATGATTTCTGTCAAAACCATCTTTACTGCAATTATAATATGTTAATTATGTATTTCATTAAGTAAGTGGATTAGAGTCTGCACAGATGAAATCATGTGGAGGCTTTGAATCATTTGCCGAGCACGGTGGGAGGACTCCTGTGAATGGAACCCGGTTAATTTGGAAAACTTTCACATGCTACATGCGATTTTTTTTTTCTTTCATAACCCTGGCCCCCAGCGCCGGTGGAGGAAGTCCGTGGCTCCCGGGTTGCTGAAAGGGTCCGGTGGCTGCCTCCATGGCCCTGGGGTCTGCACAGGAGGCTCCATGTGTCCGGGAGAAACCTATCAGGGAGGTTTCCTGCCTTCTACTGTGGGCGTCCAGTGGAGAAGGCAACGCTGAGGGCTTCCAAGGGGGACAGACGCCTCTGTGCCCCTGCCCGTCTGCTAGCAATGTCGGCAAAGTCCTTACAGGGTTCGTAGCCAACAGGCAGCAGGTGCAGAGACAGGATGGCATGGCCATTCACAGCCACTGTGTGGTGTCGGTGTGCCTATACTCTGCCTACCTTGTGGTGGCCACCTGCTCTTCCCATTGACCTTTGGGGGAGCTGCCCACTGAGCTCCCCAAAGCTGACGTATCATCTCTGCAGTGCAGAAGGTTACTCAGCTATGGACCGATGGCCCACAGCCACGGGAACCAGATGTTTCATAGCACCGATTCCAAGGTGGCTTGTTTAATTCTCTCTCCCTCTGGGCTCTCCTTTCCTGGTAAGCCGCAAGGGAAGAGGGCTACTCAGTCAACTCGTTTCCAGGAGCCGCTGTCTGTAGGGCTGAAGCAAGGCCATGGGCCAAGGGCAGCGTCTACCACCCGTGTCCCCTTAGGCGACCGTGGTGTGGTCCGCCCACGGGGGGGACACTCTCGTCCCCGTCTAAGCCCAGAATCTGGTGAGACGGCCTGTCTCAGCTTCAGTTCAAAGACACAGAGGCCACCAAGAAGCAAATCCTCCAACCCTCTGCAGTGGCCCATCCCCCATTCTTCTCTGGTCGCAAAGCCCCTCCAGGACCTGAAGGCCAGTTGAGCCATAAAGGAAAGAAAATAAGAGTTAATAATTATTTTTTAAAAAGAGGAGGTATCCGGTGACCATCACTGCCTTGCATCCCTGAGAATTTGGGATAACGGTAATCCCTCTGACAAAGGGAGGGAAGGAAAGAGAGGAGGCGGGCGGGCAGGGCCTGCTGGTGTGCGTGGCGGCATAAGTGACGGGAAAAGGTTGGCTGATTTGATGAAAACCCCATCAGCCTCTCTGGGGAGATATTACTTTCCTCATTATTCCACTGATTGGCCTTATTTCATCTGAAGAATGCCACACATTCCTTAAGGCCTGGCAAACCTCTTTAACAATATCCAGAAAAAAAAAAAAACCCCTATCACCTCCTTAATCGAAACAACAAGGAAATTAACACAAGTCAACTTCTTCCTCAGAGATCAGTTGAGAGACACACCCCAGCCCCTTTCTTCTGACCCAGGCACGCGCTCTGCAGCCCCCAAAACTATCAAATAAATTGCCTAAATGGTGCACACATTGGATGGTTGTGGGAGGAGCTTGTTCTCGGATATGGCAGTGGCTGGGGATGCTTTATAAATCCCATAAGTAGAACAAAGACTCAGCTGGGACCCCAGCATCCCCCTTTGCGCAGATGCAAAATCTTGTGTGATTGGATGATTCTGAACAAATGCAGTTTTCAGGGAGAGTTTGTCCCAATGCCGACAAAGCTTCACTTGCCAGCCCAACAACAGGGAGGAAGTATAAAACCCACGTGTGAAATCAGACTGAAACTGGCATGATCAATGGCCTGGAGCTTGCAATGACTGTGAAGTGCATTTTTTTTTTCATTATTCTTTAGCAAAGAGGTAAGATTTAATGATGTAAGTTAACAATGGATGATAATTTAAAGTGGTGACAATAGTTTAATTATTCACACACACACACAAAAGTTAACTTCATAACTTATTTCTTTGTAAGAACAAGTTCATTTAAAATATTTTGAACTGTGCATACAATTATCACTTAGACTCTTTCCTTCATGGGGCTTTGTAGAGACAAAGAGTCAATTCTCCCAGTAAATTTCTCACTAAACTGTTACACAGACTTAGAGCTCTGTCTCATGACAAAAAGGAGAAGAAGAAGAAGAGAAGGAGGAAGAAGAAGAAAGAAGGAAGGAAAGAAGGAAGGAAGGGAGGGAGAGAGAGAGAGGGAGGAAGGAAAGAAGGAAGGAAAGGGAAGGAAAAGAGGGAGGGAGGGGAAGGAAGGAAGGGAGGGAGGGAGGGAAGGGAGGGAAGTGGGGAAAGAAAGGATGGAAGGGAGGAAGAGAGGGAGGGAAGGAGGGAAGGAGGGAGAGAGGAAGGAAGCAAAGAAGGAAGGAAAGGAAAGGAAATGAAGGAAGGAAGGAAAGAGAAGGAAGGAAGGAAGGAAAGAAGGAAAGAAGGAAGGAAGGAAAGGGAAAGAAGGAAGGACAGGGAAGGAAGTAAGGAAAAGGAAGGAAGGAAGGAAAGAGAAGGAAAGAAGGAAGGAAGGAAGGAAAGAAGGAAGGAAGGAAAGAAAAGGAAGGACAGGGAAGGAAGGAAGGAAGGAAAGAGAAGGAAGGAAGGAAGGAAGGAAGGAAGGAAAGAAGGAAGGAAAGAAGGGAAGGAAGGGAAGGAAAGGGAAGGGAAGGAAAAAGAAAGAGAAACCCCACCACTGGGTCTTGCCTAGAATTTCCTGAGGACTCAGAAATTGGGATGGGTGGTTCCATACTACTGCATCTTTTCACTGAAATAGGACCCAAGTCCCCTAAACAATAACGTGTGTGTGCGGATGCATATGTGTGTATGTGCCTGGTGGGTCTTCCTGTACTTTTATCAGCCCATCTCAGGAGGCCTGTTTTTCCATTTCTTTGATGTGACTATCCAGCACTAGAGCTGATGTTGGGGGTGGTGGTGGTACAGGTCCAAGGGCAATGAAAGGAAATAGAAAAACTAAGTACTGGATTTGGGGGCTATCTCCTTGAGTTCAGAGCCTTTGGATAGTCTCGGGATTATATAATTACAATCCGACTGACCACCAAAGCCATTGAACCTTACCAAAGATGTCCAGAGGTGCCAGGGCGCCAGGGCTCTGTGAGGCAGATAGATGCCACCATTTCAGGGAACTGGCCCGCCGGGTTGGCAAAGCAGCAGGAGCTCCACAGTCTCCCACCCCTTCCGAATTTTCTGTCATGTGAACCTGCAGAATTCACCCTTGCCCAGCGCCCTATCCATCTCAGGTCCTCAGTTTGTCTCAACTGCCTAGCTGCTGTGATCTATGCTCCGCTGTTGGCAACGTTCCAGAAACTCCTAGAATCCGGTGGAGAGACACCTGAAATACCGTCACCAGACCCATGTCTTCATGCCCATGCCTGGAGAGAAAGCATCTCAAAGGCCTCCTAAAACCAAAGAAGTAAAACCATGGTTGAATCAACATAATGCCACTGTTGAGATAAAAATTTAACTACAACATCATCAAACGCATAGGTAAGTGTTTCAAAGTACCAAACGCCTGAATGTCATCGAACGTTTGCATAATCAAATATGGCAACTCCATGTGGCCATTTTTTTAATGACTCACTTCTCAGTATAATTATCTCATTGGACAGTTTTATAGATGAGAAAGCTTTTGGATACAACAGTAACAATTCTGCCATTGAATTTCAGCTATTTACTGCGGTCTGGTGTCTCATAGCTACAGTTAATGATACTGTGTGATAGATAACGACCAGTTTTCTACTATGATTGCTTTTCTTTTGTTGGGGGGAGGGACAGAGGGAGAGGGAGAGAGAGAATCTTAAGCAGGTTCCACGCCCAGCACAGAGCCCGACATGGGGTTCTATCTCGTGATTGTGAGATCATGACTTGAGCTGAAATCGAGTTGGATGCTCAACTGACTGAGCCATGCAGGTGCCCCATACCATGACTGCTTTTCCTAAAAAAAAAAAAAAAAAAAAATTAAAGAAGACGATAACACAGAACTCAATATTCCTACTGAAAAATGTACGCCTTGGACAGACCTTCAAAAATCTGGAGACCCATTCTTCCATTCCTCAAAAGAGAAGAGCAGTGCATGAAATTTAATTCCGTCTGCCTCCTCTAATCAAGTCAAAAGCAGAGAAGAAGGGGTGGAAGGAGCCTCACTTGAGCTGAGAGCGAGGTGCCATTGGGAACGCTGAACCAGTATTGAAGGCCATGACCATCAGCCCAGTGACGTCTGGTTGGTTCTCAATAAAGAATGTTCATGTTTGTTGACCAGATACCTCTTCACTCTTTTTTTTTTAAATTTTTTTTAATGTTTGTTAATTTTTGAGACAGAGAGAGAAAAGCATGAGCAGGAGAGGGACAGAGAGAGAGGGAGACACAGAATCTGAAACAGGCTCCAGGCTCTGAGCTGTCAGCCCAGAGCCCGACGCGGGGCTTGAACTCAACGGACTGTGAGATCATGACCTGAGCCGAAGTCGGATGCCCGACCGATGAGCCACCCAGGCGCCCCATAGCTGCTCCTTAAAGCTGCTCCACACGCTGGGTACTCTCTATTATTTGACCCTCTTTTGTTTTGCTTTGTAATTATCACCAACTGACTTTTTTGTTTTTGTTGTTTAAATTGTACTTGCTTATTGCCTGTCTTCCCTTCCAGAATGTGAGCTCTGTTACCACAAGGGATTTGTCCTTCTGTTTGTCATGGTAGGATGTGCCTAAAACAGTGCCTGGCCCATGTGGGTAAGCAATTAATATTCATTGAACACACGGATAGACATGTGTCTCTTCAGTTTGATGATCATTCAGACTATCTTTCCCTCCCTTAATCTAGTGGATGTGTTGATACACCGAACTGAAGAAGAGATTACAAAGGCTTAACCTATCATAGGGCCGTTGGCCAATTGTTTGTTCCCCTACGTTCATCCCCTTCTAAAGAAGTTTGTAGTTCTTCCCATTACAGGGACAAAGCGAATTTCCCCACCTATTGACCTTATGTCGGAGCAAGCAAGAGATGAGCCTTGACCAATAAAATGAGATCGAAGTGACATTGCTCCCATTCTGAGCCTTGGCCTTGAGAGGTCTTGCTTGTTTATGCTGACCCCTTGCATTTCTGCCAATCTCCATGAGAAGAACACACCCGGGCGAGTCTGCTGATTCCAGGAAAAGAATGGGAGACACCTATTCAGCAGCCCAGCTGAGCTTCATCCAGATGGACCAAACCCCAGCTAACCCACAGCCGTGTGAGTTACAGCCATGCGTTCATTGGTGTAGACACTGATATCATGCTCTTGTTTACTATGCAACAGTACAAGGCAATGCCTCATCGTCTGTCTCAACTGTGTGGCAACCGGGCCCCTGGATGAATGATCCTGAACCTGAGACCAACTAATTGGTCAAAATGACCAAGGTCGACATACCCACGTCCAGGCCAGGACGTGTGTCCTTCGTCACTCAGTGGAAAGCAGCGGAGGCGGAAGGGAAACTTTTCTAATGGAATGAATCTGACTAAGTGCCAATCACACCAGTCCACCCCGCCGTGAACTGTCTCATCCAGTCCTCACTCTACAGTGTCCCAATTTTATGGGCGAAGATGCTAGGCTTACTGACAGGACACTGCTTGCTCCTGGCCCCACACCTGAGAAGTCTAGAAAGAGCGTTTCAACTGCTGTCCCCAGAGAGCCTTCCAAAGAAAAGGCCCAAGTCTGTTTGCAGTTAGAGAAAATGGGTAGAAAAACAGAGCTAACCCACTAGTAGGGCCAATCTCCCCCACTCTCCACTCCCGCTCCCATCCCCGGAGGGGCCCCAAGTAAACAGTGGTTTTGGTCTCATCTAGACACGGCCATGCTCTCTAGGAACTATGTTACTTGGATGAAGGATATTTGTGGTGGAATCTTTTCCTTTCCTTCCCTCTTTTTTTTTTTTTTGGAAGTTTATTTATTTCTTTTGAGAGAGAGACAGAGAGAGAGCATGAGCAGTATAGGAGCATAGAGAGAAGGAGAGAATCCCAAGCAAGCTCCACATTGTCAGCACAGAGCCCTATGCTGGGCTCAATCTCACAAACCGTGAGATCATGACCTGACCCGAAATCAAGAGTCAGACACTTATTGACTGAGCTGCCTAGGCTCCCAGCCTTCCTATCTTCTTATCTGCCTTAGATAACCCCCTCCAACAGCAGCACATCACATAAGGGATGTTGGAATTCTGCCTTCAAGATGACATTAGTTAGTTAGTTTTATTTTAGAGAGAGAGAGAGCACACAAGTGGGAAAGTGGGCAGAGAGAGAGAGAGAGAGAGAGAGAATCTTAAGCAGGTTCCACGCTCAGCATGGAACCCCACTCCGGGTCTCAGTCCTACAATGGTGAGATCATGACCTGAGCTGAAATAAAGAGTTGGACCCTCACCCGACTGAGCCACCCAGGTGCCCCCAGATGACAACACTTTTCAAAAAAGGAATAACCACAAGTCCAATCTGTTTCTTTGTCAAGCTCTCCAAACACAGCTTTGTTGTGAGAAAATGATAATCCCCTTGGGAAATGGAATAATTGTGACTTGTGTTTGATGGTACTTTTTTTTTTTTTTTTTTTTGATCCCGGGCCTTCATTCACTCATTCATTAGATAGACTTCTATTGAGTATCCACTGTGA
This sequence comes from Prionailurus bengalensis, assembly GCF_016509475.1. NCBI lineage: Eukaryota > Metazoa > Chordata > Mammalia > Carnivora > Felidae > Prionailurus > Prionailurus bengalensis. Next base: position 21,952,711 of record NC_057352.1, on the reverse strand, counting down.
CCCAGGCACCTGCTCAGGCCTAAAGGTCCAGAGCCGCCTTCCTAAATAGGTGCCCCTGTAGTTTGGAAGCATTTCAGAATAAATTCCACTTATGATCATTTCCCATTCAAAGACTTCAGACAGTTTTCAGACCCAAGTCTCAAACTTCTCAGCTTCTTCTGCCTCTCCAGACTTGACAGGTGTCCTGCCTTACAAATCTCCACATATCACCACACGCGGCTCCCCTGCCCCTGAGGGGCCCCCTGCATTCTTCTCTGCTTGGGAAGACCCTGCTTGTTTTCCAAGACACCAGTCCAAAGGCCTTTCTAACGCTTAATTTTATGAGTCAATTTGACTGGGCTAATGGATGACCAGATAGCTTAGCTGGTAAAATTATTTCTAGCTGTGTCTGCGAGGGTGTTTCTGGAAGAAGTTAGCATCTGAGTCGGTAGACTGAGTAAAGAAGGTCGAGTAAAGAAGATTGTCCTCAACCATGAAGGTGGGCGTTACCCAGTCCGCTGGGGAACTGGATGGAACAAAAAGGCAGAGGGAAGACAAATTTGCTCTTTGTTTCAGCTGGAACACACATCCTTTCCTGCTCTTGAACATCAGCACTTCTGGTTCTAGGGCCCTCAGACTTGGACTGAGTGATACCACTGGCTTTCCTAGTTATCTAGCATCCAGATGGCAGAGTGTGGGACTTGTCAGCCTCCATAATCATATAGGAAAATTCTTATAATGAATATATATAGGCATCTGTATGTGTGTGTTATATAGACATATACAGACCTCCCATGGATTCTTTCTGTAGATTCCTGACCAATACAGCCTTAGAACCCAAGGGGCCTCCTTCCACTCCCTGGAGCAGAACCCATCACAAGCCCCTGAACGACACCATTGTGAATGGTCTGTATCCTACTGCATTTGAAGCAGACTTAGAATACATCCTGATGAATGATCTAGCCATCCCATTACATTGCACTTCTATACCTATCTGCCTCACCCATTGACAAGTGTAGCCCTTGAGGCTGGGGACCATGTTATAGAACCCTCAGCTCCTGCCAACGTCCAATAAAAATAAGTGATCAAATGTTATTCGCATACTTATTCTGCTTGTTGTTTATTTTTCATCTACCTACCACTAGATTGAATGCTCCTAGAAGACAGGATGTATTATCAGTTGCACTTAATGATGTATTTGTGAACACCTTAAACAGTGTCTGACATAACGTAAGTGATTAATAGAGGTTGCCGATGGAACGAATGGCTAGGAGCAGAGAGAGAGAGGGAGATGGTTCAGAACTTAGGTGCCAATAACACCCGTCTTCACATGCCTTGCATTTTCTTGAGGCAGACTTTCCTATTCTAATGGTCGCTGTTCTCTGTATTTAAAAAAAAGAAAAAAAGCCATTATATCCCCAAGGTGGCAAGACCTCCCACCCACACCAGTGCTGGCTGGTCAGGGCCACAGGCAGATATCAGGCAACCACCCAGGGTGTCTATTTAAAGTAAAGAGGCTTTCACTCCTGGATCATTATCCACCTGCAGAAATACAAAGATCTTTATGGGAACGCCATCTTTTCTGGTGATCACACCTCTAGAAATGATGTTATAAGGCCAGGAAATTGATTTCCTGCATTGCAAAATCATTCCTGGGGTCGTCGGTGTCAAAGCCAACTGGTTCATAGATTTCCTTTTTTTTCCCTTTTTTTTTTATAAGATAAAGTGCAATATTGTTTTGTGGGGTAAGCCTAATAAGATGTGATGAAATAAAAGTTCGTTCTTTGAATAAGTGTTATGGCTTAGCACAAGCAGCCAACCTTGGTCCCTTCTTTAGTCTTAACCTGTAGCGTTGCCCTCCCCTGTAAGCGAGAAGCGGGGGCGGGGGGGGGGGGCTGCGAAGGGGGAAGAGCCACTTTCCTGCCTCGCAGCAGAGTGCTGAACTGGTACAACCATTTCAGAGAGCATTCTGGCTGTAGGTGTCGAATCAAAGCTATGCAGGGGCGCCTGGGTGGCTCAGTTGGTTAAGCGTCCGACGTCGCTCAGGTCATCATCTCACAGTTCATGAGTTCGAGCCCCGCATCAGGCTCTGTGCTGACGGCTTGGAGCCTGGAGCCTGCTTCAAATTCTGTGTCTCTGTCTCTCTATGCCCCTCCCCCATTCATCTCTGTCTCTCAAACATAAATAAACATCAAAAAAAAATTTTTTAAGCTGTGCAGACACTCTAACTCAGCAATTTTCATGTAGGAATTTAATTTAGAGACGCTTTCTTATAGATCCACAGGAAGACCCATATGAATGGTGCATTATGGGCATGCTTGTAATATGGGGAAATGATGACAAGCTACTTAATGTCAATAGTGTGGTAGATAAAGAACAAAAATGTTGCTGTATTCAAAGAATGGAATACTATTCGGCACCTAAAATGGTTGTACTAGAGTAGAAGCAAGCAGACTGTAGGCAGCAGGCCAGATCTTGTTTGCCACCTGTTTTTGTAAATAAAGCTTTATTGAAAACTATACTCATTCACTCACGCGTTTTTTTACGACAAATATTGACATATGGTCGATGACTGCTTTTGCGCTAGACGACTACATGTCCTGCGAAGCCCAAAATATTTACTACCTGGCCTTTTTCAGAAAAAGTGTGCTGATCCTTTTTAAACAGAGCCGTGGAGCTCACCTTGGCCAGAGAGGGAAGACGACGCTGAAAGGAAGGGGCAGATGGCAGCACGATGTGTTACGACGACATTAGTGTGAGTTAGGCGCAAAAATACGTGACTACAGACAGAAGCCCACAGAAGTGGCCCGAATGGACCGGAAGGGTGTCAACCTAGCTCATAAATCCGAATTGCATATGTGAGGCCCCAGGAGGAAAGACAGCCTTGAAAGGAACCTCAAGTTACACGAAGAGAATGCTTTATTCTTCTCTTAGGTGGACTTGGAACAGGCATGACAGAATTGTGCTCCCAGGAGGAGGGTACGGTAGCCAGGGCACAGGTTTCCGGTGAGCCAGGCACAGGCCACCCAGTCTCGCCCTGCGCTCTCTCTCCTGGGGCAGGAAACAACCTCATTAACTGTAAGTGACAGTGCTGACCTAAGGACTAGCAGGTTTATGCAAATATACGATTCGGAATGTCCTGATTGTGTTTCCCCACCACTAACACCGCCACGCGGTTACCACAGAACTCATCTAAGACTGCACCATCCACGAGCCACGCGTGGCTATTGAACACTTGAAATGTGTCCAGGCCAAAAAGAAAAAAAAAAGTGCTCTGGATGTAAAACAAATGCGAGATTTCAATAAAATTGCAATATATCTCACTCCTACTTTGTCATACGGATTGGTTTGAAATGATAATATTCGGTGTATCGGTGTATCCGCTTTCTAGCACAGCTGTAACAAGTTACTGCTAACGAGGTGACTTTGAACAACACAAATTTATTGCCTTACGGTTCTGTAGGTTAGACGTCCGACACAGGTCTTACTGGGCTAAGACTAAGGTACCAGCAGGGCTGCTCCCCATTCTGGAGGCTCTAGGAGAGAATTCTTGCCTCACCCTCTCCAGCTTCTAGAAGTGGCCCACGTTCCTTGGTTCCTCTTCCGTCGTCCAGCCAGCAAGCACGGGCAGATCCTTCTCACACAGCGTCACTCCGACCTTCTCTTCCGCCTCCCTCTTTACTTTTAAGGACCCGCGTGATCACACTGGGCCCACCCAGACAATCTAGATAATATCGCTATCTTAAAATCAGCTGATGCGTGAATCTAATTCCACCTAGATCTCAATCCTCCTTTGCCACATAACATACAACCCCTACGGGCTTTGTACGTCTTTGTACAACAGGTCTTTATTTTGCCTGGCACTATTGTGCTGAGTAGAATCTATGGTTAAAATTAATTTCACCTGTCTCTTGCTGATTTTTTAATGTGCTTACAAAATTTTAAAGTCACACACGAAGCTTGCGTTTCTCTGGGACAGCATCGCTCCAAGGCAACGTCTGAAGGTGCTTTGCCAACCCTTAAGTTCACTGGTGGCAGGGAATGTTCATTGAGAGAAAATGCTTTCCTCCAAGCCACTCTTGAAGGTGACAGAAACACACCTCCGCCCTCAGAATAAATAATACGAACAACAGCTCATGTTTATTGAGGGTTTACTACACGCCCTGATATTAGATATTAGATATTAATTGGTTTCATCTTCATAGTAATCCTGAGACAGTTACCATCATTATTTACATATCACAAGGCAGGCTGCTGAGGCATAAAGAGGTTAAGAAATTTGCTCGAAGTCCCAAACAAGTAGGAGTCAGGTCCAGGCAGTGGATTCTGGAGACTTCCCTCCAAGGACTGTGCAGGTTTTCAATGGCAGTTTGCACCCTAAGATGTGTGAACGGTGCTAGACGTAACTGGCTCAGGGTTGTGCTCCCTGCCTCCCCCCCACCTCTCTGCAAACAAGCTGCAAATGACACCTTTTCTTCACGCAGCCTCTCAGTGTGACCCTGGATGCCCACTCTTGGGCTGTCCCTCCGCATCTGCCGTGGGTACCTGAGTACGGCTCACGTCAGGCTCCACACGTGACTGATTTGTATCCCAACAGCGGCAGAAATAGGCCTCAACTTCTAAGAGCCTTAAATGAAGGGACAGTTTGATTGCACACTTACCTCTCCATATATACGCAGATCTATAATTTAAATACCGCTGTATTATGGTTAAGATATTTGTGCATGCTCAGATGCCAGAGATTACCTTAAATATCTTTTTATACACGTGGAGATGTGTGTGTGTGTAAATGTGTTGGGCACCCTCACCTTTCCCATCGATCCCATCCAGCCCCTTATGCTCTCTTAAATGATATCTCTACCGTGCAAGATTTTTTCACATAGTTTCAAAGTTAGCGAAAATCTATTTAACATTTATCTACATTCACCTTAATATTTCCTTACACACACACACACACACACACACACACACACGCACACACACATCTGACACGTAAAAGCCCCTGGTGACCACACGGGTGGGAATGTCTGTCTTCGAACGAATACATACACCGAAGTACAACCATACCCCCCAGAGGAACATTTTTGGATTATTTTGGCGATTTTAGGTTCTGGATCGCTGACACTGATGTGGTTTTCTGCAGTGTGTTTAACCCAAACCCCTCACATATTAAAGAGTACGCATACCTGGAATTATATGTCATTTATTTTTCTGCTTTTCCTAATCTGCTCTCTATTTGACTTCCTTTTAGGCAAATGCAACATTTGCACAGTAGGAGATGCTTTCTGGAAACTCATCTGCAGCTCCTAATATCTGGACACCCTCTGGGCTGCCTCTCCACTCGGAGCCTCTAGCTTCTTGGTCTTGATGTGCAGGGTCCAATTAGGCAGGTCTGTAGATGCATTTCTGGACTCGTGCTATTTTTTTTTTTTTTTTTTTTTGCCAGCGCTTGGCAAACTCTTTCTGTAAAGGGCCAGACAGTAAATAGTTTAGGCTTTGCAGGTTGCCTGGTGACCGTTACAGCTCAACTCTGCTGGTGTGTGGCACGAGCCTCAGACAATATGCAAAAGAACAGGCATGCCCGTGTTTCCATAAAACTCTTTCAAAAATCAGCGATGGGTCTGAATGTGGCCCCCTGGCCGGACCTTGCCCACCCCTGCCAGACGCGAACGTGAGTTTCTATTTCCGGAGATCTGTAGGTCATTTTCATATATGTCTCGTCAATGTCCCTGGTTCATATTTGAGTGTCCGAAGGAAAGGGAACACATTGGTGGCAGTGCCGAAACATAATTAGGTGGTAAAGCCAATGAGGGGACACCCGGCATCATTCCCTGCTTACCTGCTTCCATTCTCCTGTGAGCCTCTGGAAGATACGAACTGTGTCCCATTCTTCGACTCTTCCCCCACCCCTAGCACGGTGTCTGCCCCACAACAGACCCTCAGCAAGGATTAAAGGCAATAAGCAACACTGTGAATGGTCTAATTTTCATTAGGTCAGATTTTTTTTTAATTTTTTTTTTAACGTTTATTTATTTTTGAGACAGAGAGAGACAAAGCATGAACAGGGGAGGGGCAGAGAGAGAGGGAGACACAGAATCCGAAACGGGCTCCAGGCTCTGAGCTGTTGGCACAGAGCCCGACACGGGGCTCGAACTCACGGACCGCGAGACCATGACCTGAGCCAAAGTCGGACACTTAACTGACTGAGCCACCCAGGCGCCCCTCATTAGGTCAGGTTTTTAAGACCTCAAGTATAGTTGTCATTGAAGACTTTTTCAGGAAGTTATGAGGATATTCTTGAATGGACTGTCGTTAACTAGTGTCTGACTCAGGTGAAATGATAAGTCACGATGGTTTTGCAAATAGAGGGGGGAAGAGTTATCTCCTGGGTCACCAAAGTTGTCTTCAAACACTTGAATGGATTACTGGGACAGTAGACGATGGCTTTTCTCAAAACGGTCACAGAGAGCTGGATCTCCTCTCCCCTCTCCACCCCATGGCACACATCACTTCCTGAACATGGAATTTTTTTGACCACTGAGGCCAGAGAAAGCCTCAGCACCCTTGTTAACGCCACTCTCCACCGGTCAGGTAACCTATGCTATAAAATCTCTTTGTTATCCCCAAACCAAATGCTTGTGGAGTACCTACAGTGCACTCTGCATATGCTACGTTAGGCAAGATTTTCTGAATAGAGCGAGCTAACAGAAAGATGGCGTAGGCAGGAATGCCGAAGTAAGGGCCACTGGCACCGGGAAAGGTCCCAAGGCATGGAGCCCCTGGTAAGTAAAGTAACAATTCCCTTTCTTTAGAGCTCCTATGGTGTGCCAGGCCCTACATTAAATCTTTTATGTGCCCAACTGAATCACACAGCAGCCAGAAAGGCAGGTCTCTTCCACTAACTAGATGAGAAAAATGAGGTTCCTGACATATGTTAGGTATTCCTAGCATCAGCTGAGAATGATACCCAAGTCTGAGGACACGAAGCCATGGAGCCCAGGAAAGTGGACTCAGCAGGAGGGGAGAGATGATGGTTAATTTTCTGTCAATTTGACTGGCTAGAGGGTGCCCAGATTAAACATTATTTCTGGAAGTGTCTGTAAGAGTGCTCCTCGCTGACAGGTTAGCGTTGGAATCAGTGGACAGTAAAACATATAGCCCTCCCCAATGTGGGTAGGCATCATGCAATCCATTGAGGGCTTGAATAAATACAAAGACAGAGGAAGGGGAAAGTGTCTCCTTCTTTTCTGCCTTACTGCTTGAGGTGAGACATCTTATTTCATCTTCTCCTGCCCTTGAACTGGGATTTATGCCATTGGCTTCTCTGGCTCCCAGGCCTTCAGATTCAGATTGGATTATATCACCAGCTTTCCTGGGTCTCCAGCTTATAGATGGCAGATCATGGGACTTCTCAGCCTCTACAATCATGCGAGTCAATTCCCCATGAGCAATCAATCTCTCGATAGGTGATAGATAGATAGATAGATAGAGTATAGAAAGGACAAGCTTCTGTGTAGGCAAATGCATGCTTGAGAATCAGGCTGTAAGAATATGATACGCATGTTTAAATGAATGGATGGATGACTGAGCAGGTGGGGGAGTGAGTAGATGGATTACATGGGCGGATGGGTGGATGGATGGATGGATGGATGGATGGATGGATGGATAGGTGAGTGGGTGAAGGGATGAGTGGGTGGGTGAGAGAGTGGATGGATGGATGGATGGATGGATGGATGGGTGGATGGAAGGATGGATGGATGGATGATGGGTGAATGGATGGATGAGTGGGTTGGTGGGTGGTTGGGTGGATGGATGGATGGATGGATGGATAGGTGAGTGGGTGAAGGGATGAGTGGGTGGGTGAGAGAGTGGATGGATGGATGGATGGGTGGATGGGTGGATGGAAGGATGGATGGATGGATGATGGGTGAATGGATGGATGAGTGGGTTGGTGGGTGGGTGGGTGGATGGATAGATGGATAGATGATGGGTGAATGGATGGATGAGTGGGTTGGTGGGTGGTTGGGTGGATGGATGGATGGATGGATGGATAGGTGAGTGGGTGAAGGGATGAGTGGGTGGGTGAGAGAGTGGATGGATGGATGGATGGATGGATGGGTGGATGGAAGGATGGATGGATGGATGATGGGTGAATGGATGGATGAGTGGGTTGGTGGGTGGTTGGGTGGATGGATGGATGGATGGATAAATAGGTGAGTGGGTGAAGGGATGAGTGGGTGGGTGAGAGAGTGGATGGATGGATGGATGGATGGATGGATGGGTGGATGGAAGGATGGATGGATGGATGATGGGTGAACGGATGGATGAGTGGGTTGGTGGGTGGGTGGGTGGATGGATGGATGGATAGATGATGGGTGAATGGATGGATGAGTGGGTTGGTGGGTGGATGGATGGATGGATGGAACCAGATCAGCTAAGGCAAAGTTTGAGGTAGAATTGGTAGCATTAAGGCTGGACAGGAAAGATGGCACCCCATTATGAAAGACCCTGAATGTCACTTTTCAGAGCTCGACTTTATTCTGTCATGGCATGACAAGTGCAGCAAGGGAGTAAAATTACTGGCATGATACTTTAAAAGATGAGTATGGCCCCAGGGACAAGGGTGAAAAGGATGAAGCCTAGAGGGATTATTGAACACCACTAATTGTGTGACAAGAGGTGTACCAGGCACCATCCTAAGTGTCTAATCCACACAAGGGACCTAGGAGTGGAATGTGTTTCTATCGTCCCTGTACTACAGTGAGGAAGCCAGGGCACAGAGCATTAAAAGCCCACCTGAGGTTGTACACACAGCGAGTAGTGGAGAAGCTGGGGTCCAGTCCAGACCCTTGACCCTGACACCCTCCTGGTGGTCAGCCAATGGTCCAGAAGACAGTAAAGGTGACCAGTGTGGGGTGCAGGTGGGAGGGTGCAACAAGCAAGGTGTCAGGCCCATTGCCTCTTAGATACCGACCTGGAACATCATTTGCCCCTGGAAGCTTAAACCCATGGCTCTTCATCCATCTGACTCTTGGGGATCCTGATAGTTGTCAGAGCTTCTCACCGCTGCAGCCCAGTGGCTCCTTTCAGAACAATTTCAGGGCCAGCCCTTCCTTTCCCTTCGGCCTGAGCAATCAGGGCGACCTGTGTCCGTAGCCCTGATGACTGTCCATTCTCTGATCTTCTCATTTAGACCCTGCCTCTGTCACTGCCCCATAAGACCTGTTGGAACAGTGAGGTGTGCATCTTGCCCCACATACTCAGCCTCTCAGGGCTTGGGATGAGGAGGGGTAAGGAGAGAGCCAGAAATTTCCCCAAATGGAAATGGAACCTTTAAGCCAACGTAAGCAACATTGTCAGACCAGAGTTCCTTGGGCTGGCCCAGCGTTGACAGTCAGCAACAACCCAAGTGTGTGGGTTTAAAAGGGCACTTCTGTGTCTCAATGGGGACTGTGGTTTGCACGGACTTTCCAGCTTAAGACCAGGTGAAGGCCCCTGTGCTCTGCCTGTCAACCCTGGCAGAGATCACCTTTGCCCCTGCTCCTGAGAGCTTCCAGAGACCCACTGGGACCCAGGACCTCAGGCCAGGAGCCTGGCTCACCCTTCGGGGATAGGAGGGTCGGTATTCCCTGTCCACTTAGACTATAATCTCCCTGAAAGTCCCACTGCTGAGCAGTAGCCCCAGGAGGTGCTCGACAAGAGCTGCCAGAAGGAGAAAAATCTAGATAGGTGGGATTGAAGACTTAATCTCTACTTAATAACCGAGCGAACAATTACCAGCACTTTGTTGTGAAAGTGCAGTGCTTGACCCTTTTGCAAACATTTTCCTGGCTCCCTAGAGCCTAGCACGGTGCTTCACACACAGTGGGCCCTCTGTAAATATTTGCCAAACGAAGGACTGAGTGAGTGAGTGAGTGAAGAAATAAATGAAGAAGCCGAAGCCTGGGAATCAGAGCCCCTCGGTGCAGTCTAAGCTCTTTCACCCCCTTGTTAGATGAACCTTCGGCGAGTCCCATTCCCCTCCCTGGGCCTCAGGTTCCGTGGCCTTGTCGTGGATGGTGGGCCTCTCGGGGCCCACCTGGAATTCTGCTCTCGTCCTGGCAGCCTGCACCCCGGGCTGGGTGCGGCGCCCAGGGTGGCCCAGCACCTTTCTCCTCTTTCCCTCTGGGGGGCGACACTGGAGGCTTCCTCCCGTTGCAACAGGACACCAAATGGTTAAAGCACCACCCATCGTCTTTGATTTATGAAGTGGACGATTGGACCGGGAAGCAGAGACAGCCCTTCTCACTTGCAGAGGGAGGCCCCCGAGAGCAGTAATTCTGTGCACACAAAGGCGAGCGATGGCCTTGGGCCCCGGCCGTGCCGGAGAGTCCACCCTGCCCAGCCCGGCCCAGGGACGACGCCAGGGCCCGTGTCCATCCTGCTCTGTGCAGGGACGGAGGCGGCTTGGTCACCTGGGCTCCACCGTCCACCTGGCCCCGGGGACCTCGGCGGCCCAGCCTCCGCCCCGGGGAACCAAAGTGCAGCCCCGCACCCGGTCGCTGCCTTTCAGCGGCTGCCAATCTATCAAGATTCAGCTACCGCTGTGAACCCATCAACTCCGTGGAAGGGAAAAAAGGAACCCCTCACCACAGCAATTATTCATCCCGGCCTGAACTTCAGGTGACCTTTCCTAGTTCCACAGAAGTTACAGATGCCAGCACCTTGGTGGGTCGGATTTTGTTTTCCCCTGTCTTCCTTTAACAGACGCATTTTTTTTTCCTGGTACGTGACCCTCTTTTGCAAATTTTTTTTTTTTTTTTTTTTTTTTTTTTTTTTTGCCAAACGATCTTTGGGTGGTCCGTTAGCCACGATAGGAGAGCAACGTTGGCCTATCGAGAGAGCCGATTTCACACGAAAGAAGTCATCCAGAATAAAAGAAAAGCCTATGACCTCCTTCAAGGGCTGTATCGCCTTGAAAGACCCCCAGCAGACCACCCCCAGGCCAGCTCACCCCTCTGGCGTAAACAGGGGCTACTCTGCACCAAAGGCCTGGCCCTGACCTGCAGGGATGCAATGCTACCAACTCGGTGTGTGTGTGTGTGTGTGTGTGCGCGCGTGTCCCTGAGTCGCAATAAGGGTTACGCAGGGTGTAAGTCCCTGTGTAAATTTAAAGTGACCTGAGGGACATAATTACATAAATCTCATCATGAGACAATATACTTTTTATTTGTTTGAATTTTATTTGTATTGGTAAAACTGACCTGAAACTGACACAAGTTTATTAGAAAAAGAACTCTGTAAAAGCGAGTGGGCTGGTCTTCTTAGTTAAGACGGATGTGCCAACTTCTAGTATGATTAGAGAAATGGATAACTCACTAACATCTGTGCAAACCACAATAAAAAGGGATTTAGTGTTACCCCAAGGAAGGCAAGAGAGGCTGTCTGTCCATTAAACGCTTTATTACAGTGCCAGCAGGTTTTTCTAATTCAGTTACTCCTGCACGGCATACAGCACTCTGTGACGGCCTGTCATCCCACCAGACAGTGCTCGGGGCTGGGAGGTTTTGTGCAAGGTAGGTGACAATCAAATGAGCCACTGAGAAGAGAGGGGCGCCTGACCCTCGTGAAGGATTAACTACAGAAAGTGAGTGTGATCATGTCTCACCATTACTTAGAATTTTCAGTCAATTTCTGAAAATATGAGATAAGTTCTTAAAGAGGCAGTTTCCTCAGGAGCTCAGCAGACCCGGTGGGGTTTGGTTACACACTGTGTCGCAGGGCGCCTGGCGAGACGGGGCCTGCCAGGGAGGGAGGAGGCGCGCTACCTGGACGGGGTAGGCTGAGCCAGGCCCTGGAGCCACGTTTGTCCAGGAATAACGCAGCCAAGAAGGAAGAAGAGGGAGAGGTGCCTCCTGAAGCCGGGTTGCCCTTCCCTCCCCCCTCCCCGGCACCGCGAGTCCAGCCTCCCCTGGGGACAGCCAGCCAAAGGGGCAAGGCCCTCGGGGGCTCTTGCCAGCGTGGGGTTCGCAGAAAGCCTCTCCAGGCCAGCTGCCTGAGATGCTTGGGCCCGTTTGGTGCCGGCATGGAATGCCCACTTTCCATCACCCCTTCCCACCGTCTGCAATCCCCACCCCTCATTGGGGGGCCGTCCTGCCCCACAGGACCTCTCAGTCTGGCAGCTAAGCAGGCCTCATACTTTAAAACAGGCTAGATGCCCAACACAGGCACACAGCGTTTGAAATGTGTCTAACCGGCCTGGCAAAGGAAGATAGGGATTCAAAGGGAGGCAGGACACATTTTAGGGCCCGAGAGGAGTCCATTCCTGTTTATAGACCAGAGAGCTGAGACACAGAGAAGAGAAGGCTCCACCCAAACCGCCAGGAGGTAGGGCTGGGAGGAGACCCCTCACCTGCCTGCCGACTCCCAGGCCAACAGAAGTTCTGCATGGACGGGGGTGGTCTATAGTGTAGAGGCTTTTTTGTCAAGCTGGACTAAAAAGGTGATGTATCCCTTTGTATCTGTATATTAAAATGAGAAAAGTAAACCTCAGACCCCTAAGCTTGGTTCTGCTAAAGCAATTTAACATCTGCTGCCACCTGAATCTAATTGAAACAATTCATTATCAAATTTACTGATCTGCTTAATGATTTTGTATTTCTCTTTCAAAATCACCTTCCGCCTTAGCTAGCCTAGGTAAATTACTCTTGCCTTCAAACCTGAGAGCTTGAAGGGACCTGAAAGAACATCTAACTCAAGCACTGCCCTTTTAAAGACGGGATCACCGGGGTGCACGGTGGCGGGGGAGGGGCGTGGGCTTCCCCGAGGTCACGGGGCGAGTCAGGCAGGACTGGAACACAGGCCCAGGGGCCCCACTCTGCTTCATCTCTACGGGCCAAGCAAAAGAGGGAGCAACAGACAGGGGTGATGACAAATGGGAAAAACAGGAGGAAAATAAAAAAGGAAGAAGAAAGAAGTTAAAGACGGGGAAGGTGACAAGCTCCCTTTCCGGAGCTGTGCAGTTTTTTTTTTTTTTTTTTTTTTTTTTGCAATGTTTTCTCGGTGGCAGTCTGTTAAAGAAATACTTCATTGTCACCGAGCACAGAGTCATTAAAGGCACCTTGGAAATTTGGACCCTTTTACTAGAATCAGGGCTTAAATAGCAACTTAATTTATGACACTTCTCGAGGCTGATGGCATTTTTGCTCTCAGGTAAGGTCATCTCAGTGTACCCCCTCCCTCTGTCGCCTCCTTTTAGCACAACTCAAGAGGTGGGATCTCTTCACTTGCAAGTAACTGATGTATTCAACTGCTAAAATGTAAGTCACATACGTATGGAAGCACGTGTGAGTTCACGGTGTGTTTCTAAAGAGAGCTCCTTTATATCTGCGTGTGAAAGAGAAGGGCAGAAGGGGGCGGGGGGGACCCACGAATGAGCACGTGAATAATTAGATCAGAGAGAGATGCCACCTTTTCTCAGGGTTGGAACTGTGAGGGGGGAAAGGACTAGCACGTAATTGACATAATTGATCTGGTATTTTTTTCCCTTTTTGCTGCAGTAATTTTTATGCATGCCATTGTTGCTGTTATTATCCAGGATGTGATCTTCTGTGGTTGATAATACAGACTAGATATGAATGCGTGTATGTACCAGCCAATCACAAATCTATAGTGTCTATTTCTGCATCACCAGGTGCTATCTCATGGGAAATATCCTCTTTTTTGGCAGGCACACAGAGCGCTGCATTATCTGTCATTTTCATTAGATTCAAGCTACAGCTGAGCCAAAAAGACTTAGTTCTAGCATATGTGCTCAAAATGGCCAAGCTGTGATTGTCCAAATTCACCCTTTCAGGATTGCATTACAGACAACTGGAGCCGAAGCTGGAAATTGGAGGGAGCAAAGTACCTGAATTCCACTTGGGCAACTGTAAACACCAGAAGCTCCTAAGATCGGAGCTTATTATCGTAATCATCTCGAAGGATGGCTTCCATCGGAAAGTTCAACATTTTTTTTTAGCACATTGTAGGTAGGGATGGGGGGGTGGAGTCAGCCTAGATTGTGAGGCCACTTAACAAAGAAAACCCAATCTCTTTCGTCGCCCCCATGTCTCTCAGGGCACCCGGGCGCTCTGGGATGCTACAGATCCCATCCGCAGGCCTTGCCCTAGGCCAGCTAACCTTGAGTCCTGTACGATGCTGTCCACTGTGGGACGTGTGACTGGAGAGGCTGCTGGCACGAAAACCATCACACATTCAGCAGTGAGCAATTTCTGCAGGAATCGGAAGGGACCAAAGAGGCAGCGTGCGGTAAAGTTGGGTCTCTAGGCAAGTCTCCATCATGATTTTATAGATTCGATCTTATATTTGAGCGTATGGAGAGGACATAGCCAAAAAGTAAACACAATTTACAATGCTAAAAACTGGAGAGGGGCGCCTGGGTGGCTCAGTCGGTTAAGCGTCCGACTTCGGCCCAGGTCACGATCTCATGGTCCGTGAGTTCGAGCCCCTCATCAGACTCTGTGCTGACAGCTCGGAGCCTGGAGCCTGCTTCGGATTCTGTGTCTCCCTCTCTCTCTCTGCTCCTCCCCCGTTCATGCTCTGTCTCTCTCTGTCTCAAAAATAAATAAACATTAAAAAAAAAAAAAACAAACTGGAGAGCCACTGGGCTGGGAGGATGGTTACTCTACCCAGGGAACTTGATGTTACTTTAAAGCAGTCATGGGGGGCGGTGGGTGGAAAGCAAAGGCTAGCTGTTCAAGCAGAGAACTGATTGTCTTACAAACCAAAAGGCCAGTGGTAATGTAAAATGGTGCCTCCGCTGTGGCAAATGGTTTGGTGGGTTCTCAAAATATTACACATAGAATTACCGTATGATCCCACAGTTCTACTGCTGGGTATGTAGCCCAAGGAATTGAAAGCAGGGTTTGGAGGCGAGATGCGGTCTATACATACAGAGGAATATCACTCAGTCTTAAAAAGGAAGGGACTTCTGACACATGCCACAGTATGGGTGAATCTTGAAGACATTTTGCTACGTGAAAGAAGTCAGTCACATCAAGATAAAAACGGTACGATTCCACTCATTTGAGGTACCCAGAGTAGTCCCGTGCATGGGAACAGCAGGGCGGTTCCCCAGGGCAGGTGGAGGGGCAGGGGAGTTATTCCCCGATGGGGACAGACTTTCAGTTTTGCAAGACGGAAAGAGTCCTGTGGGTGGTTGGTGGTGGGGGTCGCATAACAATGTGAATGCGGTTGCCGGCACTGAACTGCACGCTTCAGAACGGTTAAGATGCAACCTTGACGTTGTGTGTATTTTACCATAATTAAAAACTGGCACATAGGGGCGCCCGGGTGGCTCAGTCGGTTGAGCGTCCGACTTCGGCTCAGGTCATGATCTCATAGTTCGTGGGTTCGAGCCCTGCATCGGGCTCTGTGCTGACAGCTTGGAGCCTGGAACCTGCTTCGGATTCTGTGTCTCCCTCTCTCTGCCCCATCCCCACTCATGCTCTGTCTCTCTCTGTCTTAAAAATAAATAAAACATTAAGAAAAAAAACAACCTGGCAAATAAATGATTAGAATGGTAAATTTTATGTTAAGCCTATGTACCACAATTTTTTAAAAAAGAAAGAAAACAATAGGCCCATGTCTGTTTCCTCAGACCCTCTTCAGTGCCCGGCCGGCTTGCGGGCCAAAGATGGGGAATACCAAGTTTGAGTTTTTGTTTACTACGCAAATTGACTCTGTCGACCAATTTCACTGGTAACCAGCTAGCCTCACTGGTAAGCGAGTATTCCGGAAACACCTTCGTGTACAAGCAACAACAACAGCCAACACTTTTCTGGCCCCTTCGCAGAAGCAACCCCCTGGCCCCGTAGCCTCCCCCGAGTCTGTGCCACAGCAGTCCCCAGCCGTGCCGTGTTCTTCCACATTGGCACCGAGGGTGAGCCCACACCGGGCCATGTCTCTTTTGAGCTATGTGCCAAGTTTCCAAGACAGCGGAAACATCCACAAATTGGCTATGAGGGGTGCCTGCTGCCCCAGACTTGTCCTGGGTTTTCATGCCAGGGTAGTGGCCCCATATGCCATGACGGCGGGGGGAAACCTGTTCATGAAAACCTTCTCCTGAACCACAGAAGTACTGGCCCCTTGTCCACGGCAGGTGGCTCACCATTTTTCATCTGCACCGCTAGTACGGGCTAGTTGAATGACAAGCAAGCAAAAAGAAACATGGCACGAAGGTTCCGGCAGCCAGGAGCAGGTCGGGTCCAGGAGTGGCAAGTCCCCGAGGAAGGTCATCGTCGCTGAGTGGGAACGAATCCGAGGATTGCTGTCTTCGTCAGCTCTGGCCGCCGTAACAAAATACCGGAGATTGGGAGGTGTAAGCAGACATTTATCATCTCAGAGTTCTGGAGGCTGGACGTGTGAAGTCGGGGTGCCATGGTCAAGTTCTGGTGAGAGCTGTCTTCCTGGCTTGCACAATGCCAACGTCTTCTTGTGTCCTCAACTGTCGGAGAGACAGAAGGAGGGAGAGATAGAGCGAGGGAGCAAGAGAGCCCTTCCTCTGCTTATAAGGGCACTAATCCCATCACGGGACCCCACTCTCGTGACCTAATGCCGTCCTAATCACCATCCAAAGACCCCATTTCCAAATGCCATCACCTTGGAGGTTGGGGCTTCTACATACGAATTTGGGCGGGGGAAGACACAGACCTTCGGTCATAACAGATTTGATCTTTACTCTTCACCAAGCCATTCTTCCTGCAGCTGGAGAGAGTGCCCCACACCCTGCTCTCGCGCTGTGGACCCCCCTGTGCAATTTTGCAACTCCCTGGGCCCTACGTTCTCCCCCATCCCTCCAAGTCCAGCTGGACTGGAAAGTTCAGCTTAGGAGTAAGACATTACAAGTGACCTGCAAAATACTTTATTTTTATATGACGTTCGGCAACAGGATCCCTGTTGCCTATTAATTGTACCATGTTTTGAAACAACACAAGAATTTTTTTTTTGTATTAAAGGAAATTTCCTCGTGTATTTTCCTTCAATTATCACCATGTTACTGGAAACGAGGTAAGGCAATCTGAAAACAGTTGAGTGAGAGAATATACAAACAAACTTTCAAACTGTCTTTCAGCAAGTGACGCTTAAGTTATTGAATATGCAAATTGCCTTATTAAAAAGAATGATGTCTTTTTCAGCAATCAGTTTAATTACAGTGGAGTCCTTCAATAGAAAAATCAGCTTGTGTCTCAGAATAAAAATTCTTTAGAAAGGGAGTTTAGGTATAACAGATCGAAATGAGAAAATTTACACTTGGTGGGAAAAGGGGCTCTGCGTAAATGGGGCGCAGGCTGCGGAGACAGGTGTGGGGGAGCCGTGGGGGAGGCGTGGGTCTTCGAGAGCCCTGCGGGCATCCGGCTGAGCCCGTCTGTCCGTCTGTCTTGCATCCTCCTTCTCTAAAGCTCAGAGAGAGGAATGAGGTGCTGGTCTGTGAAAGGTGTTTATCCCAAGTGTGTGAGGGGGCTATACCTGAGGCCACACATCTTCTACAGGGCAGCTTGGATTGGGCAGGCAAGAGGCTGAAACCCCGGGATCAGAACAGAAGGGCTTTCGTTACGTAGAAGGCCTCCAGAACTCTGTCCATTCTGCTCCAGGCCTTTCTCTCTGTCCCCTGGGGACCCCCGAACTTTGCCTGGTCTTTGTCCCATTGCCCCAGAATCTCCTCCCGGTTTAAGGATCAGAAATCCCAGAAACCACCCAAAACATCCTCCCAGTTCAGCTGCTCCAGTATCATGGTAACCTCTGGAAGAGGGACACATCAGGATTTAGGGCAGAGGTCTGAATCAGACTTCTTAGGTTGGCTCTCCACTGCATAGAATGACAACTTAGTGACTGGAGGCCAGCCTTTTAGCCTTTCTATGCCTCGGTTTCCTCACCTCTAAAACGGGAGAGAAAATACCGCCCACCTCACAGGATGCGTTTGAAATGCAAAGAGAAACACCAGGCAACACTCAGAGTAGTACCCCACCCGTACTAAGCCTTCAGTTAACCCTCACCGGAGGTAGTAAGGCAGCAGAAGCAAAAGTACAAATCTCCTGTGTATACTCTGATACTCTGTTATAACTTTCACACGAGTCTAAAATACAAAACATGAAATTCACACATATGCAAGAAACGCACAGGCAAATGTTCCTTCGGTGAACCTTGAAATCTTGAGCACCTACCATATGCCATCAGTGAGCAAAACTGGAAGGAAAAAAAAAAATCCATGTCCTTTTAAATTCTAGTGGAAAGACAAAACAATAGCTGAAAAGCATAATAAACACATCAACTACATAGTATTTCAGAAGTATCTCCACGGAACAAAGAAAGGTGGCTCAGAAGACCTGGAGTGAGGTGAGCAGCTGTAATTTAAATATTGCGGTCCAAGTAGGTCTCACTGAGAAGGTAAAATTTGAGCAAAGACCTCAAGAAGGTGAGAGAGTGAGCCATGGCTATCTAGGGGAAGCGTGTCCCAAGCAGAGGTGCAAAGGCCCAGGGGCAGAAGTGAGTCTGACATGTTCTAAGCACAGCAGCTGGTCCGTGGGGCCAAAGAGGTACTGAAGAAAAGTAGGAGCCTGGGTCATAAAGTGACAGGGGCAGATCACATATAGTCGTGTGGACCACCTTAAGGACCCTGGTTTGCATTTGGATAAAATGGGGAGACTCGTGTTTTAAAAGGAAAAACAGTATTCTGAGTTTATTGGGATGGAGGGGGACCCATGAGGAGGGTACAGCACATACCCAGGTTAGTAGCTGGGGTGTGAGAATATTCTAAAGAGCAAAATCCAACACATACACCTAGCCGATTAGATGTGGGGGGAGAGAGAGGAGACAAGATGACTCCAAGATTTCATTTAACTAAACGTAAACTAGTTTGTAAGTAAGGAATCCGTGGCTACCTTGTGTGTTGTAAAAAAACAAAACAAAACAAAACACAAAAAACAAAAAACAAACAATAAGCCTGTTGTAAAAAAAACAAACCAAAATAAATTTGATCTAAATCGCCATGGCCTTACTTCTAGCATTTTATTCCGTACAACTAAATACACTGCACATCAAAAATGATGTCACATTAGGGGCGCCTGGGCGGCTCAGTCGGTTAAGCGTCCGACTTCGGCTCAGGTCACGATCTCGAGGTTCATGAGTTTGAACCCCGCATCGGGCTCTGTGCTGACAACTCGGAGCCTGGAGCCTGCTTCGGATTCTGTGTCTCCCTCTCTCTCTGTCCCCTCCTCCGCTCACGCTCTGTCTCTGTCTCTCAAAAAATAAATAAGTTAATTTTTTTTTAAAAAAGATATCAAATTAAGAACGTATCATCTAGGGGCGCCTGGGTGGCTCAGTCGGTTAAGCGTCCGACTTCAGCTCAGGTCACGATCTCTCGATCTCGCGGTCCGTGAGTTCGAGCCCCGCGTCGGGCTCTGGGCTGATGGCTCAGAGCCTGGAGCCTGCTTCCGATTCTGTGTCTCCCTCTCTTTCTGCTCCTCCCCCGTTCATGCTCTGTCTCTCTCCCTGTCTCAAAAAGAAATAAACGTTAAAAAAAAATTTTTTTTTAATAAAAAAAAAGAATGTACCAGCTACATCCTGGATGGAGAATACTCAACACGAGAAAGTTCTGGGCATCAAGTGGTACGCCGTAGGTGCTCATGAATGTTTCACTTCTGTCTGTTCCTTGGGCACACTGAACTTGTTCCCACCCCAGGGCCTTTGCACGTACTATCTCTTGTTCCTAGAATATCCTTCCTGCTCTTTGAACAGCTGGCCCTTCTTCCTCATTAGCTCAAATACTCTTTCCCTGACTTAGGTCACTCTCTACCCGCTACGCACTCAGGCAGGAGAAGTTTCCTCTTATTCGGGAAAGGATCAGCCCTTTTGTTCTCTTCAGGCCTTCGACTGATTGAATGAGGCCCCCTCACATTAGGGAGGACCATCAGCTTTACTGGGTCCACTGATTCGAGGGTTAATCTCATCCAAACACCCTCACGGACACCCAGAACAGTGTTGGACCAAGGGCCTGGGCCCAGTCAGGCTGACCCATAAAATGAACCATCAGAGCTGTTTTGCTCCCGTTAAGTTCGGCATTTTATGAGGGCGTCTTAGCTATTCGTTTCTTGGTCTTTCTATCTATGCATGTGTCTTCCCTGTAAGGACATAACCTCCACCAGCTGTTTGTTGAACGAATGAACCCGTGAATAAAGGAAGGGCAAACAGTCCCACGTGTGGCTTGAGATTTAGGAGAGAGGGGCCTGGAATTTTCTGAGGCCAGGTGACGTTGGTGTGGAGAGGAGACGGTGGTTGATGAGAAGCAGGAGCCTGGGGAAGGCAGGAGGGGACTGGGGCGAGGGACCGGGGAGGAAGTAGACAGGATGAGATCAAACCTTACGGGAAGAGGCAGAAATGCATCTCTGACAGCCAAATCCCCCTGCCTGCATCCTGGCTTTTATTTTTAATCTGGAGTGCAGCATCTGACCTGGCCCCGCTGACTGGGAGCCGGAGCCACAAATCAAAGCCCGAAGCAGGGTGGGTGCCAGGCTGGGCTTCCCTGGGGAAGTGAGGGGGCAGCAGCAGTGGAGGTGAGCCCGGTGGTCTCCCGAGCCCCAGGTGGCCGTTGTCTGTAAGGCAGAGGGGCTGGGCGACCGAGCGGTTCATCACGATGGCAGGGGACCCCAGAGAGAGGCTAGGCGGGGGATGGACACGGGGCAGCTTCTGGTAGACACAAACAACCCTTGGCCCAGAGCTCTCACGTCAGGGATTCTTGGTGGCGTCACAGGTTTTGGTCCTTGTTGGTCGCTTTTAATGAAGGCAAGAAGGGAGAAGCCACCATCAAGCGTGAAATGTTACATGCATACACGTTATCAAAACTGTTGAAGGGAAATGCCCCACGTATGACTTAAGCTGAAATCATCCCTCCCGGGTTGTCATGCTCTGTTTAAAAATAAATCTTAACTAGCATGACTGGTTTTTGAGGCATTGTTTGGGTATCTTTGTCGGGGGCTCTCTGCAGCTGGAGGGGCCGAGCTGCGTCCTCAGAGTTCCACCGAAGTCTCAAAGGCAGGCAGGGGTGACAAAGGACAGGTCTGTCCTTGGCAGACCCACTGGGAGGCAGAGGGGAGAGGCTCCAACTGGGGCCCCGGGTGGACGAGGAGGGCGCAGGAGTACCCGGAGACACTGAGCCAGGGGACAGCGTGTTCCTTCTCCTTCCCTGTGCAGGTGGCCGCCTGTCGGGACCCAGGCAGGAGCTGACGGGTGGTGCTTGGGGTCCGTCCCCTTCGTCCCGTCCCTGAGCGCTGCAGGCCTGCCATCTGTCTGTACTGAGCCTGACTCTGTGCCCAGACCTCAGGGAGGCTCTGCTCTGGGAACCAAACAGGTGGAGACACAACCCCAACCCCAGGAGCCTACTATGGCGGAAGGACCCTGTACCAAGAGAGAGGAGCCCACTCAGGGACAAGAAGGAGACACACGGGGCGGGGCTGTGACTTGGGTCTGTAGAGGTCAAGGCCAGGGCCTTGGTTCTGGGTGTGCCCAAGGAGGAGGAGGCCTTGTGGGCTGGGGGGAGGGGGAGGGGGGGGGGCTTGAGTCAGGTCACACAGGTGAGAAGAGAAGAATCCAGGCAGGTGACAAGGATCGAGGCAAGGCCTGACGGTACCAAAAACCCGGTCCGAGGGACAGCCTGGGTCCCCCGCCAGATCCCAGTAACCCCGAGGAGGTGGGGGTGGGGAAGGACCGATGGACGACGTCTGTCATGGTTGACGACCAAGTTCCTGATTTTCAGAAGCGGCTGTGGAACATACAGCTGAACAAGAATGCAGGTGGGTCAACAAGAAACCCAAAAGAATCAGGGGGAAAGATGCAGAGACGCTTTACAGACGTGGAGGGCCTAACAGCCAAGGGCCCTAGGAAATGGTGCTCAACCTCATTAACCGTCCGGGAGATGCGGACCTAAAGGGCAATGAGGTGTCACCTCGCAAAATGGAAAGCTGGAAAACACGGGAAGTGACGAGGGCCAACAGCGCTGACGCCCTTCCTGGGGGAAGCCGCCTGGCGTTCCGTAGGCCGCACACCCTACGCGTCCCGCACGGGTCCAGCGGGAAGGGGTGAGTAAGCCAGCCACACCCTGCGTGAGCCTCCCTCCCTGCCTCCCTCCCCCCCCCCCCCCGGGGCGGGGAGCAATCCAAAAGCCCATCCCGTTCCCGGGGGGGGGGGGGGGGGGGGGGATGGAGAAGTTGGCTGTGGTGCAGCCGCAGCAGGTACCGCGGCCTTGCTACGCTTCAGTGTAAACACTTCTGAAAGTGACTTTGGGTTTGGCGACGATGGGAGGAGCTGGCCCTTCGGGCTTCCAGGAGCCAGAGGAGTGGAGTCAAGACAGTGGTTGGTGTCCGTGGTGCGCTGTGGCTTTTAAAGCATAAATCAGACGGTGACAGCCTCGTTTGTGGCTCTGCGGTGCATTCTGGCTGCACTTAAAATAAAATTCAGACCTCTTACCACGGCCTCCAAGACCACATGTCCAGCCCCCCACAGTTCCTCCCCCTTCTCTCCCGCTGCCCGGCCACCTTGCCCTCGCCAAGGTCAGTGCCACCCCCGGATGTTTCTCTGACTAGCTTTCTCTTGCCCCGGCTCTCTATTCAGGCCATCTCTGGAGAACGCTTCCCTCACCGTCCTCAGGACGGCTGCGCCTAACGGTGCCCAAACCCCGGGGACCCCGCCGTGGCTCTTACCGGCCAGCGGCTCCTTCTTTCCCGTGGTGTTTCTGGATTTTCTTCACGGGTGTTATCGGAGGCGCTTAGGAGTCCGAAATGACCTTGTTCATTATCATCTGTTGTTTGCTGTCCGCCTTCTCCCGCTGGGGCCTTAGGCTCCTGGAGGGCAGAGACCTGGGCCTTCTTATTCACAGCCCCAGCCTCAATGCCTAAGCCAAGGCAGATGCTTCCTTCTTGTGTGCCGGATGAATAAACAAGTAAGCAGCTGGCAAGGGATGTCGGCCACGGGAGCTCGCACGCAGTGAGGCCCTGAGCCCGGGGTCTGGAAGGGTTACCCCCGCTGGCACTTCCCCCTCCCGGATGCCGGGAGGGTTATGGCTATCCCCGTTTTCCAAGGTGGGAAACTGAGGCTTGCAGAGGCTAGAAGCCAGCCCCCTAAGTACCGGTGACAAAGCACCATTTAAACTCAAGTTTCCTCCCCTAGCCAGGCCCTGCGCAGAGCCCCAAACCCCTCCCGGTGCTCGTCCATCACCGGGCAGACTTCTGGGCCCTCTGGGTCTTTCAGGCCCCTCGCGAAGCGAGGGGGCGTCCGGGGACGCACAGGGGTGGGTGCAGTCTGGTGTGTGACCGGCCCTGTGGGCTCCGGCCAGGAGCCCATCTCCTCCCTTCCCCCCATCTGAGAACAGTGCCGGCGGCTGTCACATCCCACTAAGCTCAGAGGCTGTTTGTTTCATTGATGGAGACAGCTCCCACGGCAGTCCAAATCCAGCTTCAAACCACCTTGGTAGCGCCTGGCCACGCTGACCAGATCGAGTTTGAAGCTGACTCAATTATGGGAGCTGTTAGGTCCGAGCTTCCGGACCTTCTCCACGTAGAAGCTGAGGCCGCTTCCCACAGCCACAGCCAGGGCCCGGGACCCTTTCCAAGGGGACACGGTGCCTCTGGGCAGCCCGGGGTCCTGGATGTGGCACCCCCCAGCAGCCCGTGCAGCGTGTCTGATGGCCCCTCACCCTCTGTGCTCTGGAACCCCCTGATGGAGAGAAGCCCCAGCCAAGGAGACCCCTATCTTCTCTCCAACATCCCTGCGTCCCTTCTTCGCTGACCCGAAAGCAAAGCTCTCTGCTCCCCAGGCGGCCCCTCCCGCTTCTGCCCGCCCGTCCCCTTTGCGGCCTGGGCATCCACCTGTCCTGCGTGCCCACCCGATGTCTAATCGGCAGGTCCCGCCGGGGCAGCGGCGAATTCACTGCGCACCCCACGCAGGAAGGCTTTGCCGCTCGTCCGACATCCCGTGCCCTTGTGCGCAAACGACCGTTTTCCATAAATCAGGAGGGTTAAAGGTTATCCCACTCTCTTGTCACCGAACCCCGTGTGCATCCTGCTGTGCCCTCCGGAGGGGACAGAAGGGCCGGAGTGAGGGTGCCCGGGGGCTGCTCCCACACGCGGACGTGCGGTGAGGGCTGCAGGACGCAGCACGCCGGCACAGTAGCAGGGTCCCCACTGGCCACAGCTTCCCTGCCTCCCTGCTCCCCGCCTCCCCGCGCTGAGGCCCGTGTCCCAGGGAAGCACATGCAGGGAGGGAGGAGCATCTCTGCTCACGTGGTTTCCAGGTTGGCCCGCAGGTATTTGGGGATGGGTGAGATCGGCTCACTTTGTGCTACCAGGATTTGGCATCCATTTCAGTGAGAAAATCTGTTACCCCCAGTCCCGGCCTCTTGTGGGTAGATCACAGGATATCAGAGAAAGCCCAAGAGCCCAGGCACTTGTCCCCAGTGGGAGCACCAGCTCCTCTGAGGGCCACTGCCCAGCTGGGTCCCTCTCAGCTTGCCAAGGGCGAGGCCTGGCCCCAAGCTATTCCCCCTCTATAGACCCAGCACCGCGTAGGATCAGAACAGAAATGCCGAGGGTATTTAGTGGGCTATCTTATCAGCTTCCGAGGGCTGCTGTGATAAACTCCCACAGGCTCGGTGGCTCAAACAAGAGAAGGGCGTTCTCTCGCTGTTTTGAAGGGATCTTAGGGTCTCCATAGGGCTGTGCTCCCTCAGGGGGCTAGGGGAGCACCCATTCCTTGCCTCTTCCAGCTGGCAAGCCTTGGCCCTCCTTGCCTCAGTCAGAGCCACATCGCTCCAATCTCACAACTGTCTTTACCTCCCCTTCTCCCGTGTGGGTCCCCGGGTCTCATCTCCCTCTGCTTCTCCCTTGTAAGGATGTGCATGACGGCCCGCAGGGTCCGCCTAGATAACCTAAGAGTAGCTCCTTCTTTCAAGGCCCCTAACTTAATCACAGTTTTTGCCGTATCCGTTAATAGTTGTAGGTTCCAGGGATTGGGAAGTGAATGTATCGGGGGGGGCGGGGGGGAGGGCATTTTTTTTTTTTTTTTTTGTCTCCCAGAGCTGTTACATAATAACTTGGGATCTCAGGGCAGGAAGTTTCTCCTTTGGTGCTCACAGAGACTGAAGGGTCAAGGGGCTATCATTGCCTCATTTGCCACGCTGGGCGGGAGTGGGGATGGAGACAGGGCTGAGATACACCCCCGACATCCATGAGGATGATGAAAGGGAAGTGTAGAGGCCCTCGTAGTCAACATCCAGCTTCTTGCAGTTGAACACCGTTCAATTACAGGGCCTTGGCGACCGGAAGTGTAGACCCTTGGAGTCTAGTGGGCCTGGGGTTATAGCCTGTTCCTGCTTCCGTTTCCTCACAATGCCAGCCCCCAGCAGGGTTATTGCGAACTTTTCTTTTAAGTTTCTTTATTTACTTTGAGAGAGACAGAGACAGTGCAAATGGGGGAAGGGCAGAGAGAGGGGGAGAGAGAGAATCCCAAGCAGGCTGCGCACTGTCAGTGCAGAGCCCGATGCAGGGGCTCAAGCTCACGAAGCTTGAGACCATGACCGTGGCCAAAATCAAGAGTTGACGCTTAACCGACTGAGCCTCCCGGGCACCCCAGGGTTATTCTCCATCTCAAAGGAAACAGCAGATGCAGGCACCTAGCTGCAAGTTTAGCACACAGCAAGCATCCAATCAATGGTGGATGTGATTGTTCTTTTTGTTGAATTGGACAAATGTTTCCTGATCCTTCCTGCGTGCTAAGCACCGGATGGTGGCATCGGTTTGCTGGGACAGCTGTCAGCGTCACCCAGTGCTGGCACTAACAGTAGTGACAGCACTCCTCATCACTATCTGCCCCTCCTTCCTGCCTGCGTGCCACAAGGGCACATTGAGAACATTCCACGTGAGACACGGGGGCGAAGAAGGTGACACAGTCCCTGCCCTTCTCTGCAGGAGTTCTAGGGCAGTGGCACAGAAGGAGATTGCGTTCCCAGGTGAGAGTTGCGCCTGGACTTTGGAGGATGAAGCTGGGAGGAAGGAGAGGCCAGTGATGCCTCTTGTAAGAAGCAAGGCTTGAGCTGAGTCCCAGAGGTGATACCACCGGGTATTTGAGCTTTCGATGCCAGGAACCAGAAGGTTGCTAAAGAAATGGGCACCTTGTCTCTGGAGAAAGTAGTAGTGGGGATCAGCAAGCAATGGCTGACCACACAGCAAGAGTCCCTTCTTGGGCAGACCCTGATAACGACGCCGATGGTAATGACCGTGTTATGGTTAGATGGCCAGAGTTCTGGAAGGAAATCCAGGTCACCCCCTAGGATGACCGGAGAGAGTTTAATGACAGGACCACTCACAAAGGTGTGGGAGGCACCAAGAGAAAACACTGAAGATTATCAGGCACCCAAGGGATGACATCAATGGACGGCCATCACTATTAGTGTTTCAATGCCTGAAGGGCCAAGGAAGGGACCATTCCCAGACCCAGAGAGCGGCACTAGTCGGAGAGGGCCAACCGACAGGAACTGTGGCCTTTAGCAGAAGAATGCAGCCGCTCTTGACCTGTGGCACGGAAGAGAGAGAGCCAGGGAGTAAAGACTCTAACTTCCCTCCGACCTTCTCTTGTGGGGTTCCCCATTGGCCATTCCCAGCTGGAAGTCAGAGGGCAAGGGATCCTGTGGATGGAATGCATACGGTCATCTTTCTGGGATATCGGGGGCGGGGGTGGGGAAGGATGGGGAGCATATCTGGAGGGGCAGAGAATCTCACCTGTGATTCCACCTAGGATGATGTCGATGGTGATGGTGATAATGGGTATTGATAGTTGTAGGGGGATGGCGATGGTGGTGGTGATGATGATGGTGATAATGATGCCCATACAAGTGGTGGTGGTGATGGTGATGATGTTCGTGAAGACCGATATCATTATTGAGCTCCTACATAGTCACTCACTCTATTAACGTCTTTCAATCTTTACACCAGCCCAGTAGGATAAGACAGTAGAGATTCTTGGACACTTGGAAGATCTACGTGAGGATCAACAGCCAGAATTATCCTCAGCTCCATCGGGCCTCCCCGCAAACACAAGGTTTGGCAGGGCACCTGGTCCTAGTGACTTGGGTTATAATTACATGTAAATGGGCTGGTCTTACTACTTTTCTGTGAGCTCCTCTATGTAAGCTTGGTATCTGCTTATCAGTACAGCCCAGGGCTTGACGATATCTAACTGCCCCTCAGAATTCACTAAACCAACGAGGACGCACGAGTGAATGAATGAATGAGTGAGTGAGTGAGTGAGTGAACGAACGAATAAAGAGAGACTCCATGGCAACAGGTCACAGAGAGTAAGCTCTGGGTCTCCCACCTGCTCTCCGTGGAGCCTGACTCATCATAGGCACTTAGCAAATATTGGAGAAGAGCCAACACAGTGGCACTGTGGTATTTCTGTTTTCTCTGGTACACATTTCCTCATGTCTAAACATGGACTGAAAACCATCCAAGCTTTCCGAAGCTATTTGGTTCCCTGAATTTTGCCCAAGCCCAAACTCCGAGCTAAGAGTGGGGATGTTTGTATGACGTCTCAGTGCAGCACATGGAAACCCACAGCCCAACATAGCTCAGAATTGCTAATAACCTTCAGATTGTTGTGTTAATAAGTGAAAATACAGAGAAACACAAACCTGTCTTCCTGTTAATGTTAATTTTGGTCCCAAAAAACGTTGCTAAAACATATTGCTGGGCATGCCACAGATGTTCCTTCTCTTGCACGTGCACGATATTCAAAGTGAGAGCTGGACGCTTTGACAGAATTTCTGTCGCTTCGATGATAACTGCGGTCAGGCCATTTTGCTACCGCTCGGGTCTGTCGTCTTATCTGACCATTCCCCTGTGCAGGTTCCCATTGGGGCTGGCGTGCAATTCTGTGTTTGCTACCACAACCTGCTCAGTAGACTGATAAAGGTAAGCAATTGAAAAAATAAGTTGAGCTGTGTCACGTTCTTGTCAACTCACCCCCTAAATTTCACTCTATGCAGAACATACATGATGGTCTGCTTGGTGGGGAGTGGAGTAGAATCCCAGGTTGTCTGTTCCCAGAGCTCATTAGGGTGAGAGATGACATGGAAAGATGTGTGGCTCTCCAGCCTGATACTGAGGCTTTAACTACCCTGGATAGAAGAGATTTAAAGCCACTTATCAGTTTTTAAAGAACCAAGCAGAACAGCCCTGCATTCCCTCATCTTGTCCTGGTTTATCTTCTATGTGCAGGGGCCATTTTTAAGAACAAGAAGGTGTCATAATTTAGAGTGATTACAAGAGCCACCCAGCATTCCGTGGCTTCAAGGCCTTTTCCTGACCATGCAGGGAACAGATTGACATGGGCATCAGCAAAGTGGGGGCGGGGTGGATTCTGTGTCTCCGGTGCTGGGGAGCTACACCCCCTGGGGCAGGGAGGGCTGTTTCCTCCCAGTCTGAGAGTTCTTTAGAATCCATCCGCAATGGCTGGCATCTGGGTGAGAGGAGAGAGAGCCCTTTGAGAGCCCCGGGGAGTGAGAACAGAGGGCCACTCAGGCACCAGGAGCTAGACTGAAGTCAGCTTCTGGGAGGAGGCGCCATGTTAAGTACAAGTGTGGGCATTACCACCTGGCCTCACACTAATAGAATTTGTGTTTGGTGGACGTACCCACCGACCAAGGGAAGAAACACACAAGGAAAAGGTGGAGATCTAGTCCCAGACCGGGAAACCCTGGAGGTGGCCTTGTCCTCTATCTAGTTATTGATTTATTTTCCCATTTTTTTCAGCCAATTCCATCAAGTGAAACATGGGCCACCTCGCTGGGGATGCTCAAGGATGACTAATTAATGGTGTAAGGAGCCTTCTGTCCTGTGCCAGGCTGAGGGGGCAGCTATACGCTAGACTCCAAACAGAAGCCGGAAGAAGCCAGAGCCCTGGCCAGCACCACCAAAACTCCTGTCTCTGTTCTCACCTCTGTTGCAGGTGATTTCAGTGTCTGTCCTTACCACTCCAGTCCACCATTGCTACCATGGGGATTAGAAGCCTTGATAGTCACGTGCTCCAAATAAAGACAATCTTTATTATGCATTGAGTGCAGGACGTGGGCTTCACAATACCCTCAGCGTGAGTGCCATCAGTCTCTGCCCACAGTTGGAGCAAGAGGGGCTCCTCAGATGGAACAGCCTTCTCCAGAGGCTTTTGGAGAGGGTTAGGTTCAAGGTGGCTAAACACCATCTCAAAGAATCACTTGTGCACCAACACTGTGTATCCAGCTAAAGCGGAGAGTGGATAGGACTGCCTGCCAAATTCAAGACCACAGGCAAGTGTTCCAGAGAGAGTCGAATCACCTGGAAAATAATCTTCAAGCTCCTCTCAGTTGGGTCCCACTGAAGCCTGCCTGGGGATGGGGGAAGGCATTTGTGTTCATAAGTGTTCATGCGACATTGCCGAATTACAGGTCCCACAAGAATGCACAGCCCCCAGAAGAAATTTAAACCCTAGGAAGGGTCTATGAAGGATTGATCCTGGACCCTTACCCAAGAGCCTCTTTCTAGGTACTTCCAAAGGAAGCAGCATCAAGCAGAGGTCCTCAGCAGGAAAGGCAAATTGGGCCTTTGCTTGTAATGGCAGGCATTCATCAACTTTCTCTTCAGAACCGCCTTCCTTTGCAGCCAGAAATGCCTCCATTGTTTTAACCCAAATGACAGAGAGGCCACCATGTGTCGGATGTGATCATGGGAGGTCAGGTTATTTCCTAGACCAATAATGCATGGATAAGAATCTACTTGTGGGGAATAAGTGAAGTGAAACTCAATGGCTCAAGTAGGGGGTGTGATGGTTAACTTTTTGTGTCCACTTGGTTAGGCCACAGTACTCAGGGATTTGGTCAAACACATCTGGAGGCTGCTGTGAAGGTTATTGTTTAGATGGGATTAACAGTGAAACCAGTAGACTTTGAGTAAAGCAGATTACCCTCCATAATGTGGATGAGCCTCATCCAGTTGGTTGAAGGCCTTAAGAAAGACCTTCCTCAAAGAAGAGGGAATTTTGCCAGCAGACTGCCTTCGGACTTGAACTTGTAGTTCGACATCAGCTGTTCCCTGTCTCTAGCCTGTCACCACACCCTGCAGATTTCGGACTTGTTAGACTTGACAATCATGTGAACCAATCCCTTAAAATAAATCTATGTATGTATAATGCGTGTGTGTGTGTGTGTGTGTGTGTGCATGTGCATCGATCTATCTTTCATCTATCTATCTATCTCTATCTATCTATCTATCTATCATCTATCTACCATCATCTGTCTTTATCCTATCAGTTCTCTTTCTCTAGACAACTGAACTCTGCCTCACTTGAGTAGGAATGAGGAAGAAGGAAGCACTGTCTGCAGAGGCCAATAGAAAACAGAAGATTCTAGTGGTCTCCACAGTAGAGGTGCTGTCAGAACAACAACCCATCCCACACATGCCTTTTCCTCACCCAGCCTGAAGACCGGGTGCCATGCCATGCAGCCGGGGCCTGCTCATTTACCTTGTGAAGAAGATGTCGCCTAAGAAATGGCTAACACTGCTCTGAGTGGAGATTGCCCTGGGAATGGGAAAAATGAAATCCTAGCTAGACACAGTAAGAAAGCATCATGGCTACCTTAGCCTGCTTCAGCAGACTGGCCGGGCTGTAAAACAGGAAGGCCATGGAAAGATAACAGGATGAGAACCAGGTACAGTTGGAATACGTTTTCCTGGAGAAATGCGCAGGGGCAAAGCGCCAGGCAGGCCCTGGTTTCCCTCGGGCTGGATGAGGGCCAGCGTAAGGCTCACCTATTGTTCTCAGGCTCACTGGTCCACCTTAATATGGCTCGGCCTTTATTAAGGGAATCCAAGAGGCCAGCTACCTGCTGCTATAGGGAGCTGATGTTTCCATCTTGTGCATTCCGATGAGCAAGACGTTTTGCCTTCCCCCAGTTCCATCCCCCAAAAGGAAGAAGTTGGCAGGCCACTGAAGTGTTTTGACTGAAGTGTCTTTGGTGTTCCCTTTCTAATAAAGGGCCATATATTAGTGCCGAACAGTCAGTGTTTTGAGCACTAAAGCAATACCAGTAACTCTCATTGCTCAAGAAACTGCTGAGCAAAATCTTCCAACATGTGTCTCCCCGGCATTCCTTAACCCTATTGATAATGATAAAGCCTCATAAATCTAGGTAAATCTTTAATTACGCCTTCGGAACATGGCGATGTTATGACTGTGACATAGTCATAAAGGGCACATTCAAAATTAGCTCCGTATACATTTTGTGAATATGGAAAAGGTAGAAGTGACTACAGTTAAGGAGGAAAGACCCCCCAAAAAAAAAAATCGTACTTTTTTTTTCCTTGTTACAACCACCTTTTAAAATGGGAATTTAATTCATTTAAAAAAAAATTATTGTGGAAAGCTCTGTCTGTGGACTCCTCCGATTTTTATCAAAACCCAGTGTCAGCTTTGCTGAGCCCTAGTGCAGGTTACGAAATCTATCATCTGAAATGAAGGGAGTCTATTCCTCTGTGCTAAAAACACCTTTTGGTCTAAAAACTGTTCTCCCTCACATGAAGCACAGGTGAAATATTTATGGAGACAGGAGATCATCCTCACTATTCTTACGAAGCCCTAAGAAAGCCTGGAGTTTGCTTCATTCCCTAGGATCAGGGTGATTCCCTAGCACTTCCCCCACCCCTGTCTTTGGGCAGGAGCCCTATGCAATTTATTTTTATCTTCGGCCCACGCATATATTTTTACTTGTGTGAACACTATCGGGAAAGATTAAGTTCTTTTATTTTGTGAATTAAACGGCATTTTTGAAAATCTGGCGGGGTAGTCGGTGACAGGATTAACAAGGGCCCTTTGCAGAGTTTTGCTGTTTGCCTGATTAGGTTAGAGGTATTTGATATCGAAGTAGGAGCTGATGAAGTGATTTCCTCGATGTGACTGAATGCCTGACCCTAGTTTATCACCGAAGCTTCATAAAGAAGTCTTCCTTACTGTCGAGAAAGCCCAACCAAGAGTGAAAATGACATTAGCAAAAAGCTAAGCAAAAGGTCAGTAGAGCAGAATGAGAAGGGGGAAGGAAAGAAATGCATTCCTTTGCTTTCTTTTCTTTTTTTTTTTTTTTTTTTTTTTTTTAAAGGGTTAAGGAAGACCTCCCGGTTACAGGCTCTGTATCAGCGGAGCGGGGGTAGGCAGGTGAGCGGAACCTCAGAGTGTTAGGTACTGAGAACAAGATGCCTTTCTGAGCCTCTGGAGTTTAAAGGTAAAAATCATATTTAAACAACAACAACAACAACATGGGTGACACGAATACAGAGCGAGGAAAGCACCACCCCTCTCCCCACCTGCACCTGCCTAATGATTTCCAAAAGCTTCCGCAGACCCCTTTGGGTGAGCTCTGGGTCTCTCCCGGCAGCTGGCTGGGCTTCGAGCTCCTATTCAGGGCTGCCAGAGACCAAACCAAGAAAGCAGATGAAAGTCCTCCTCTTCCGTTGCCGCACACCTCTCCGACCCCCTTCCTGAGCAGGGAAGAAGGATGGCATTGGGGCAGGGGTGAGACCAAGCTAGTGAAGGGAGCTGAAGAACAGCCGGAGGGCGCTCCGGGCCGGGCGCCTCGGCACGGTGAGTCCAGACAAGGCCACTGCGTATGTGGTTAATTGCATTATTAGCCCCGCCTCCCTGAATCCCCAAGGCCATCTTCCCCAAAGCATATATTATTTTCTTTTAATGGAGGCAACATCTGCATACAACAAAAGGTACGTAAGTGTACGTCTGGATGGATGAATTTTGGCAAATGCATACACGTGTGTGATCCACAGCCCCGTTGGAATATAGTGCATTTTCATCAGCTCAGAATGTTCCCTCATGCCCCTTGCCAACTGATGCCTGCCCTCCCACGCACTCAAGCAAACCAATGGTCCTGGTATCCCTTACCGTATCGGTTTACCTCCAGACCCATGGAATCCTATAGAAGGCACTCTCTGCACCTAGCTTCTTTCACGCAGCAGAAATTCTCTATTGTGCGTAACGTATTGTAATTCTCTATTGTGGGTATCAACAGCTTATTCATTGTAATGACTGGGATTTATTTTGTCATCTGAATTTACCTCAATTTCTTTATCTGTTATATTTTGATGGACATTGGGTTGCCTCCAGTTTTGGGCAATTAAGAATCAAGCTGCTGTGACCGTTCTCGTACAAGTCTTCTGGGGACATGTGTTACGATTCCCTTTGAGTGGAAGGCTGGAAATAGAACGGCTGTGTCACGGACTGTATGTTTACTCCCTGAGAAACTCGCAAACTGCTTTCCAAAGTGGTTACACCATTTATGTTCAATCAGCACGCAGGAGAACTTTGCCGTCTGTTCACTCCGGGCCCTCACCAACATCTAGCATCGGCTGTCTTTTATTTTTTAACTTTTTAAAGTTGATTTATTTATTTCATGAGAGAGAGAGCGAGAGAGAGCAGAGGAGGGACAGAGAGAGAGAGAGGGAGAGAGAGAATCCCAAGCAGGCTCTGCACTGACAGTGCAGAGCCCGACGTAGGGCTCAATCTCACAAACCGTGACATTGTGACCTGAGCCGGAATCGAGAGTCAAGATGCTTAACCGACTGAGCCACCCAAGAGCACTGACTGTCTTTTAAGTTTTGAGCTAGAAGCGAGTTGTCCTAGGGAATACGTACACCTCTCCAAATATGGTTTTATTTTGCATGTCCCTGATGACTATTGGCCGTGGCCGCTTTTTCATATGCTTATGGGTCAGTCCAATATCTCCCTTTGTGAAGTATTTGTTCACGTGTTTTGCCATTTTTTTATTGAGTTGTCGTCTTCTTACTGAGTTGCCTGGGCCCCTCATATCATCTGAACACCAGCTCTTTTCCATATAATCTTTTCTCCCAGTCTATAGTAGCCAATTACGTCATACTTTTTATTTACATGCGGTAAAACTGACCTCTGTTGCTATATAGTTCTATGACCATTAAAACATATATAGCTTCCTGTAACCACCACCACGTGCAGGGCACAGAACAGTTGCATCATCCCACAAACCATCTCATTGCTCCCCTTTTATAATCGTGTTTGCAATCACAGGTTCCCCACTCCTAACCTCTGCCCACCACTGGTCTCTTGCCACTATCGTTTTCATCAAGGAGAACACCATGTAAGTGGAAAGTATACAATTCTTTGAGTCTGATTTCTTTCATCTGCCTCCCTTTGAGATGTCCTCAAATACTGTGTATATCAACAGTTCATTTCTTTTTATTACTGAGTGTAATTCCAGTGTACCAATTCTTTTGTAATGGTGTCTTTTGTAAGCAGAAGCTTTTCGTTTGGATCAGGTCTGATTTATCAATCTTGTTCCCATTACGAATGAATGTCTGCACACCCACTCGTGAATTCGCATGTTCAAGCCCTAAGCTTCAAGGTGATGGTATTGGGAAGTATTAGGTATTGGGAGCCTCTGGGTGGTAATTAGGGTTGGAGGAGGTCACGAGTGTGGAGCCCCCACTGATGGGATTAGAACCCTTATGAGAGGAGGAAGAGATTCCAGAGCTCTCTCTCCTATCCATGTGACAACACGACAAGAAGACCCATCTGCAAACTGGGAGGAAGGCTCTCACTAGAATCTGACCCTGCTGACCGCCTAATCTTGGACCTCCAGCCTCCAGAACTATGACATAGAAATCTCTACTGTGTAGGCTGCCCAGTCTATGGTCATCTGTTATATCAGCCTAAGCGGACTCAGACACTTTGCATTTTCTAAGACACCCAAAGGCCAATAAGATACTCTTTTATATTTATGTCTAAGTGCTACATACTTTTTGCTTTTACATTTGGAAACTACAGTAGGCCACAAATGAATTATTTTTGTGTGTGATTTCAGGTAGGGTTTGAAATTCACTTTTTTTTTTTCAACATGGCTATCTCTGTTTTGGCATTACTTGTTGAAAATATTGTGCTTTCTTGTTGAACTGTCTCATGGCTTTTGTCAAAAATCAATTGCGTAAATAAATGTCTGTATTTGACTCTGCACTTCTGAGTCAAACTCTATATTCTGTTTCCTTAATCTATGTGTCTATTTTGTACCAGTACAAATTGTCTTGATGACTATAGTTTTATAGGCAGACTCAAAATCAAGTAGTCTTAAGTACTCACATCCCACCCCACCCCCCAGTACTGTTTTCATCATTCTGGGTCCTTGAGATTTCCATATAAATTTTATTTTATTTTATGTAAAAAAAATTTAATGTGTTTATTTATTTTTGAGAGAGAGAGACAAAGTGTGAGCTGGGAAGAGACAGAGAGAGGGAGACACAGAGTCTGAAGCAGGCTCCAGGCTCTGAGCTGTCAACACAGAGCCTGATGTGAGGCTTGAACCCATGAAGCAAGGGATTGTGACCTGAGCTGAAGTCCTACACTTAACCAACTGAGCCACCCAGGCTCAGTCCATATAAATTTTAGATTCAGCTTGTCACTTAAAAAAACAAACAAACGAACAAACAAACAAACAAACCCACTAGTTTTTGGAGCACCTGTGTGGCCCAATGAGTTGGGCATCTGACTCTTGATTTCGGCTCAGGTCATGATCCCAGGGTCATTGGATCAAGTCCCACATCAGGCTCCACACCTAGCGTGGAGCCTACTTAAGATTCTCTCTCTCCCCCTCTGGCACTCCCCCTTCTCTCTCTCTCTCTCTCTCTCTCTCTCTCTCTCTCTCTCTTTAAAATTAAAAAAAAAGAATACAAAAATAAATTTAATTAATTTTTAAAAAGTGTAGTGGGATCTAGATTGTTACTGACTCACTTTGGGGATACAGGCTATCTTAACAGTATTAAGTCTCTTCATTTACTTAGGTCTTGTTACATTTCTCACAGTATTTTTTGTACTTTCCAGTGTTGAAATCTTACATATATTTCCTTAAGTATTTTTTAATTTTATCATATATACTGTGTTTAATTTTCACTTTCCAATGTTCCTTGCTGGTACATAAAAATACACATGATTCTCCAGCATTGACCTTGTCGCTAATAACTTTACTAAATTAATCATTGTTTCTAATTATTTATAGATTCATTTGGGGCCTCTACATGGATAATTCTACAGCTGTGTATAATTATGGTTTTACGTCTTCCGTTTTGTATTTGGTGCCTTTTCTTTCTTTTTCTCCTATTGCACTGATGGACCCTTTACTCCAATAAAAAATATTCTGTTACTGTTTTTGCTATTAGGAGAAACTCTTTATCAGATTGAGAAATGTTCCTTACATTCTTAGTTTGCAGAGAGATATTTTTGAGGTTGGGTACGGAAAATTAGCAATTTTTTTTTTTGCATTTATTGAGATCATCATATGATTTCTTCATTCTCTTTTCTCTTGGTAATTCTGGTGAATTCAATTAATGTTGACTGTTAAACCAAATTTGCGTTCCTTAGATAATCAATTTAATTATGATGTATTAGCATTCTTGTTCTAATTTTGTTAAGAACTTTTGCATCTATGTTCATAAAAATTATTTGTCCGTAATTTATTTTCTTCTTCTTTCTTTTAATTGCCCTTGTTTGGTTGTAATATTAGTTTTAAGCTAGGTCCATCAAAGAAGCTGTGATGTATTCCTTTCTTCTCTACTTTCTCCAAGAGCTAGTGTAATATTGGTATTATTTTTTTATTACCATTTGATAAAATTCACCAATGAATTCATCTGATACTTAGGGGCTTCTGGTAAGAGGGCTGTAATTACAAATTCAATTTATTTAATAGACATGTGGCTAATCAACTTTTGGATTTTGTTGGGTTAATGTTGGTAATTTGTGTCTTTTGATGCACTTTTCAATGCCATCAAAACTTGGAGACACAGAGTTGTCCAAAGTATTCCCTTATCCTTCTAAAATGTCTGTGTGATCTTTAATGATATCATCTGTTTTCTGGAAGTTTGTGTTTTTTTCCTTCTTTTTTGTAATTAGTCTAGTTAGGTCTTTATCAATGTTATTAATCTTTTAAAGGAACTAAGCTTTTGTTTTATTTACTGCCTTTACTATTTGTTAATTTCTATTCATCAATATCTACTATTATCTTTATTCTTCCCTTCTTTCTATCTGTATTGGTTTAATTTATTTTTCTTAGATTTTTAAGTAGCTAGTGTGTTATATTTTGTTATTTTCTTTTTTAATATAAGCATTTAAGGCAATGCACTTTGCTCTGAGTGCCGCTTTAGTCATATGCCATACAATTTGATGTGTTATATTTTCTTTATTACTTTATAAGATTAGCCTTTTTCTCCGATGATTTTATTTTGTTTAGACTGGTAGGTTATTTAGAAGTATGTGGTTTGTTCCCAGATGTGTGGCAATTTTCCCCAATTTTTTATTATTTATTTCCTACTTTTATTTCGTGGTATCAAAGAAAATATTCTATGATTTTAATCTTTTGAAGTATATGGACCCTTCCATACATTACCTTCTTGTGTTCTTATCTATTCTAAGTTTCATCCTGGTGAATGTTTTGTGTGCACTTAAACACGTTACGAGGTTGTCGGATGTCACGTTCCGTGAATGTCAATTAGGTTAGGTTGGTTAATAGTGTTAATCAAATTTCCTGATTTTATCTACCTACTCTACCAATTACTGAGGCAGGAGTTTTGAAATCTCTAGCTAGCACTGTAAATTTATCTTTTCTTCCCCTTTTCATTTTGTAAAGTTTTCCTTTGTGTTTGAAAACTATTATCAAACCTGTATATTTTTAGCATTGCCCCTTTCCTTAATGAACCACCCCATTTATCACCGTTTAAATGGCCTTTTTAACATGGATAATATCCCTTTCTTAAACTCTCTGCGTCTGAGGGTAATGGCGGCACGCTGGCTTTTCACGCTGACTGTTAGCACAACACATATTTTCCCCGCCTTTTACTTTTAGCCTATGTGTCTCTCTATATGTCAAGTGCTTCTCTTACAGTGGCATACAGTCAGATATTTCTTATTTACTGAGCCTGAAATACTTTGCTTTTAGATTAAAGTTAGGAAGAGTTAGGGTGCCTGGGTGGCTCAATCAGTTAAGCATCTGACTTCGGCTCAGGTCATGATCTCACAGTTCGTGGGTTCGGGCCCCACGTCAGGCTCCGTGCCGACAGCTCAGAGCCTGGAGCCTGCTTCGGATTCTGTGT
Source organism: Prionailurus bengalensis (assembly GCF_016509475.1). Classification (NCBI taxonomy): domain Eukaryota; kingdom Metazoa; phylum Chordata; class Mammalia; order Carnivora; family Felidae; genus Prionailurus; species Prionailurus bengalensis. The sequence continues at coordinate 21,914,507 of NC_057352.1, read as the reverse complement.
CTCCTTCTCTTCCTGCCCTACTTGTGCTCTGTCTCTCTGTCTCTCTCTCTCTCTCTTTCTGTCAAAAAGTAAATAAATGTTAAAAAAAAAATTAAAGAGAAAGAGCTGACATGGCTGGAACTTACAACATGGGATACTAAAGAAGTAACTTGACAGAGGAGTCCAATCAATCTGCATAGAGGTCTCCTTGAGCTTCTGGCTGAATGCTAAGTTGGGAGTGTGCATGACATGGTGTGACTTTGTAAGTGAAAGCAAGCAAGCAAGAAAAAGAGAGGGGGGTAGGAAGAAAGGGGGGAGGAAGGAAGGAAGGAAGGAAGGAAGGAAGGAAGGAAGAAGGAAGGGAGGGAGGAGGGAGGGAAGAGGAGAGGGAAGGAAGGAAGGACGGAGAAAGGAAGGAAGGAAGGAAGGAGGGAGGGAGGAAAGAAAGAAGGGGGGAGGGAGGGAGGGAGAAGGAAGAGGGAGGAAGGGAGGGAGGGAGGAGCAAGGAAGGAAGAAAGGGGAGAGGAAGGAAGGAAGGAGGGAGGGAGGGATGGAGGGAAGGAGGAAGGAGGGAGGAGCGAGGAAGGAAGAAAGGGGGGAGGAAGGAGGAAGGAAGGAAGGAAGGAAGGAAGGGAGGAAGGAAGGGGGAAGGGAGGAAGGAAAGCAGAGAGGGGAGGGAGAGAAGAAAAAACTGAAAAATAGAACATGACCTGAATAGAGATGTCAGAAAACAGGAGCTTTGAAGAGCCAGAAAGGAGAAAACTCTGTAAACTTTCCAGCTATTCAACTGAGATCCCTTTAAGGCCACATCATTAGAGTCACCTATTTCAACCTCAGAGTAAGGACAACTCCAATGCCATCCTTAAAAAGCCTAAAAGCAACGTCCTCACATGATCAAACTGATCTCTCAGGGAATTAACTATCAACAAATCTCAACATCCTTTAGAAGGTGACAAAATACATTCTGAACTACATAGCATTCATAATAACTAGCACACGATTTTAAAAATTACTATATACGATGGGGCACCTGGGTGGCTCAGTCGGTTAAGCATCCGACTTTGGCTCAGATCATGACCTCGTGGCCCATGGGTTCGAGCCCCTCATCGGGCTCCGTGCTGACAGCTCAGAGCCCAGAGTCTGCTTCGGATTCTGTGTCTCCCTCTCTCTCTGCCCCTCCCCCACTCATGCTCACTCTCTCACAAATAAATAAACATTAAAAAAAACTACTATATATGAAATGAAGAAAGAAAATTTGGTTTATATCCAAGAAAAATAAAACTTTTCTGTAGAAAGAAACCCTAAGATGATAACAATTATTGATCGTAGAAAATAGGGCTTGGAAGCAGGTATTATAGATCTGGTTAAGGGCTTAAAAGAAATGTTAGATATAATGAGCAAAAAAATAGAAAACCTCACCAGGAAAATGAAAAGTGTAAAAAAGAACCAAGTAGAGGTTTTTAGAATAAAAAAAGATAACATCTGAAATGAAAATTTTACTGGATGGGATTAGCAGCACATTGAACAGTGCACAAGAAAATTCAGTGAATTTGGGGCGCCTGGGTGGCTCAGTCGGTTGAGCGTCCGACTTCGGCTCAGGTCATGATCTCACGGTTCGTGAGTTCGAGCCCCGCGTCGGGCTCTGTGCTGACAGCTCAGAGCCTGGAGCCCGTTTCAGATTCTGTGTCTCCCTCTCTCTCTGTCCCTCCCCTGTTCCTGCTCTGTCTCTCTCTGTCTCAAAAATAAATAAGCGTTAAAAAAAATTTAAAAAAGAAAAAGAAAATTCAGTGAATTTGAAGATGAGTCCACAGAAGCACTAAGTAAGAAAAGACTAAACAGTGAATAGAGACTCAGAGACGTAAGTAGTTTAATCAGGTGGCGTCAGACGTGTGTCACTGAGGTGTCAGAAGGTGAGACAGACCAGGATAGGAAAAAAAAAACAAAAAACAAAAACCGAAAACAATTATGAATAAAAGATTTCTGAATGTGAGGTCAACTCCAAGATACAAGAACCTCAACAAATCACGAAGAGAATGAGCACAAAGAAAGCTACACGTGTTACAATCAAATTGCTGATAAAGGAAAAAAAAAAATCTTAAAAGCAGCCAAAGAAAAAAAAAGACTCTGAAAACTTACAAGAGAAGAAAGATAAGAGTGTTGTTAATTTCTTGTCGGAAACCACACCAGCCATGGCGAATGTCAGGACATATTTAAACTGCTCAAATAAAAATAAATCAGCGTAAGAGCGTTGGATGGCTCTGTCTGTCCAGCTATGTTCCTCTTCTCCCAGTGCCTTATGTCACCCAGACAGCCCTCCTGGACCTGCCTGGAGGGAGGAATTCAAAAGACAAAGGACCTCCTGCTGTGGCTGTCGCACCCCCCACTACACCCCTACACCCACACCCCTACTCTCCCCCACACCCACACCCCACCCCCTCCCCTCCCCACCCCATTTGCTCTCCCAGCGTTTTCTTGTGACCCCAAATGCAGACTGGCTTTCTCATATATATGATAGGACAAGTCCGGGTCCCAAGGCTCCAGACTGGGACTTCGCTTCATACGAGATCTCTTCCAACTTATTTCAACCCCATGCCGGAGAGATAGATCAGCCTCTGTGAAAAGCCAATTGCCAAGCCCATCACCTCCACCCTCTGTGCTCCCCTTGGGAAAGATACCCCGCCCCCGTGGCCCGTGGCCCCAAGTCCCCACTGGCTGTTGGCTGTCCTGAGGCAATTCCCTGAAACCTCGAATGCCCCAGCCAGTGGTACTCACTGAGTGCCAGCCTTGTTCCCAGTATGCATTATTTTGGGCATCTGCCGGCCTGAGTCATGATCCTGCAAGCCACAGCTAGTAGCTGTGTGAGCCTGTGCGAGTTGCTTAACCTATCTGTGCCTCACTTTTCTATGTAGCGTTGGGATCATCGTTTTTACCTTTTAAGCTTTTCTTAGGACAAAGTGAGGTAGATGCCGCAAAATACCTAACATCTGTGAGCCCCTGACACATAGTACTAAGAGACGTAAGTGATGGATCAAATAATTAGAAAAACATGTTATTTTCTTTGGAGAGGAGGTCAAATGCTATTATCAAAAAAAGTTTTTTAAGTGAGTTTATTTCGTTTGACTAGAAAACGGACAAAATGATTTGAAGATTATCTTAGAAGAATTCACCGGCCAGAGTCAAGAAGAAATTTTTTAAAAGGAGAATGGATGTTCAAATACCACATATGAAATTTTACTTTAAATCAAATATAACTAAAACAGTGTGGCATCAGGGAAAAAAAATGAGACAAGTCAGTTAAACAGAGGAAAGCCCCCAAAGGAGCCTAACATTGTACCAGGGACATGATGGCTGCTTCTTAAATATCGATTTAATACGTGAAGGAATACCACTTTGTATAACGTTAAAAATGTCATTTTGAGTCAACAGGTGCCGGAAGAATTGCTCCACATGTGGTCCTGGGACAAACTGCAATCGTTTAATTTTTTTTTTTTTTGGATTTAATGTCTTTTTTAATGGATAGAATTTATTGTCAAATTAGCTAACACACAGTGTATACAGTATGCTTCGGGAGCATTTAAATTTTTTAAATGGTTGGATTTCTCTCTCATCCTCTCTCATCCTGAACATACAACTCAACACACACAAGGATGTAACAGAAAATTATAAAAATACTTTAAAAATATGAATTGGGGCACCTGGGTAGCTCAGTCAGTTAAGCGTTCAACTTCAGCTCAGGTCATGATCTCACATCTAGTGAGTTCGAGCCCCGCATCGGTCTCTGTGCTGACAGCTCAGAGCCTGGAGCCTGCTTCGGATTCTGCGTCTGCCTCTTTCTCTGCCCCCCCCCCCCATCCCCGCTCATGCTCTGTCTCTCTCTGACTCAAAAATAAATAAGCATTAAAAAAATATGTGAATCTACAGATGAGGATGGCAGGGGTAAATATCAAAATGGGAAAAAAAAGACATGGAAAAAAAGAAAAGCTCTAAAGATTCGGGGGCATAAAAGTAAATACCTATGCATTTATTATTTGTGTATATTATTTACAATGAATGTCAAATTGCTAAAGAATATCCCAATGCATGAGGCAAATGGGTTAGTTTTCTTACAGAAATCATACAATTTAATTTAAAAAAAACAACAACTCACATTTGAATAGAAAATGCCAAGAGAGGAATAGCTGTGACCCAAAGAAAGAGGCTACGTGACCAGACATCTGTCTTACATCGCATCTTCTCTGACCGGAGCTGAGCACTGTGTGGGTAAACTGAGAACTGACACAGCCTCCAGTGTGGGTACACTGCTGTCTTCCATCAGCTTCTGGAAAGGTAGACCACGCACAGTGCAGGGACCTCTCGTCCCCTAGCCTAGCCTGGCCAGCCTCTCCTGCTTATGGACTTCCTCTTCCTTCTCTGGAAGACCAGGACCATGATTTTTTTTTTAGGCTGAAAACTACTTCTTTTAAATCAAATTACAACATTAAATGTTAGAAAGCACCAAGATATCTTTTTAATTGGAAATGACATCTACTGGTCATTTTTTTTCTAAATACAAAAGCCAATATAAAACCATGATTTTAGAGCTAAATTAGGGGAAACGTAGGCAAATGTAGAATATTTTGCCCAAAAAATATCAATTTAGAAATGACTAACGACAATACCATGATATTGGATAGTGTTTTCCACAAATACATAGATAGATGATGGACAGATAGATAGACATAGTTAGATGATATATGATAGATAGATAGAAGATGGATGGATGGATGGATGGACAGATAGATAGATAGATAATAGGCAATACCATATATATATTCCTTTTTAATTCCACTTTATTTACCATTTTATAACTGTTCTCATTATGAACATTTTTTTTCCATTTAAAAAAGAATTCTAGGGGCGCCTGGGTGGCTTGGTCAGTTAAGTGTCCAACTTCGGCTCAGGTCATGATCTCACGGTCTGTGAGTTCGAGCCCCACGTCGGGCTCTGTGCTAAACAGCTCAGAGCCTGGAGCCTGTTTCGGATTCTGTGTCTCCCTCTCTCTCTGCCCCTCCCCTGTTCATGCTCTGCCTCTCTCTGTCTCAAAAATAAATAAAATTAAAAAAAAAATTTTTTTAAATAAAAAAGAATTCTACTCATCTGCATTATTTTTTTCCTTTTAAAATAGAAAAAAAAATTGAAGTATAGTTGACATGTTGTATTCGTTTCTGGTGCACAACATAGCAATTCAACAATTATGTGTATAAACCAATGTTCACCATGACAAGTGTCCTCACCATCTGCCTCCACACAACGTTACTACAAAAGCGGTGACTGTATTTCTGTTGTGATACTTCGCATCCTCATCACTTATTTATTTCATACCTGAACGTTTGTACCCCTTGATTCCATTTTTCTGTTTCACCACCCCCCCCGCCACAACCTCCCCTCTGACAACCACCAGTTTCTTCTTGGTACTTGAGTCAGTGCCTGTGTCTGTTTGTGTATCTGTTTTGCTTTTTAGATTCCGCACTGAAGCGAAATCATAGAGTGTTTGTCTTTCTCTGTCTGGCCGACTTCACTTACCATTACACCCTCGAGGTCTATCCATATTGTCACAAATGGCAAGATCTTTCTTTTTTACGGCTCCGTAATATCCCACTGTGTATCTCCATATGTGTGTGTGTGTGTGTGTGTGTCCTTTTTTTAGTAGAGTTGACACCCAGTGCTTCACGTGTACAACTTAGTGATTTGACTAGATGATACATTGTGCCCTGCTCACCACAAAGGTAGCTGTCGTCTGTTTTCTTACATCACCATTCCTGTGTCATTGGCTGCGTTCCTGATGCCGTGTTCTGCATTCCGATAGCCAGACGGTATTCCGTTGTGTGTGCGTACCGCGATTTTTTTAACGAGTCAACCATTATTGGACGGCTCAATCAATTCCAGTGTTCCTATCGGACGCGACACCACGGTGCCTGATGTTGTGTGAAGCACCTGTAGGCAGGCGTGAAAATTTCCCGGATAAATTCATGTGTGGGGGATCGCTGGATCAAACATTCATTTTTAGGGCCTTTAATATATGGTGCTAAATTATCTTGAGAAACTTCCGGCGACGGCATCTCATCTTGAGTCCGAGGGAGGTTTCCAAGTCCTTGCATACCACCGTAAAATTGTGTAAATTAAATGCACCAGCTGTATGCGTCTGTTCTGGCAAATTTCACTCCCGCCGGTTGTTTCCCCATAATCACCCCAACCACGTTTAGACTGCTCTGTGTTTCATCTTTGGGAAGATTTTAGACAGAATGTTGACTTATTGATACCACAGTACACGTTACTTGACTACTAGTAAAATGGAACATTTTTCCATGCCTCCATCGTGGTTGGCCTTCCCCTGCCCTCTGCAGGCCTGGAATCTGTGCCCTGCCCGTGTCGTCTGAGGGCTGCTTCGTGCACTGCGTTCCGCTCTCCCCGGCAAGTCGCAACCTCCTGGGGGCGGGACAGGAGGCCTCCGGTCCCCAGGAGTCCGGGAGCCAGACTGACCCCCTAGAGACCCACACGTGGGAGTTAACACTCAGGGCCGAAGAGCTGGGCGGTGTGGATCTGCTGTGATGTGGCAGTGAGGGTGCTCTGGGGGCGGAATTTGGGAGCCTTTGAGCTCTCCAGAGGATGGCAGTCCTTCCCAGGCTCTGCAGCTATGTCCTGCTGGGGCTTAGGAGGGAGCCAGGAATGCACAGCTCACACGTGGTGCCTTGTCCCCTCCTGGCAGATTGCTCCCAAACACGACCGCGCTATCACCACAGTTACTAAATTACTTCTATCCCCCTCCGTGGAGCGCACCTATCCACAGGCTCAGAGCACTTTAGGGACTCCCAGCCAGAGGGTGGGAGTTTCCTGTCCCAGCGTCTCTTTGCTCGGTTCCCAACACAGCTGACCGTATCTCTGCTTTCTCGCCAAGCCGCCACTGCTTTCCCCCGTCCTTTCTCCATCTGTCTTCTCTGAAGGGCCCTGAAAAGCTGGCCATTTCTGTCTCCTTGGAACTCAGGATGGGAGAAGCCCGGGAGCACCTCCCACCAAGAGTTCGGGCTTCAGACACTTTTCCTCCCTTGGTGCTCCCGGAGCGGCTTTCAGGCACCAACAAGCAGCGTGTGGCCACAAGTGCTACCCACCTCCCAGAGTGTGACATTTCTTCCCAACCGATCGCTGCCCGCCCCAAAGAGGAATGGCCGCCAGACCTTCCACGTGAGGCTGACTCAACCTGAAACAAAGGCCTCTGGGGCCCCCAGTCTTGACCCCTCCTCTGACCTGGTCACCAAACCCCCCCCCCCCAGCTCCTTAGCCGTTTGAATCCAACTCCGTAGTCTCAGCTTAGCTGACGAAAACGAGGCTGCCTTTTTTGAAAATGTTTCTAGACAGCCAAACTAGAAACTCTTCAGTTTGAAAATAGTGTTCAGATGGCTGTAAAGACACATCTAGGGCTATAATTTATTCTTATCGTGGGGAAACTCTGGAGACGGATGGGAGGGTGGGTGGATGGGTGGTTGGATGGATGGATGGATGGATGGAAAGATGGATGGATGGGTTGGTGGATGGGTGGGTGGGTGGGTGAGTGGATGGATGAATGGATGGATTTTCATTACTGAACAAAGACCAATATGGTCAGAAGCAGGGCAGGTAACACAAAAACGTGTTTTATTTGGGGCAGAAAGAGAATTCTTGCAAGGGCAAGGTCAGGCCCCATAACCTTTGGGGATCTTGCCATCACCACTGGGGAAATGTCAAGGAGTCCTTCAGCTTGCTTATATTCCCTTCTCTGGTGAAGGTATGAGGACTTACTTAGCAAAGATGCAGACCACAGCCAGAAATTTTCAAGCGACTTCTTCAAAATAACTTTCGGAAAGAGTCCCTTAATAATGGTAGACATAAACTCAGTAACAGGAAAGACTTTCTCTACCACTTACGCATGCAAAATCTTCGGTTATCAGTGAGAATTTATTTATCACAGGCAAAATGGCCATGGAGTGAGAGAATTCTACCCCTCTTTGGAGAAGATTTTTAAAGGAAAGGACACATTCATGCTTTTTTAATGTCAAGGGCCTGGCAGCAGGTAAGTTGCTCAGACGATCCCTGAGCTCTGTCCCAACTTTCTGGTGTTCTAGAATAAATAACATGAGGAAACGTTCTAGAGCTCTTTTCTTCAACGTTTTTCTCTTTGAAACATTTAGTAACACGTTTCCTTCCAAAATTACAAGAATTTTCCTTTAAGACTAATAGGGAAGAGCAGGAAAAAAAAGTTAAATCTAAAATGCTCCAAACATAAATTGGAAACAGGCAAGAGACCATTATTGCTGGTGTCTGTCGTCAGCCATAGAATCATTAACATGAAATGCCTTTTGATGAATGCATTGAAAAAAGTGATTATATATTAAAGTATAAAAGTCTCTTCCTCCGTCATTTAAATTACTTTACAATGCTGATTAAAATAACAGAACATTATAGCTTGCTTAGCTAAACATTATATTTCCAAATCCATTTCGAATTGTTTCCCTTCAATTTGAACAATTTTTGAGCAATTTTATTGCTATTCATACCTGCTTGATTTTTTTATTAGAAATTAAAGTACACACTTTTTTTTTATATATATATCAATGTCGCGAAGTGCTGCAAAGCTTAACTCTTTTTACGCCGTTCAGAACCCTCAAATCACAGGCAGACGCAGCTTTTTTTCTCTCTGCATCCTGAAGGCTTCGCCCCGACAGGAGATGCTTAGAAAATACCAAAGCAGAAAGGCATTTGAAGTCACCCGAACACTTGCCCAGCTTTCATAACGAGAAACTGAGACTCACAGAAGGAAGAACCAATGTGTCTAACAGCAGGATGGGGTGTCAGGTGTGATAAACCCACAGATTGGGCCAAGTCTTCGGATTCTCCGCTGGGGTCTCTTTTGGCTCTCACCGTCCCTCACAAAGGCCCCATGAAAAAATGGGCTGGCCAACTGGATGGAGGAATTTCGGAGGAAATTCTTCGCATGCTCTCCAACACCCGACGGTAGTTCATGCTACAGTTTCGTGCCGTGGAGAAAACCATCAGTTGACTGACACTTGAGAAAGCCATCTATCTGGTGTCAGCCATAACTTGATTTATTGAAAGCCCCAGGCATGCTGAGATTTTAGGATGCCTAGGAGTTAGAAACAGGTGGAACTGAGGCTTGAGAAAACCAGATGGGGCTGGTGGCCATACCTGAAGGCCGTGGGCAGTAAGGATCCTGATGCCCAGAGTGTCATAAGCAGAATGCTGAGGCTTGGGGGCCCCAGCTTACAGAATGGACCCCGAGCTTACCAGAGACTAGGTCCAAGGCCACTGACAGATTTCCTGGTGGAGGTTTGTTGTTTTTTTTTTTTTTTAATGTTTATTTATTTTAAAGAGAGAGAGCAGGGGAGGGGCAGAGAGAGAGGTGGGGCAGAGAATCCAAAGCAGGCTCTACACCGACAACAGAGCCCTCGGTGCAGGGCTCGATCTCACGAACCATGGGCTCCTGACCTGAGCCGAAGTTGGCCACTTAACCAAGAGCCCAGAGGTGGAGACCTTAGTGACTCTATGTGGAAAGCCAGGAACTGAGCCAGCTGAAATTAACCGATACCCTAAACAGAATGTGGAGTCAGGAGTCCCAAAGCAGCAGGGGGCAAAGGAAAGCCTCGTGTTCTTCAGGGTTCAGTGCACCAGTGAATAATTATTGGACACTTACTATTTGCTGGTTCCCCTGGGATCTGATTCTGATTCTCTCCTTTGGCTGTATGACTGGACGAGCCCACAACCCAGCCTAAGTGGGGTACCGGGAGTAGCTACATTTGTGCGTGTTGGAGAACTAAATTGTATGATTAATGTAATGTGCTAAGTACTGAGGAAGCGTTCAATTAGCATTAGTTATTGTTACTATCGCCGTGTTGGTCGTTAAGCCCTCCCACACCTCACCTCATTTAATCCTGAGGGTCTGAGGCAGCTCTAGGAAGGTGCCGCATGAGATTCTCGTAACAGGAGCTGAGCCTGGGAATTTGCAGGGATCGTCCAAGGGCAAGGACGGCGGGAGCAGTGTTTGTCGGTCAGAGGGGCTGAACAGTGATGCCGCTTGGGAACAACCGGAGCTATCCAGACTCCAGGGCGATGGATTCCTCAAAAGCAAGGGCCTACCGCCCTCACTTCCTCCTCCCCCTCTGGAACAGGATCCCGGCTGAGGTGTGCTGAATGGGGCTGGCTCAGTGCAGGCTTCCTTTCTGGGGACGGTAGGAAGGAAGGTCAGGCCAATAACCTCAGCCACCTGGAGCTAACCCTGCCTGACACAAGGTGGGGACTTGATTTTGGAGTAGGTGGCAGGCCACACGCCTTTTTAAGGACACCTTTTAAGAGTCACCACTCAGTAGTCGGGGAGGGTGAAGGAAAGGAGATGAGAGGTCAGAGGCGAGCGGGAGACAGCTGGGAAAATATAGCTGTAGGGGTGCCTCATGCCAGGGAGAGAAATGCAGGGCCACTGGGGACGGGGCTGGCCAGGCATAGTGATGCCTAAACTTGGGTTAGAATAAACCTCAAGGAGAACAGGGGTGGAAAGTCCTATATGTAACATCACCGAGGCCGTATGTTCAAAGGGCCCTTTGCACATCTTTTGAAATCTTGTTATTTCCCCTCTTCTCCTGGTTAATCCCAACTCATCCCTTGGAATTCAGCTCAGCTGCCTCAGGGAATCCCTCCCTGACACCAGATTGGGGGGCGGGGGGGACATCTGTACTAGGCTCACTCAGCACCAGCCTGGAAAAGAGATATGTGAGAAAGGAAGGCCAGAAGCCCACAAGGGGAGTTGCTGGCCACCATGGGCCCTGGCTGGTCAGAGGGCTCAGTCAGAGATCTGACAAGGGCCAGAAGCATCTGTGGGAGAAGTTCAGGCGGCCTCACCCTTATCGGGAGGTGTGGATGGAACACTGGAGTCCCTGACCTTCCTCCTTCCTCCCTGCCCAGGCCAGGAACACTGTCTGAGAGCTTCTTGGGGTTGACGGTTGACGAGGAAACATGGCGGAATCAGTGTGTCAGGAGACAGGATCTAACCAATGCGGGAGAAGCTCGGACGGAGAGGTGAGAAACCTCCAGCGTTCTCCTCGACGCACGTGCCCCCACGCACAGCCGTGTTCTTCTGTGCGAAACATCAACAAGTTGCAGATAGGTGATTTGAAAGAAAACAACCTTTAAGTGCTACGCCATTCTAGTTGGGCCTAAATTTACATGTAAAAATATTATTCAACTAATTAAAATGGAATTAAATGAATATAATGTTCACTGTGTCTACTGTTTAGCATAAAAAGTTGTTAAATATATCATACTCTGTGTTCCAAACTGGCGGCAGATTTTAGCAATGTTTAATTGTAAGAAATAGCCATGTACTACTTAATTGCATAACTAGGTGGAACATAAAAATCACAATTACATGAATTATATTAAGTAAAATATGTTAAAATAGTTTGTTTTTCGATGGTGGAATTTTATGGACACCATAATGAAACTGAAGTACATTTTTAATTACCTAATTATTGCTATTTTCAAAGTCCATTTACACCATAATTGTTCCTGTTTTCATAGTCCAAAGAGTCCTTGACGGAAAGACTCAGTAGGATCTAAAAATAAGGATTCATTCTTCAGACGGCTCCTGCTCGTGGCTCGCCCACCCCGTCCTTTTAAAAATCTATCCCGGAAGCCACCGTTCATCCTTCATTCAACAGGTAATCGTGTGTGTAACGCCAGCGGGCGTATTAGGAGGATAGAGCGTTGCGGGAGGAGCTGCATTTCCAGCCCTCAGACAGCTTACAGTCTGGGTAAGACCGATCGCATCCGGAGCAGAGTCAAAACAGGGCCAGGAGTCAGACAGTCACGCCAGCCCCCAGGAGCCCAGCAGGTGCACGATGGAGGGCCGGGAGGAGCAGGTAGGGAGGTGAGGGAGGGCGTCCCAAGCTCCCACGGGACCCACCATGGACAAGGATCCCAAGGAAGGAAAAGGAAGGGGGGCAATGAGGTACTGGGGAGCAGACAACCGTGGCAAAACCTCAGAGACACTCTGTCTCAAAGCACAGCCAGGGCCAGACTCGGCACGAGCGGGGCAGACCCAGCAGCTTAGGGGAAGCACGAGTGTGAGGTTTGATTCGGCACTTGGAGCTAAGCACGAGCTGGGGGGGGGGGGGGGGGGGGTTGAGGGGACAGGACTCGGAGCACGTGGGAGACAACATGGCCGGTGACAGCAACAGAAGACTCAAAGGAGAGACGGTTTCGGCGAAAACCGTTAAGTTTGGTTCTGGACCGGGGAGATTCGAGGTTACAGAAAGACATCCGTGTGGTAGGTGAGGGTTCAAGTGTTCTCAGTAGACCAAGCCTTTAAAAACAGTTCTTTTCCTTCTTCAATCTTGACAGAGCTCTCAAGATTTTCCTTCCAATTACTGGCTTCGGGGGGGGGGGGGGGGGACACAAGAATAGGAGATGAAATTTTTTTTTAATTTTTTTAAATGTTTATTTATTTTTGAGATAGAGAAAGACAGAGTGGGGGGGGGGGGCGGCGCAGAGAGAGAGGGAGACACAGAATCTGAAGCAGGCTCCAGGCTCTGAGCTGTCAGCACAGAGCCCGACGCGGGGCTCCAACCCACAAGCCGTGAGATCATGGCCTGAGCCAAAGTCGGACGCCCAACCGAGGGAGCCACCCAGGCGCCCCAGGAGACGAAATTTTTAAGACGAGACTGCGACATGTTAGGGGGCACTTCCTTACCACACGCCCGGAGTTGGTGTGACGTTTTAAAAAGTCACCTAGGAGGGGCGCCTGGGTGGCTCAGTTGGTTAAGCGTCTGACTCTTGATCTTTGGCTCAAGTTATGATCCCGGGGTCATGGGGTCGAGCCCCGCGTCGGGCTCTGCACTGGGCATGAAGCCTGCTTAAGACTGTCTTCCTCTCTCTCTCTCTCTGCCCCTCCCTGCTCACGTGTGCTTTCTCTCTCCCAAAATAAATAAATAAATAAATAAATAAACTTTAAAAAATAAATAAAAAGTCACCCCAGAGAGAAGCAAACTGTCAAAAGAACGGAGGGCACCGGCGAGCCCAGTCCTCACTCTGGGCTCTGTTTTCCCTCTGCTGTTCTTGGAGTTTAACGGAATGATCTTCCCCCGAGGGTCTGAGAAAAGTCTATGAATTACAAACAATTGTGGAGTGATTATATTTCTTACTTTATCCCCCTTTTTCACGCCTCGCTCTTCCTTCCTGCGCCTGGAACCATTACCTAATAATGTGCTAAGCGTCAGTGTTTGGACCTCACCGTGGAGCCCGGAATGAGAAATTCCTGGCAATGGGCAGAGAACACTGGTCCTGACCATCTCTCCTCATTTTCAGGCCAAATGGGGTTACACAAACTGGGCTCAGTCTTGGAACTCCTGGCCGGTCGTTCCAAATCTCTCCAAGCCCTCCGAGAGTTCTCCGTCACTCACGTCATTTAAAATATGCCTTCCTGTTCGGGAAATGGGCTCCAGCCACAGAGTAACTGGAGACTCCATGAGTCACTGTGGTTAGGACAGATCACTGAACGCTCGGCGGATGCGACTCCAGAGTTGGGACACCACGGAGTCTGAACGGCCGCGGCGACACCAGCCAAGAGGAGCCAGCTTTGGTGGTGGCCTGACCCCAGGAAGTGCCTCTGTCCTACCGGGCCCTTTCCTCCAGAGGTGAGCTGAGTGCAGGTGGCAGAGCTCAGCAAGAAGGCGGGAACATGGAATTCTATGAAACAGAGCCTTTAATGATTCCGGAGCTTTCTTTATCCCAGCTCAAGGAAAGGAAAGCAACTTTGTACCTGCAACTAGATAAGCCATTTTGCCTGGGTTGACTGATCTTCTTTTTTTTTTTTTTTTTTTTTTTTTGAGAGAGAGCAAGCGTTTGATCAGGGAAGGGGCAGAGAGAGAGAGAGAGAGAGAGAGGATCTGAAGTGGGCTCTGTGCTAACAGCAGCGAGCCCCATGCAGGGCTCAAAGTCGTCAATCGTGAGATCGTGACGTGAGCCCAAGTCGGTCGCTCAACTGACTGAGCCACCCAGGTGCCCCGAGGTTAACGGGTCATTTTTGCCCCAACATACCTGGAATAGGCGGGGACGCCCCGAAGACTTGTCTTTCTTTTCTACTCCAGACTCAGGCATTACAGTCACTCATGAACCATTCCCTCTTCGTCAGGGATGGAACAAAGCAGAAGGCATTATTATTATTATTTTTTAAAGCAAACCTCTCAGCAGGTACCAAACACTGGTGCGGAAATTAAGAAATTCTATCATCTGCCAGGCAATTCCAGTGTCTGGATATGCAAAGCAATGTCCCAAACTTTGCTCATTTGCCTGCCACATTTAGAATTGTTGTTCAGTCCGTGTCATGTCAGGACTACCACTTACTAATTTTTTTTTATGGGAATTGGATTTTAACTTAAACAAACGTACTTAAAAGGAAACATTTCAATTACGAAATAAGAATCGTGCCACACACCGGGGACAGAAAACTGAATGCAATGAAGACATTGCTATTAAATTAGAAGTGTCTGTGTATGTACCCCCTAAAATAATCTTAAACGTCAATGGTGTAAGTGTATACACAAGAAATAGCAGAAACGAGGCAAAGGGGTGAGCTTTAAAAATTAAAACTCTGGGGGACCTGGGTGGCTCAGTGGGTCAAGCATCTGACACTTGACCTCAGCTCGAGTCTTGATCTCAGGGTCTCAAGTTCATGTTCCACATTAGGCTCCACACTGGGCGTGAAGCCTACTTAAATTAAAAAAAAAAAAAAAATTAAGACTCTGAAGATAGCTGGCTACAGTTGTGTGGTTTTAATCTTAAAATTAAAGGATTTTTTTTTTACATGAGTAGCAATCCTTATGAGAAAGACTCTGATATCTTTCTCGCTTTTCCACACATTCCAAGATAAAATGTGCCGCTGCTTTGTATAAACTAAACCCTATGTAGGCAAAATATTCAGGATGGGTTTGGGTCAGTGGACGATGCTGAGGGCAGCTTGGAAGAAAACACATATCATGGTTTGTACGTTTTCCGTCTTCATGTCTGAGGCAGTGTCAGCTGTAGTCAATAATTGAAAACTCGCGCAAATATCAGCCTATGGAATTCTAGCATCCACTAAACACCCCTTTTAGAGGGAGCAATTATATAATTAGGTTGTATTAATATTTTTGTGATGAGCAATTAATTACCTTTGAAAGTTTAAGTACATAATGTTCACAAAGTGAGGCTCCCTAAACTCAAGAGCCCAGAGATCAAGTCTTAAGATTGTGTTACATGCACCCCTATAGCCTTAGGCATATATATTTCCCCCACAAGAGACATTGCAAAATCACCACGCATTTTTTCCCTAGTTTAGAATCTACAGTAAAAGGTGCTATTTTGCTAAAGAACCTCCAATAATTTCTGAGGAAAACTGGAAGATTCTCGAAGAAAAGCCTTGAAATTTACCTCATTATAATTCACATTATATGTGACTGTCTCTGGTCATCAAATGATTCTCAATTATCTACAATACTGGAATATTCAAGAAATCTACTCAACACCTACTTTAGGGCTCTCTGCGCCTCACTGTGCCTAAAGCTGAGTACACACTATGAGCCAGAGAAGCGAGGCTCTTGGCCTCATGAGGGCACCATTTTGTACAAGAGGAGGGACATAAGGATGATGCTAAAGGGCCACTGACATACAGAGCAATGGGTGGTATATTAGGTGATGAGAAGGAATTTCTGAGGAAATTACATTTGAATGGAGACATATGATTAGGAAACATCCAGCACATGAAAATCTGGACGTTTGGCTGGATTGAGGCAAAGAGAGAGAAGATGGCAGAGTGTTCTGGGCAGAGGAACAGCATGGGAACAAATCCAATGTGGGGACCTAGTGAGGTGTCAGAAAGGAACAGGAAGAAATCCTGTGGGGCTAGAGCATGGTGACCAGCTTAGTGAGGGAAAGACTGCTAAGAGGTGAAATCCATGGGAAGGGCAAGTCCAGGTGATGAAGAGCCTAAAGGCTGTTCCAAGGGATACGATTTTTTTTCAAGGGGAACACAAACGCTATGGAACGGTTTTAAGAATGGGAATGTCAAGGCATCTGGGTGGCTCAGTCAGTTCCGGCTCAGGTCATGAATCACAGTGTTTGTGGGTTCAAGCCCTTAGGATTCTTCTCTACCTCGCTTTCTGCCCCTCCCCTGCTCACTCTGTGTGTGTGTGTGTCTCTCTCTCTCAAGAAGAAAAAAAAAAAAAAAACTAGGAGTGTCATGTTATAACTTTATAATGTTGCATGGCTCATTGGGAATTTCAGCCCCCATTGTCTGAGATATTGGGATTGTGATCTGGCAGGAGAGGTCCTTTTAAAGTCACCTATGCACTGCAGATGTCAGCAGCCCCTTCCATGTAAATAAAGAACATGCAGAAGCATGTTCATACCAGTGCATCAAGAAGACTGCATCCAAGAGCAAGACGTACACATGTTTTGGCTCTTAGTAAAGCTCATCAAAGCTGATAGAAAGTCTCTGATACTTTTCTCCACACTGTGGAATCACCGTTTACAGACTGGACCTTTACAATTCATTGGTTCTCTACTCATGGTGGATGAGACAGCTTTCCAAAGAAGACTTGTTCTCTATTGAGAGAAAATGGACTAAAAGTATCTTAACCCATGATGCCTGTATCAAACAAGAGGTCACTACCTACTGTGAAAAATAAACCTAAATGTAAAGGGCTCAACACAACAGAAGTTTATTTATTTTTTTCTTATCAAATCCCATCCATGGACGCGGTGGGGGTGAGGAGTCTGCTTCATGCATTATTCAGGGACCCAGGCTCTCTCCCGTGACGTTAACCTCTTCTAGAACAGTGCTAACCAACAGATCTTTCTGCAGTGATGGAACCGTCCCATACTGCCCTATCCAATATGGCAGCCACTAAGCACATGTAGCTGTAGAACATTTTCATTGTTGCTGCTCGGACTGTGGAACTGAATTTTTAATTATATCATTTTTAAAGAAGGAAAACATTGGCAGGACCTTTGCTAAATGGTTTCAAGACTTATTTTATAGTATTTAAATATAGCTAAAGTAGTCAAGACAGTGGTATGAGCATACCAAAAGCCTCATAGATCAATGGAACAAAATCAAGTCCAGAAGTAAATTCACGTATTTATGGTCAATTCATCTTTGAAAAAGGCGCCAATGCCAAAGTAAATCAATGTGGGAAAAGATCATCTTTTCTAAAAATAGTGCTAGAACAACTTGATATTTGTATGAAATAAAAATGGAGAAACAGATCTAAAACAATGACTGTGCCATGTATATATATTGTTTTTGTAAAACTGATCAGTGAATTTAGAAACATCAGCTGCAATTTTAAAAAGAGAAAATTGACAGCGAAGGAAACAATCAGCAAAACCAAAAGGCAACCGACAGAATGGGAGAAGATATTTGCAAATGATGTATCAGATAAAGGGTTCGTATCCAAAATCTAGAAAGAACTTATCAAACTCAACACCCAAAAAACAAATAGCCCAGTGAAGAAATGGGCAAAAGACATGAATAGACACTTTTCCAAAGAAGACACCCAGATGGCCAACCAACACATGAAAAAATGCTCCACATCACTCATCATCAGGGAAATACAAATCAAAACCACAATGAGATACCACCTCACACCTGTCAGAATGGCTAACATTAACAACTCAGGCAACAAGACATGTTGCAAGGATGCAGAGAAAGAGGATCTCTTTTGCACTGCTGGTGGGAATGCAAACTGAAGAGTGAAGCCACTCTGGAAACCAGTATGGAGGTTCCTCAAAAAATTAAAAATAGAACTACCCTATGACCCAGCAATGGCACTACTAGGTATTTACCCAAGGGATACAGGTATACTTTTTCAAAGGGGCACATGCACCCCAATGTTTAAAGCAGCACTATCTACAAGAGCCAAAGTATGGAAAGAGCCCAAATGTCCATCGATGGATGAACGGATAAAGAAGATGTGGTATATACATATATATATTTATACACACACACATACACACACACACACACAATGTAGTATTACTCAGCAATCAAAAAGAAAGAAATCTTACCATTTGCAACTACATGGATGGAACTAGAGGGTATTATGCTAAGCGAAATTAGTGAATCAGAGAAAGACAAATATCATATGATTTAACTCATATGAGGACTTTAAGAGACAAAACAGATGAACATAAGGGAAGGGAAGCAAAAATAATATAAAAACAGGGATGGGGACAAAACATAAAAGACTCTTAAATATAGAGAACAAACAGAGGGTTACTGGAGGGGTTGAGGGAGGGGGGATGGGCTAAATGGGGGAGGGGCATCAAGGAATCGACTCCTGAAATCATTGTTGCGCTATATGCTAACTTGGATGTAAATTAAAAAATAAATACATTGTTAAAAAATAATAAATAAATCAAAAGAGAAAACTGAGGACCAGAAACATTAAACACTAAGACTATGATCACACAGCAAAGAAATACTGAGGGCAGGATTCAAATCCAGCTATCTAGAATCTAAAAGCTACCCTACGAGGGTAGTGCCCCGGTGCAGTGCTGGGGCAGAGGGGGTGAAAAGGACAGCAGATCCCAAGTCAGAGGGGAAGCTAAGCTCTCTCACTGTCTCTTTGCCTCTCTGTTTTTGGGTCCCATCCAAGACCCAGGCACCAGGCAGAACTAGAGGACCCTCTAGTCCGATTTCATTTTTCGTTTTTCATTTCGCTAGTTTTGGGGAAGGGAAGGAGTCAGAATACATGGAACTGCAGTGTTTCTTGTCCCTCCTTTTTTTTTTTTAAGTTTTATTCGTTTATTTTGAGAGAGAGAGAGAAAGAGAGAGAGAGAGAACACAAGAAGGAGATGGGCAGAGACAGAATCCCAAGCAGGTTCCGTGCTGTCGGTGCAGAGCCCGACATGGGGCTCGATCTCACAAACTGCCAGATCATGACCTGAGCCGAAAACAAGAGTCGGATGGTTAACCCACTGATCCAGCCAGGTGCCCCATCCTGGTCCCTCATTTTTATTTAATTTCAATTGATGTAAGTTCAAATGGCCCCATGTGATTAGTGACTATTCCTGACTAGAGTCTTAGCACCCTCTCCATTCAGCTGGCAGATGAGGAAAAAAGAGAAGCATGGTCCTGTGGAAGGTTTTTATGGGCTGTTCTAGATGTGGTGCACGCCACTTCCTCTTTCCTCCCATTGGCTAAAACTGAGTCACGTGGCCACCCCTCACTGCAAGGGAAGCTGGGAAATGTAGTCTAGCTATGAGCCCAGGAAGGTGAGGGAATGGAATTGGTGAGCATTTACAGTCTCTGTGATTTTGGCACTCAAAGTTCCACGAAGGCCAAAACGTGCTCCTCTCCTCTTTGAGGCAACTACAGAAAACAGCTGGGAGATCCACCAAGAGGAGTTACAAAAGAACAGCGTAAACACTAAATTAGTGAAAATACTAAATTGCAAGTGTTTATTATGCCCAGCAGTAAGCAGATGAAGATTTGAGGGACGTGTATATTCATTCAACATTTCTCACGTGCCTACTCATGTGAGATGAGGGGGTGCACAGGGCAAGACACCATCCACCATAGCTAATTTTAATTTAATAGGCATGCGTAGCCTTAGAAATAAGGCTATTCAGGGTATGGGCACTGAATTCTTTTGGCAGATTTAGGAAAGGCTTTTCAACAGAAATGTGTGTAAGTGAAGATATACACATACCCTGCAAAGCGCTTTTTCTTTTTTTTGAGACTTAGTATCATCAAGGAGTGGGTGGCAAAGTGTCTTCAAATGAAAATCAACCAAGAACAGATGGCATAATTCCAATAAAGATGTGGAATTCTCCTTATATCAAATTGGTTGCTAACCTGAATCCCCTCACAGGCTCAGCTGAGTCTATGAGATCTTCAGATACACATTGTGTTCCTTCTGCATCACCATGGTTTCATCCTAAACTTAGCTGAGTACATGGAACAGAAACCAGAGACTTCTTCATCTCCCCCATCTTGTAGCACCTGCCCTTCTTCCTTCTTTTATGGTGCGTTGTTTACCCTTCAGCGCTAAACTGTGCATCCCTCTGCTTCGCTGCTCATGACAATTTGCTTGGCATTAACGCACTGTTTGCTTCACTAATAATGATGGACTTCATTATTTCTTGACCA
Source organism: Prionailurus bengalensis (assembly GCF_016509475.1). Classification (NCBI taxonomy): domain Eukaryota; kingdom Metazoa; phylum Chordata; class Mammalia; order Carnivora; family Felidae; genus Prionailurus; species Prionailurus bengalensis. The sequence goes on along the minus strand of NC_057352.1, from coordinate 21,894,319 downwards.
CCTAGTCATTGTACCTTACTTCCAAGAATGGCATTCTGATTTTTTTCTGGGGGGGGGGGGTGGGGGGGCACCGGGGCACTACTCTCATCATAGGGTAGTTTTTAGATTCTAGCTAGCTGGATTTGAATCCTGCCCTCGGTATTTCTTTGCTGTGTGATCATAGTCTTAGTATTTAATGTTTCTGGTCCTCAGTTTTCTCTTTTGATTTATTTATTATTTTTTAACAATGTATTTATTTTTTAATTTACATCCAAGTTAGTTAGCATATAGCGCAACAATGATTTCAGGAGTCGATTCCATGATGCCCCTTGCGCATTTAGCTCCTCCCCCCTCCCTTTGTGCTGGGTCTGGTTAAGACTGTAAACCAAAGTGCCAAGAATTGGGTCCTTGACATAAGCCAAGGCGATCAGCCTCTCTCCCCAAGGACTTTGAATTTGGAGAACAGCGAGATAGGGAAGGTGGTTGGAGTTCAGGACTCCCGAGGATAAAATGCCCTGCCAGTGTTATGGTCAAGTTTGTCTGGACCCTGCCTCTGTTCCAGTCTGTTTTGAGGCAGGGTCTTCACCCTTCCCATCAATTCTTTGAGTCCCTGGGAGATTTCCCACAAAGTTCCTGGACGTACATCTGTAAGTACATATGGAACACGTTACTAATGAACGTCACATAAGACGAAATGTAAAATCCCTCTTCACGGGCTAGTATAATCTGTCTTACATAGAGCAAGATGAAACACATCCAATGTATATTGGAGTCCACAATGGGAATGGGCTTAGTCAAATACATGTGACCAGCTGTTATTTTCCACATGCTTGGAGACATTTTCACTTGACTCTTAAAATGAAAAGAGACAAGTAAGAAGGGGACCTGGTACACACCCCATAACCTTCCTAGACTTGGCAAAACTTTAACAGGCCCTGGCGGAATGTCCAGGTTCCCACCTTTCGGCTCGCTGATGCTCATCAAAACTGATTGCTCCCTACTTCAGGTGCCCCGTCCTTCTCAGTGCTGCCTTTCTGCTATCAGGAGTCTTTTATCCCTAAATATCTTCCCCTCTGGACTGGAACTCCAAGAGAGAAAATTGATCCTTTTCTACATTTGTCTACAGTGCTCAGCACAGGAGCTCCTTTCGTAGGAGGTATCAGAAAATATTTGCTAAATTGAGTGGAGTCTATTTGAATTATGGAGTCTAGGTAAGTGTCTTTGGTAAGTCCATTAGCTTTGCCCTGGGAATCACATCTCTTGTCCTACCTCATTTCTATTTGGCCAAATTAACATGACACAGAGTGATTCAGTAGTCTTCCTTATTCACTTCAGACGGTCGGAAATGAGATGTGAAAATGACAGCAAGGAGACATGTCAATAAATCCCCATGTGGAGCCAGGGTGGGAGAGTGTCCTGCTGTCTGCCCAACCTTTGCAAGAAGAAAGATGTCAAGGCCACTTGAATGGATCTCACAGAAAGCACTTGACTCAAGATGACCACACTGTTCTGGAAGTTGACATCTGGCTTTTCTGTTGAGAGAAACATAGAGACTCAACGTCCCTCATGCCCTAGGAAGCCACACTCCCGGTGGACATCTGAGCCTGAAGATTGCTCCTGCTTCTCACACAGAGCAAAATTTGTCCTTGGTATAAACTTAAAATATTAGGGTCAGCTAATAAAATGATAAGCCTTGAAGGTTTATCAGCTAATGAGATCTTAAGCCTTTAAGGTTTATCTGACACTGTAGAGACCTCAGTGTTCCTGGGTCCATATGTGCATATCCTCTCCCAGGTAAGAACCTAATTTCAATTTTTATAAGATGCATGGGTGCATGTATGTGTCTGTTCGTGTGCGTGAGAAAGAGAATTGAATATATAAAGCACATCTGAAAATCCACCAAAAACATGGGGGGGGGGGAGTAGGTATATATTTAGCCAAGGGTTTTGCGATTTTTTTTTCTTTGTGAAAAACTCCAGTACAAGTGTTCAAGCCAAGTGGGAGCCTTTCACTCTGGTTATTTATTTATTTTGCTCTCTCCTTTGGAAAGCGATGTACATGTATTATGAAAAGCAAATATTATACTCTTTATTGTCAAACAAAGTTTATAAGGTTCATGTGTCAATGAGGAGGCCAAGGACCTCACACAGAAAGTTTCCTGTCCCGGAAGAATTTCTCATGAAATATAAAATATGGGAAGTGAGGAGATCCCTTCCTGCCAGAAAACAGGATCAGCCCCTTCCTAATGGCACCCAAGGGGTTGGATGAACTCAGGCCTTGACTGTCCAAGCACGCTTCTCTGCAGACAAGCATGGGGCGCTCAGTGAGGGGGAGGGACCACAGTAGAGGTTGAAGGGTATTTACTCAGAGGAGGCCACTAGTGTCCAACATTCATGCAGGTCTGACATCCAGATGCATGAGGCAACAAGCCCTTTGGGGACACGGGAAGTGGAAGCTAGGTGATGACAAATGAAAGGCATTCTTTGGCCTTGGAGCACACAGGCATGGAATCCAGTAGGAGTACAGTTACTATTTACAGGAAACTGGCACAGAGTTATAACTTTTCCTAGACAGGTTGGTGCCATTGTGTTCTGGCACCATGAAAAGCATTAAATAAGGCTTAGCATTTGTCTAAACCATGCCGTATGCACTATCCTTTCTGATACGTATTGCTTTCTCTGACTGGGAGTTTCACTAAAGTCCCTCCCTGGGGAATAGAGAGCGGGAGTTATAGTCAACCATGGTTAATTTGCGCTTTGTGCTCTGTTTATCCAAACCATATGTCTAGATGGTTGTAATTCTGTGTCACTGGCTGTGTAATGCTCTCTGTGCTAAGAGCTCTGTAAATAGCAACAGCTCGATGCATAATCACGTTGGCATTCTGAAGGGGGGGCGGGGGGTAAAGGGAAGATTCCAGTGACGTTTGTTGTGGAGACAACCACCCTGAGGATGTCTCCATCCGTGACTTTTAGGCTGTGATCCCTTGTGCTTTAGTCAGGCAGGTCCCTGTGCAGCGGATGGGACCTCACAGAAGCCAGACATGGTGGGTCAATGCTACCTGCGATTCTCATTCTCTGGCCTTAGGGCTCGAGAACACCCCAGATGTTAAATCAGGTTGTTGCTGTTTAGCAGACTCAGCAAGTAGTTCGCGTATAGAAGAAAGATCTCTTTATTTTCATGCAAATGATCATCATCATCATAAATAAGCCACATCCATCCCAATTTCCTTTTGTAATATTTTCATTTGAAAACTGTATTTAATTCATCAAATGTCAATCAAGAAAAGACACTGTGCTCAAAGGCTGGCGGTGATAGCACTCAACATGAATTTCTTCAATGGCAAACTACCAGCGGGGATGAAAACACAAAGTCTCCAGCTTCCATGTGTGGGCTAAAGGTCAGTGTAACTGGACGTCTCCACCCATCAATCTGTTCAGAACAGGCTCCAGAGTGCTCACACTCGTTCAACAAATATTAAGCACCCTCTATGTGCCAAGCAGAGTGTCAACGCCCTGCAGGCACATAGCAAGCCCCCAGCACTCCTGTCCTCATGGAGCTTCCAGGAGGCGCTTTTGACCACTTCTATGTATAGCTAAAGACCTCTGGAGAAGGTGAGTCCAGACATGTGAATCGGGACCAATTCTACCTCGCCCCTGACTTCAGCAACCTCCTAAAACTCAAAAGGTGGTTTCACAAAATGTGTCTCCTTCATGAAAATTCATTTAGAAGTGAGGCCCCCTTCCATGAGATGCCCACGGAGTTCGACCATTGGAGCCTGTTGAATGGCACTATAAGAAATCTGACGCCGAGTCAGTCTTAGAGCTTGGGGACGGAAAATGTGCTGATCTCTTTGGTGCCCTGGAGAATGAAGGGAGTGGTCTGCAGCCATCCCTGTGAGGATGGGCTGAACGTATTTCCCCCAGCCTTACCAGACACTGCCACCTCCTTAGATGTCTTCATCAGAGAACCGTTCTCATTCTTTGCCTCGTCTGGGCCCTCCAGGGTACCTGCACAGCAATCTCACTATATCTTTCTTGCCAACCCTCTTGCCCCAGAGACGATTTCAACCCTTCTTTTGGCCTCAAACACCAATCCTGGCAGGTAGTCTTGTCTTGTACTTCATGGAGGAATGAGAAGCCATCACGTAGGAGCTTCTCATCTGCCCAGCACGGATTCTATCAGTCCTCCTGAACCTGCCCCGCGTCCCCTGCTTGTCTCCTGTTACAAGGGTGAAGCTGGCCCTCCTCCTTCCTGAGGACCCATTCTCTCCCCGCCTTCTCAGGGCTTCCTTCAACAGTTACTGGTTCTCCCTCCGAAAGTTTCCACCCGTCTCCCATTCTTATTTTCCTTCTGCTCTTCCCTCATCTTTCTACTGCCCTTCCCCATGCAGCTTAAGAGAGGTGTGGTCACATGCTGTTCCCGATACCTCACCTCTTCAATCTTCACCTCACAGGTGAAGGTTGCCAGCTTGGCCTGGTAGCCAGCCCCACGTCTGCACCTTTCATACCTAAGCCAAGACTCTTCTTCACTTGGGAGAGTTTGGAGGAAGTGAGTTGGTGTCATGTGGTCCAAGGGAATCTGGACTAATTCAAGTTTGGCCAGCCTTATTCCCGCTGCCCTCAAATCTCCTACCCCAGCTTCAAATCTCAGCAATCACCCAGTCTCTTATGTCAGAGCCCTGGGGGTCATCTTCCACACCTACCTTTCTAACTGCATTGATCCTATCGATTCCATTATCGAGGTGTACTTAAACACCGTGACCTTCCCTCCATCAGCACCACCCCCAACCAGTCCATAATGCTGTCACGTCCCATCTGGACAACCGAATTGTCTCCCAGCTCTCTTCTGCTCCACAGCGTTCTCCATGGAATGGGTCATCTTCCGGCACTTCAAGTCTTTTCATGGCACACAAGGCCATAGTTCATTGGGGAGTCGGAGGGAGGGTCGAGGGAGCCCAGCAGTGTTTGTTTCAATAAAAAGTGTAAGGGCAAACGTCCTTCACTTGGGATATTTGAACACCGAAGGTTGCCAACCCCTTCCCACCGACGATTTCAAAGAGCAGTGGTTCAGAGTTCCAACTGTGATCTTCAGTGATGTTGCCAGGATGCTACGTAGAGCCTGAGCAAAAGCGTCTCCCAGGGGTCTGTGACCATAGCGTCATTTGGTGTTTGAAGTTTTCTACGGAACCTTCCTGGAAGCCGGCACTCACAAAGAAGAGGCACCAACATTCTTGTGATCCTCACCTTAAATCCTAATCTCTTTCCATCATCTTCTCGTCGAGACCTTTGAATTCCAAATTCAACTGAAACAGAATCAAACAATACCAGTCCTACCTGGTTGGGAAGCCATTCTGACCTGGTGGCTTTGGAAGGGAGTAGAAAGAAAAGTTTTATGGGGGTAGACACAGGAACACTAAAGTAAGAGGTGCACATGCCTCTAGAAGGGAGTGTTTCCAGAAGGGAATGTTTCTAGAAGGGAATGCTAACAGTTATAAGGGTGTCAAGTCACTCCAATTACAACTCTGTTGTAATTCCAATCTAAATTTTATTTTTCATTTTTTTTAATGTTTATTTAGTTTTGAGAGTGGGAGCGCAAGCAGGGAAGGGGGACAGAGAGGCGGACACAGGATCCAGAGCTGGCTCTGCTCTGACAGCAGACCGCCCCATGTGGGGCTCAAACACACAAACCTCAATATCATGACCTGAGCCGGAGTTGGACGTTCAACCAACCAAACCACCCAGGTGCCCCCAATCCAAATGTTAATAAATCTTCCTTGAAACTTGACAGAATGATTCCAAGTCATTCTTCCAAGTCAACTGGAAGAATGAAGGAACAAAATAATCAAGTAGGATTTTACGAAGCAGAAATAGTAGGGACATTGGCACAAATGGATATCAAAATAGATTCTAAAACCACAATCATTGAAAAAGAGTGGTAGTGAGCCCACAGATAAGCAGGTATAAAGAACATGTAAGAATTCCATTCATGGTAGGAAGGATATTTCAAATCTCTAGGGGAAATGATGAGGGACAATCATAAAATCCCGGGAATAAACTGATCACAACTTCACACAACATCCCAAAATAAATTTCAGGTGGATTAAAAATTTTAAAGTACGTACACAAAAGAGCTAGAAGTAAAGATAGGTACGAGTTTATCTAATCTCATGCTGGGAGCAATCTTTTAAAGGGTATTTTACCATAAAGTAACATATTAATAGAATTAACCGCAAATAAATTAAAGACTTCTGCCAGAAGCAAAACTTAAGAACAAATGACAAACGGAGAACAAAAAATATTTGCGACCTATGTAACAAAGAGTTAATGTTCTTAATGCTCGGCAATGTCAATGTGGACAAAAGACATGATTAGGAAATTCACAAAGGAAGTACTACCGGCAAAAAATATGAAAAATGTTTAACTTTGCAAGCTGTCAAAGATGTGCAAACTGAAACAATAGTGAAACACAATTTTTCAGCTATTACACTGACAGTTTAAAAAAAGAAAAAAGATTGTCTAGAGCGTGGGGAAATGGGCACCCGTAGATTGCTGGAATGAGCTGCAAGGGATACGAGCTTTCCAGAGGGTAACTTGGCAAAATTCTTAAAAATGTGCACAGCCCATTTACACAGCAATCCCTCTCCTAGGAACTTACCCTTAGAAAATAATCATAAATAACTGCAGAAATTTATTTAAAAGATGTTCCCTGGAAGGTTGTTTATAATAGCAAAAAATTAAAAACAAAATAAATGTCTGACAATATGGAACCGGTTAAATAAATTATGGTGCAGTATAAGCCACAGTCATAAAAAAAAAAATCATACTGAGAACTATTTAGTGACTTTAGAAAAGGTTCACAACATATAGTTAAACCGGGGGTGGTGGGGGGGGGGGGGACAGTTGCAAAACAACCTGTACGGCATGGTCTTTTTTGTTTTGTTTTGTTTTTTAAAAAATGTATGTATGTAAATGTATGCATAGAAAAAGACCTTAAGAGGATAACCACAAAGTTTTCGGTGATTATCTCTGGGTGGTAAGAGTATTGGTGATTTTCATTATTTTCCAAATATTCTGCAATAAAAATGTATTACTTTTGTAACAAGCTTCTTAAAAACGTTAGCTTTCATTTAAATTCTGCATGGAAGTCAAGTCTCAACAAATGACCTCGAAGACCCTTTTTCTGGGAAGTTCTTGCAGCCAGACACGGGGGAATGCTGGGAAAAACGGTCCTGCCCAAGGCCTCTGGGTAGGGAGGGGCATCAGCCAGCTTCCAGGCTCCACTGCCCTGGAATGAGCAAATCTAATACACCCCCAGTTCCCCAAAGTTTCTTCTTTTACAAGGTTTAGAGTGAGAAATTGATGGAGACTGAAAATAATCGTCATCATCGTAGTAGTAATAATAATAATGAATCTGATAATATATCCATAGATAAAAACGAACATTTATGAAGCGCTCAGTATTCTCCAGACCCTGAGCTCAGTGCCTTACAGATATTATCTCATTTAATCCCTACAACAATCCTGCGGCGAACGGATTATTGTCTGCAATTTATAGATAAATAAATAAAACGGATGACATTCACCCACAGCCATGCAGCAACCAGGCTTCCAGGGGGAAATGACAGGTTCCAGAGCCCCTTGCCCATCTCTAGTGATGAAGGGGACGGAGGAGCATTTTTTCCAAACCCCATGTCTTCATCCCGACATCACCACCCAGGCCTCAATTTCCTTTGTGATTCAGCCGTGTATTATGTCGCCTGACTCCAGTGTGAAAGATTTGTGGCAATTGCATGATGTATGAGGTGCCATTTGTAAAAATATTATTTAGTGTAAAACATGATGTTTTTTCTCCTGATTTACAAGTTGGATTTATAAATCTGCACTTCTCACTATCTGAGTTATATATCTTGCCGCTGATTTATAAAACTTGCCTGTAAATCTTCCCAGCAAAGTTTTGATTCAGAAATCATTATTTTAAGAATTAGATTTAGTTAAAACATTCAACTGCTTTATAGGGGAGGCAATGGATTTACATAACTCCAATCGGAGCTTACGGAACCTCCGGCAGCTTTACAGGCCGTGCCCAGGAATTTCTAAAGAAAATATTCTGATTTAAGGGCATTCACTTCACACTTTAGCTACAACTGACTGATTTACACAGCCAAAGCCATACAATAATGATCCATTTTATAAAATCCCACTTTTCCTTAACTCCAGACCCTGATTTATAGGCCCTGATTGGGTTTTCTATAATTCGACCTCTGTCACAGGCTCCTCCATCCAGAGCTGATGGTGGGGAAAAGACCCAGGAGGCAGAGATGGTCGGAAGAGAGTGACCCCGCCTCCCTCCTTCTTGACCTTTCTCCCTTATTCCAAAGAAGCCAAAACATGGGGCCTTAGCCCCCTGAGCCAAAGGCAGGCAAGCTCGGGGGAGGGTCTGTGGGCATGGCCTTGATGGTAATGCTGTTAAGTTCACTCGGTCCCCGGGAGCTCAAACGAAGAGGGGGGTTGATCTCAGGAAAAAAAAAATGGCCAATCCAGGGGATGCACAACATATACGACAAACAGTTGCTGGTGGAATAAATCAATGAACGAATAAGCCAACTTTTTTTTTTTTTTAAGAGCAGAGACCTAAAAGCATTCAACAGAGAGCAAAAGTGGCAGCATGAGTGAATGGGAGGGGACCCACAGGGACTTTCAGAGAGACCCTTGTGCTATCTTACTGGAAGAGCCGTGGCTTAGCTCTACCTGAGTGTTGCCTGCCCAGGTCTGGCTCTTCAAGAGAACCTTGCAACTCGGATTTTTATCTTAAATGCCCCAGCTTAAAAACTGGATTTTATTCAGGTCAGTTTATAATAGTAAAATGTGCACAATTTATGTGTAGAGGTCAATGATGTTTGACCATAGTATACACCCAGACAACCAGCAACCTCATCAAGTTACAGAACATTTTTGTCTCCCCAGAATGTTTCTTCCTGAACCTTGAAATCGGTCTCCTCACCCCCACCATAGCTCCAGTCAGACACTGGTTTGTTTCCATTCCCACAGATAAGTATTGCCTATTTGGGAGTTTGAAACAAATGGAATCATTACAAATCATTTTCTTATTTATTGAGTGTCTTCCACTCCACTTAATGTCTGGGAGATCCATCCATGCTGTGATGTGTAGTGACAGTTTGTTCCTTTTTATGACTGAATTCCATCACATAAGTATGTCATAATTGTTTAACCATCCCCTCTTGGATTCTCTCCCTATCTGAGACATTACCAAAAAAGCCGCTATGAACAATTCTGGACAAGTCTTTTCATGAGCATGTATTTTTATTTCTCTTGGGTAAAAACCTAGGAACGGAATTGCTGATTCGGCAGGGGTATGCTTACTTTTATAAGAAGATGCCAAACAGTCTTCAAAAATGAGCACAACCATTTACACTCCCCAGTCCACGCCACTGGCCCAGTAGTAAAGGAGACCTCCTGCTGTTCAGCATTCTTATGGACGCTTGGTATCATCAATCTTTTTAATTTTAGTCATTAGCCATCATAGTCATAATTTTAGTCATTTCAAGATTCTCTTGGCAGTGGTATCTCCTCTTGATTTTCATTGTCCTAATAATTATCCGTGCTGAGCAGCATTTCATGTACTCGTGGGCCATCTGTATATCTTCTTTTGTGAACTGTTTGTTCAAATCTTCTGCCTGTTATTTAGTACAGGTTTGCCTTCCTATTACTGAGTTCAAAGAGAGTTTTACTTAATCTGAAGACAAGTCCTTTTTCAGATACATGTGTTGCAAATAATATTTCCCAGTCTGTGATTTGATATCTCCTTTCTTTGTCAACGTCTTTTTTTTTTCCTTCAACTTTTTTTTTTTTTTTTTTAAATTTTTGGGACAGAGAGAGACAGAGCATGAACGGGGGAGGGGCAAGGAGAGAGGGAGACACAGAATCGGAAACAGGTTCCAGGCTCCAGGCTACGAGCCGTCAGCCCAGAGCCCGACGCGGGGCTTGAACTCACGGACCGCGAGATCGTGACCTGGCTGAAGTCGGACGCTTAACCGACTGCGCCACCCAGGCGCCCCAAGTCAACGTCTTTTAAAAACCAATTTGGGACGCCTGGGTGGCTTAGTCGGTTGAGCGTCTGACTTCGGCTCAGGTCATGATCTCATAGTTTGTGAGTTTGAGCCCCGCATCAGGCTCTGTGCTGACCCCTTGCTCAGAGCCTGGAGCCTGCTTCAGATTCTGTGTCTCCTTGTCTCTCTGCCCCTCCCCCGCTCGCGCTTCGTCTCACTCTTTCTCAAAAATAAATCAATGTAAAAAAATGTTTTAAAAATAAATAAAAAGCAAACAATTGTAATTTTAGTGAACTACAGTCTGTCCTCTTTCTTTAACTAAGGCTTTTTGTGCCCTTATAAATATTTACCTGGCCCCGAGAGGCAAAGTTTTCTCGTACGTTGTCTTCTGTTCGTTTTATACTTTTAACTTTTATGATCAAATCTATGACCCACTTCAATTTATTTCTTGAGAACAAAGTGTGGAAAGGGTTGTGGCTTACTTCTGTTCCACGCAAACACCTAGTGTCTACAGCATCCCAGAAATCCCTTAGTGCGAGTCTTCCAACATTGTTCTATTTAAAAATTGTTTTGCTATTCTAGATCCTTTGTCTTTTCAGATAAATTTTAGGATCATTTGTTAATTTATACAAAAGAAAAAGCCTGCTGAGATTTTGATTGGAATTTCATTGAATCTATAGATCAATTTGGGGAAACAGACGTCTTAATACTATCTAATCTTCCAATCCATTAACAGGATATATCTTTCCATTAATTTAGATTTTCCTTAATTTCTTTCAGTAATGTTTTATAGTTTTCAATGTAGAAATCTCACATGGCTTTGACAAAATGTACTCCTAAGTATTTTATCTTTAATTTACTTTCTAAATCTTTATTGCTTATCTATAAATACAATTAATTTTGCATATTCACCTGGTATTCTGCAACCTTGCTAAATAAGTTTTGAATCTAGTAGGTTTTTATAAATTCCTTAGGATTTCTTATGCAAAAAACCATATCATTTATTAAGAAATAATGTTTTCTTTCTTCTGTTTCAATATTTATGTATTTTATTTGGTTTTCTTGCCTTATTGCTCTAGCTAGGACATCCAGTACAATATTGAAGAGAAGTGATGGGATTAAACATCTTTGTCTCATTCCCAGTCTTACAGCGAACACATTCAGTCTTTAGCCATTAAGAATGATGGATGCTCTATGATTTTCATAGATCCCCACCATCCAGTTGAGAAAGTTTCCTTCTATCTGCAATTTGCTAATAGTTTTTATTACGAATGGGTTTTATATTTCATTAACTTCTTTTTCTCATCTATTTGAGATGATTTTGTGACTTTTCTGCTTTATACTATGATGTGTTCTTGAATTGATTTTTTTTCTTCAAGGTTGAAATATCTTCATAATCCTAGCATATACCTGTTATAAACTGCTGAATTCAGTTCACTGATGTTGTGTTGAGGATTTTTGTTTGTATGCTCATGAGACATATTGGTCTACAAGTTCCTCTCCTTCCAATGACATTGTCAGCTTTTGATATCAAGATTATGTTGGTCTCATAACGCCTGTTGGAAAGTGGTCCCTCCTATGTTTTTGGGAAAAGTTTGTGCAATGTTGATGTTATTGCTTTTGTAAATGGTTTATAGAGTTTAATAGCAAATTGCTGTGACATGGAATTATCTTTGTGGGATTTCTTTTTAATAAATCCCATTCTTTAAATATATATAGGATTATTCAAATTTGTTATTTCCTCTTCATTAAGTTTTATAAGATTGTGGTTTTTTAAGGCAGTTGTCCATTTCAGTAAGCTGTTAAATGTATTGGCATAAAGTTCTTCATAATATTTTCTTATTATTATATTCTTTAGTATTAGTCATTATTATTATTATTATTATTATTTCTTACGCTTTGGGATTTGTATTTTTATTACTTTGGACATGTATTGATATTCCATAGGGTAGGTATTAATATCCTCATTTGTATTTCCAATATTGGTAATTTGGCTTCTTTCTTTCTTCATCAATTCCTCCTGCTAAAAGTTTATTGATTTTATTCATCTTTTCCAAGGACCACCTATGGGCTTTGTTAATTTTCTCTGTGTGTATGTTTCTTGTTCATTGATGTCTGCTCTGTATCTATTAATTCTTTTCTTCTATTGTGTTCTGCTTGTTTCACTTCCCTTTTCTATCTTTCTAAAATGGAAACACATAATTGAGGTTAAGCCTTGTTTCTTTTCTAATATAGACATTTAAAGGTATAAACTTTAAGTATTGCTTTAGCTGCACCTTACAAATTTTTACATGTTATATTTCCATCTTCATTACATTCAAAATGTTTTTAATTTATCTTGGGATATTTTTGCTTTTTTTTTTTCAACGTTTATTTATTTTTGGGACAGAGAGAGACAGAGCATGAACGGGGGAGGGGCAAGGAGAGAGGGAGACACAGAATCGGAAACAGGCTCCAGGCTCTGAGCCATCAGCCCAGAGCCCGACGCGGGGCTCGAACTCACGGACCGCGAGATCGTGACCTGGCTGAAGTCGGACGCTTAACCGACTGCGCCACCCAGGCGCCCCGGGTTTTTGTTTGTTTTTAACAATTTTTTTTAATGTTTATTTATTTTTGAGACACAGAGACAGAGTGCAAACAGGGGAGGGGCGGAGAGAGGGAGACGCAGAATCCAGGCTCTGAGCTGTCAGCACAGAGCCCCATGTGGGGCTTGAACTCACGAACCATGAAATCATGACCTGAGCCGAAGTTGGAAACTTAACCAATTGAGCCACTCAGGTGCCCCTATCTTGGGATTTTTATTGACATGAATTATCCAGAAAATTGTTATTTTTAGGGACGTCTGGTTTGCTCAGTCAGTTGAGCATCCAACTTCAACTCAGGTCATGATCTCACAGCTGGTGAGTTTGAGCCCTGAGTCCAGTTCTGTGCTGACAGCTCAGAGCCTGGAGCCTGCTTTGGATTCTGGGTCTCTGTCTCTGTCCCTTTCCCCACTCATGCTCTGTCTCTCTTGAAAAGTAAATAAATATTTTAAAAAATGTTTTAAAGAAAATTGTTATTGTATTTCTAAAGATTTGGAGATTTTCTGGATATTACATTTTTATTGCGTTCTAATTTAATCTCATTATGGTCAGAAAGTGACTCTGTAAGACTGAAATATTCAAAAATTTTGTTGACACTTATTTTATGACCTAGAATATGAACTATCTTAGTGACTATCCATGTACATTCGAAAAAATATGTATTCTCCAGGTGCTTAGGTATATTTCTATAAATGTCAATTATATAGTTTGTGGATATTGTTGCTTAAGTCTTCTATATCTTTATCAACAGTTTGTGTATTTCTGTCAATTACTGAGAAAGGAATATTAAATTTCTCCAAGATTGTGGATGTGTCCATTGCCCCCTTTATTTCTGTTAATTTTTTTTCTGTATGAATTTTCATGCTCTATGATTAAGGGCATACATAAAATTATTCTATCTTCCTAGTAAATTATTCCTTTAATTATTATATGTCTTTCTTTACCTCTTATAATATTCTTTGTCTTGAAAGCAAATTGTCTGATACACATAAAACTATGCCAGCTTTCTCATGTTTACTGTTTCTGTGGTGTGTCTTTTCCATCCTCAATCTGCCTTGTTGTTTATACTTAAAATGTATCTCTATTGAAGGCATGTCTTTGATTCTTGCTTTTATTCCAGTCAAAAATCTCCTTCTTTTAATTGAAGTGCTTAGTACATTCACATTCGATGTAACTATGGATCAGTTGAGGGTTAAATCTGCCATTTTACCATTCCGTTTCCATTTATCTCGTCTACTTTTTTTTTTCTTTTTTGTTGGTCATGTATTGCGTTCTTTTAGGTTTACCACATATTTTAGGGATCCATTTTATTTTCTCTATTGGGTTTTTAGTGAGACCTTTTGTGTGTGTGTGTGGCTGATACAAGGTTAATAAGATGCATGTACAAATTACCAGTATCTATTTAGGGTCAATATTATAGCTCTTTGTGTTTCATACTTCATGTCTGATACTTTACCCTCCCTATATTACAATAAAATAACCTCACAATAGTGTGACTTCATTTATTTATTCATACCCTTTCTGCAGTTGTCTTATCCTTTATTCCTTCACATATGTTAAATGACACTCTATTATGTTATTACTTTTGTTTTAAATAATCTGTTTTATTTTAAGGAAATTTAAATTATAAAAAGAAAAAATATAGACTTTATTTTAGAGGTTCATTTCCAACTATGGTACCATTTATTCTCTACATGCAGATTTAAATTTACATTTCATAGCATTCCCTTCGGTCTGAATAACATCTTTAAGTATTTTGTATTGTACAGGTATTCTAACAATACATTTTAAGAACTTATGCTTTTTAGAGAATATCTTTATTTCATCCTCTTTGGGGAGGTAATTTTTGATGGATATAAAATCTTAGTTGACAGAATATTTTTTTTTCTTTTACATTTTAAAACTATAATTCAACTGTGGCTTAGTCTCTGTTGTTTGAAATGTGAAGTCAGCAGTTAGTTCTCCTTCTTAATTTTCCCCTGTACATAATGCATATTTTTATTTTTTATTATTTTTTATTTTTTTTAATTTTTTTAACGTTTATTTATTTTTGGGACAGAGAGAGAGAGAGAGCATGAACGGGGGAGGGGCAGAGAGAGAGGGAGACACAGAATTGGAAGCAGGCTCCAGGCTCTGAGCCATCAGCCCAGAGCCTGACGCGGGGCTCGAACTCACGGACCGCGAGATTGCAACCTGGCTGAAGTCGGACGCTTAACCGGCTGAGCCACCCAGGTGCCGCATAATGCATATTTTTTAATCTGGCTGCTTGCAAGATTTTCTTTTTTTTTTCTTTTTCTTTTTTTTTTTGATAATTCTTTTTAAGTTTATTTTATATATTTTGAGAGAGAGAGAGAGAGAGCACCCAGCAGGGATGGAGAGAGAGGAAGTGAGAGAGAATCCCAAGTGGTCTCTGCACTGTCAGTGTGGAGCCTGATGTAGGGGTCGAACTCACGAACTGTGAGATCATGACCTGACCCGAAACCAAGAGTCAGATGCTTAACTGACTGAGCCACCTGGTGCCCCGCAAGATTTTCTTAGCTTTGGTTTTAGGCAACTTGACTCTGATGGTTTACTTTCCATTTATCTTTCTTAGGGTTGACTAAATTTTTCTAACTTGAGTCACTGCATTTTATCCAATTTGCTAAGTTTTCAGTCATTAAGTCTCAAAATTTTGATCTGCCCATAATCATTATCTTCTCAATCTGGGACTGCAACTCTATGTTGGCAAAAGTAGTAATAGTCATAGGTTTCATCTCAATATTCCTTTTAAAAATTCCAAGAACTCCAAAGAAATGGAGCTATATCTATTGACATTTACTCTATTAGAAATTACAACTGAGAACTTCTTAAATATATTTACCTATTGATTTACTTATTGACATGTAGAGGAAGAAGGGGGGGGGATGGCCTTTAGATGTTTAAAATAGAATGTAAAAATAGATGTAAAACAAGAATAACATTCTTTTTTTTTTAAGTTTATTTCTTTTTGAGAGAGAGAGAGAGAGCTCGAATGGGCGAGTGACAGAGAGACAGGAAGAGAATCCCAAGCAGCACAGAGCCTAATGCAGGGCTTGATCTCATGAACCCTGAGGTCATGACCTGAGCCCAAATCAAGAGTCGGATGCTTAACTGACTGAGCTACCTCGGTGCCCCAACCTGAATAACATTCTTAAAGGAAAATCTGTATTTAGGAGAAATTTTAATGAGAGAATGGCATAATTTAATATCTTTACAGAGTAGTGTTCTGACTTAATAAATAAACGACAGTAGAGTCTCGTATCTGATTCCACATCAATCTGTTGTGATACAACCATCATATGGCCTCTGAATGACTCCACCGTATACTCAAAGATGAGCGGAAGTAGAAATGTCAAGTCGCCACACAAGACTGCTCTTGTACCATCACTGTTCAACCCTAGGCTCTCTGTCCTGATTTCAGTCCTTAGCAATTTCTCTCTGATAAGCACTGGGTAATCTTCTCTATGCATGTGCAGCCTGGCTCTTGGCCATGACCTTAGGCGGCACCCCCATACACATGCACAGTCCTCTTTCTCTGAGGTTCCACTGTGCAGACTCCAGGTGTTTGGGGTGACCCAAACTCTGACCTGTGTCTGCTGCGCTTCGAAGGACTGCTATGCGCCATTTAGACACCAGCCTACTGTGCTCTGTTTGTAACTTGTCCCCAGGCAGAGGGCTAAGTGACCAGGGAGCTTATCTCTTTGAGTTTCCCTTCTTTCAGGAAGCACTGCTTTATGTCATCTATTTTGTATTGCCTGAAAAGAGTTTTCATATATTGTGTCTAGTTTTCGAGTTGTTCATGGTGAGACAGCCAGTGTGGTTCCAGTTACTTCATCAAGGTTTAGAAGTGGGACTCTTCCATTTTTTAATATTGCCAATAAAACTTGAAAAAGGTGTAAACATAACTATGACCGTATGTAGCTCATGGGCCACCTGTTTGAGACTCCTCATCTGTATTCTTGCTTTTCAGAATGAAGTCTTTAGAGGAGCAGCGTCAAGATCACCTGCTTATAGCTTCTAGGAAATGCAGAGGTTCAGGTCCGAGCCCAGACGTGCGGATTCAGAATGTGCACTTTCACAAGATCCAGAGGTGATTTTATGGTCATCAGCGTTTGAAAAGATCTGCTCAAAATTGTCTTCACTAGTTGTCAAGTGTTTCTCAAACTGATAATAGGAATCTCCGGGAATGCTTGCTAGAACATACATTCCCAAGTGCCCTTCTGACCCAGCTGAATCAGAATTGCCAAGGTAGTGATACTCATCACCATGGAAGCTTGGAGAATGTTGAGCTATTCCAGAAACCTGTGAGGTTCATGGGACCCACGTGTTCTTCTTCCATTGTGTGATCTCCTCTGTGGTACCACCTTATCTGACTCTAAGTAGACAATCATTCAAAGGATGTAGCCCACATAATTACACAGGCAATCTTATTTCCCAGGGAACTTTTAGGTCATACTCTTTAACTGCCTTACTTACCTACTCAGGTAGCCAGTGGTCTCCTTTCACACACGGCCACACTGGTTTTCAAATCTTCACTTAAAATTTGCCTCTTCTAGAAAGCTCTTCAAAACCTACTTCTCTGAAGCCGTCAATAAAAATGATAAGAATGTTCATATAGATATAGTTATATGGCTATTTCCTTTATATGGACTAAAAGAAGTACGTTATGGTACTTTCTATTGGTCAATCACCAAATGTTCTTCACTACATTTAGAGGAACCACAACCCTAACGTGCTTAGCCTGATCTTAGCACAGTTACAGCCTTGGCACCTAGTGTATTCCGAATATATGCCATTAACTCAACCCGTGATTATACTGTTACTCATTTACAAACACCTCTCAAAACAAGTCCGTGACATTTTTGCCTTAGTCACTACTATCATCTATCCACTCACCCCTGGGTGAGGCTGCGTAGACCGGGTCCCTCTGTATCTCACCAATCATCACATCAGGCATCATATCCTATATCATAGGATGCTCAGAACGTTGCCGGGTCAGAGGGAGGTGAGCGGTGGAGGCTGGTATCACAGGGGTGACTATCCAGCTTCCTGCATAAGGGATGAATGATCTCAAATAGCAGAAGCGGAGGTGATGGGGGCAGAAGCATGTGCAACTGACACAAGATATCATCCTCAGGGGCCCCATGCCTCGTTTGCCAAGGGCGGGCATGTGCAGATGATATGGGGGAGCAGCTGACTCACGTTCATCAAGCAGTGGGAATGGGAGCTGAATCCCCTCTCTGTGACCTTAGGAAGCTCACTTCACCTTGCCAGCTCTGTTTTCCTCATCTGCATTTGGAAATTTGATGTATCTCTAGTCAATCATGATTTCTTCTGTTTGATGTACGTGAAGGCAGCCGCATACAGGGCTGCGACCACCCCTTAGTGGTCGCCAAGTAGTCTTTTGTTGGAGCAGAATTGGGCGTTTCGATAGTAAGAGCCTAAACACGTATATAAGTTTTGGTCCATTATTTCACTCCACTTTTAGTGCTTTTGTTAAACATTTGCATTCAAGGATAGTATTGGAAACTTTATATATAACAGTGACAGCATAAAACTAACCTAAATCCGACTGTGGATGATTACCCAAAGTACGATCCATCTATGTGATGGGGTGTAATACAACACACTTGAACTCTTACCAAGAAAAGTTAATAATTAAAAAATGCTTACAATATAAAAACCCTATATAATTTTGTTATGTGTATAAAGTACATAAGAATATATTCATGGTGGTTAGCTCTGGATGACAGTGTTGATTATAAGTGATTTTAAAATTGTTCTCCCTACGTTCTCTATGTTTCAGTTATTATGAGTCAACAGAAAAGAAGAAAATCTTATTTAAAATAGTCTTCAACAACTAAATTAAATTCCATATTGGAATCTGAAGGTCTGGGTTTGAGTCCTGGTTCCAATGTAGGCTGTGGGACCTTGCAAAATGGGAAAACCTGCCTCCCCTTTCTCATTGGATGTGTGAGTGGCTACAATTATATGCTGTGCAGAAACAGTCATATGGGGGGGTACCTGGGTGGCTCAGTCGGTTAAGCATCTGACTTTGGCTCAGGTCATGATCTCAGGGATCATGGGTTTGAACCCCTCATTGGGCTCTGTGCTGACAGCTCAGAGCCTGGAACCTACTTCGGATTCTGTGTCTCCCTCTCTCTCTGCCCTCCCTGATGCTCGTGCTCTGTGTGTGTATCTCTCTCTCTCAAAAATAAATAAACATTAAAAAAGTGTTCAAAGAAATAGTCCTGTAAAAGAAAAATGACAAATAGAAGGGCCATTGTTCCTGTGAATTAGACTAGGAAACAAGAAGCCATTCTTATAGGAACTGTTGGTGCTGATAAGGTGTCAAGTTGCCATTACCTCCTCTAACCCAACTGCAAAATAAGCAAAGGAAAGAAAAAGAAAGAAAGAAAGAAAGAAAAGGGAAAGAAAGAAAGAAAGAAAGAAAAGGAAAGGAAAGGAAAGGAAGAAGAAAAGAAGAAAAAAACTCCTGCAGGTCTTTGTCGTTGGAGACAAGTACCTCTGGGTGTGTAAGATATACGCTATAGCTGAAAACTATGTTCTTATACTATATGATCTGAAAGAGCCCTCCTCTCACACACACACGCATTACCCCAGCCAGCCACCTGCTCTAACTGAGGGTTAGGTGGAGCCTCTGTCCACAGCCTAATGCTTCAAGATACCTGTGGCTTCAAGGTACCTGAAGTCTCAAGAATGCATTTCCTGCCTTTGACCGAGGGACAAGGGCCATTCCCCCTCTGGGGACATCCAAGAAGACATCAACATTTATTGCAAGTAGTATGACACCAGTGCAGCCATTTTGAAAGGTGTTTGCAATGTTTCTTTAACTGCAAAATGTGAATGCCTTAAGGTGCAACAATTCCACTTTTCTGCAGTAACTCTAGGGATATATTTGCACATGTGCATGAGATGGCTGTCCTTTTTTTTTTTTTTTTTTTTTTTGGTACCGCATGGGATAGACTGGGCATGCTAGAATAATAGTCAAGGGGGCACCTGAGTAGCTCAGTCAGTTAAGCATCCAACTCTTGATTTCAGCTCAGGTCATGATCTCATGGCCCATGAGTCCGAGCCCCACGTTGGGCTCTGTGCTGACAGCGTGGAATGTGCTTGGGATTCTCTCTCTCCCTCTCTCTCTCTCTCTCTCTGCTCTTCCCCTGCTGGTGCTCTCTCTCTCTTTCTCAAAATAAATAAAGAAAATAAAGAAAATCATAGCATTCAGACATTATTGCTCTTACAGTTCAGCATCTCAAATTGAGCTGAAATGAATGAATATATACTGACACGAAACTCTCCAAAAGTTGGGGGTTTTTGCATAGATAATCACGCTGACAATCAGAGTATAAACCATGGAACCGTCTATAGGAAAATAACTTGAAACATTGCAGTTCTAATTTCTGGAGACATAGAAAGGGTTCAGATGAGGTTGACAATAGTGGTCAGATCTGGGACGAGGAGAGATGCTTGGAGGGAAAAATGTACTTTACCTATATTTTTTCCAAAATAATATGTTCATCTCTTACACGTGCAATTAAAATTAACATAAAAGTGAACTTTAAACAGCTGACAAAAATAATTATGGGTAGTTGTTAACTGAACAAATGAATATACTGTGGACAATTGGAACCAGGTTTGTCATTGTTAGAGAACAGAGTTACGGGATTGGAAAGGAGGGGGGAGATATACTAAGGCCTGTAGTGTTCGATTGGAATTGAAATTGCAAGTGTGAAGTCATTGTGTTAAAAAAGGGGGAAGAGAAGGAGGAGAAGGAGGGAGGGGGAGAAAGAAGGGGAAAGAGATATCGTATGTATACATACAGAGGGTCTAGAAGCAATGACACCCCAGTAGCGATGAGCACACCTATCACCCGGATCTTGGTTTCTATCTGCCATTTTCCACTAAAAGAAACAGGACACCTTAAAGAAATGGTTGCTTCCAGGTCTGGAACAGGGAAAATACAAGATGAGCCTTAGAACATCTTCTTATGCCAAAAAGTGAGGAGGTGTCCAGAGAATGATGAAGACACATCAAGAGGGCAAAGAAGCCAGGTTGAAAGGACTCCCACTGGTCACATCTGAGACCATTTTAGCATCAAAAGGAATAATGCCAGAGAACCATTAACACACTGGACGTATTAAAAATCCATGAGCTACATTGAAATGGATGGAAAAGTGGGAAAAGCCCGTCCTTATAGTAGAAAGACAGTTCATGCAGAAGGATTAACAGAATCAGATCAAATACCTTTGGCCAACCTTCAGAATGGTAATAATTGAATCAGCCAAGAGTCATCAGTGGATGCTAAAACAAGTAGATGACCAATCGAGGGGTAACTGGATAGTTATTCACTCTCAGAACATCTCCCCATAAGCGACTGACGAACTATGAAGGGAAAAGTGTAACTTAAGTATGGAGAGACCACACCATTATAACCGAGGGATCTAGGTCAGGATGGCCGACCCAGGACAAACCCACATCCTGCGCCTCCTGATAGGACCCGCTGAGAAGAACAAAGCACCTGCAGTGATATTTCTGCCAGTAATGCATTAACCCGAATCGAATCCGAACAAAACATCAGACAAACCCACACTGAGGACACGCTGCAAAGTAACCAGCCTGTGGTCCTCAAATAGGTCAGTGTCATGGACACAAAGGAAGCCCGAGGCATGGTTGTCCTGTTAAAGGAGGCTGGACACACGTGAGAACGAAGGACAATGCGTGCTCTGGAGTTTTCTATTGCTCTGAAGGACATTATTCAGATGGTCGGCCAAATGGGAATAAAACCTGTGGATTAGATAACAGCATTGTATGGATATCAATTTCCTGATTGTTGCCTATTTGCTGATTCCCGTGCTGAGGCAAGTGAACGTCCTTGCGTCTAGAACATACGGGCTGAAGCACTTAGGGGTAAAAGAGCATCGTGTCTGCAATTCTTTCTAAAATGGTTTGGAGAAGGTAAAATGCATGTGGATACGCATAATTATAGTATGTGTATGAGAGAGAGAGAGAGACAGGAGAGGAAGAGAGAGCGAAAAAGAAAGAAAAGGATAAACGCTGGGAAATATGAACAATCGAGGAGTCTGATAAAGGGAATATGGGAATTCTTGCAGCTTTCCCGTAAGCCTGGAATAACCAACTTAGAGGAAATTGAAAACAGGGAAAAGGAGGTAGACAAAACAACTTGCAGCAGACGACCAAGGTCTCCGACGCAGAGTCAGGGTCAAAAGCGCCCTGGGCAAATCCAGCAGGGAGGCTGAGTAAACAGAATGCCTAAGAATCTGGGTCCGAATCTGGCCAAAGAAGAGGCGATAGAAAGTAAGACCTCTCAAAGCCTCAGGTTCAAAACTAGGCCTATTAATCCTGAATCGTGGGGGCGTGGGGGCGGATAGAGCAACACGGTGCGTGGAGAGTAGGTAGCACCCAGACAGGTCCCCAGAACATGCTCCGTGAACGTGAGCCATGCCTGGTCCCTGCTCTCAGTGCCCGCTCCATCACTAAAATATGATGGAGGTCATGTCCCCGATTGCCTAGGAAACAAAGAAGCAGCACAGTGGCGGTCACTAGCTTCTCCCCAAGAAGGCCCGTCGGTGTCCCATGTGACTGTAGAGAGCTTTGTCATGAACGAAGTTAAATTTTTTAAACCACTCCACTGCTTCCTTTGTCTGAAAAATGCTTTGCCCCCACCGAGGGAGGAGGGGAAAGCGGGATGTCACCTTATTTAAGGAACGGGCTTTCTCAAAGTCTGAACTTCACTGGCCTCTGCGGAGCCTTTGCCATAGAACTCAGGAAACGGGGGAGTGAAATCCAGGCGAGTCTAGGCTGCGGCGGCCATTGGCACTAGGGGGCAGGCCAGAGGGTTCGCTCACCTGCAGCCGCCAGCGGGGTGGGGACCCGGGCACAGTCAGCAGGACCGCACACTTCACACACACCTACACACACTCCACGTATACATACATGTATACGCACCGTGACCGGTTGTGTATGAATTCGTGCACGTGAGCCTGGGTGTATACAGGAGAACTTGATCCATAGTAATAGATCGGATATGCAAAATCAAAGTAGATTCAAATGCTCAGGCAGCTTAACTCTTTCCTTCCATGGCAGGAAAATGTTCAGTGTTTGCAGAACCCCTAAAATGCCTCCCGGAGCCCCATTGTCCTCTGCACAGAGTCTGAACACCCACAGGTCAGGAGACAGGGAGGACCCAGTGACGGGGTCAGACAGCCTGCCGCCCCTCGCTCCAGCCTTGTGACTCGGGCCAGGTACCTAAACCCCTGAGCCTCAGCATCCTCCCCACCCACGCCATCACGGAGATCACAGGTCATGCGCGGTATTCCAGAAGACCCTCCATGCTCGCTCGTAGCAGTGACTGGGATTATCGTTCCCATCTGCTTCCAAAACAAGAGCACCCAGGAAGCAGCCTCCCCTAGAGCCTGCGTCCCTTGGTCTCAGAGAGGAGATGGGAGCTGCGCGGAGCTGAGCCGTCACCGAGGCACCAGGAGGCACGCACCAGGCACACTGCACCTGCTCGCCGGGCGATGCACGAGCACACCCAATTTCTTTCGTGAAACCTTCAAGGCACTGGAGGAATTTCTTGTAAGTTTCCTTAAAAATAGTTTCTCCAACACATCGACGAGTGTGAATTTCCTCCCATACCTGCAGCAGACACTGTTATTACCCTGGAGCCTAAATCATCTTTTCCGTTTGCCCGGCGAAAATCTTCCCTGACAGCCAACAGAACATATTCCTCTTCTAATTGTTGATTTACCTTTCACAAACGCCGGTGGATCTCCCCATCTCTAATCCTCAACTGCTCATTCATTAGCTATCAAGTGTGGCTTTTTGGAACAATTATATTCTGCCCCACTGTCAGCTCTCTCTGCGCAGGTAGAGGATCCATCCTGACTCCTTACATAGGATGTAAATTATTGCTGGCATACCAGTACCTGAAGAATGATTACACCCAGTGCACAGTTAAATAATGGATGCTTAGCACGGTGCATTGTAATAAGCAAAAGATATGAAATATCTACTATTCTAAGTGGAATATGCAAAGTATTTTTTTTTTAATAATAAAACCGTTTTGGGGAAGACAGGCTATTGAATCATGGTCTCCAGAAGAGACACCCCACGCGTCAGCTCTTGGGCGAAATCTGGCGAGCGCTGTCCCTCCATCCGTGAAATGGGAACAGGAACACCTTGAACCCGGGCGCATAGTAGGTGCTCGCGGTAGGCAGCACATCGTAGGTGCTCGGAGCAGGGCACATGGTAGGCAGCAGCTGCTGTCGTCCGAGGAGCTGGCTGGCCTGTGAGAGGAACAGCCGGAACACCTGTTACCTGGGCTGCCTCGGGTTCAGGGTGTGACCACCGGGAGAGGCCGACACTGGCCCTTAGGCAGGACCTGCTTTGCCACCAGATATAGTAGAAGGTTCTGGAGGCTTGGGATGGTACTTGAAGACCTCTCTCTCCCTCTGAAGCCCAGAAGAAATGGAACTTCTGGCACAGGACAGTGCTCAGAGCTGGGCAGCTAAGGCCCCCTCCCTGGGCCCCACGCTTTAGAGGGCCCTTCTCTGATACTCCTCATGTGAGGAGTATCCTCAGGCCTAGAGCCTGCATCGTCCGTCTTAGAGCATGCTTCTGGAACGGGCACCCTGGCTTCCTTGCCCCTGAGGCATCAACCTCTCTTCCAGGGTCCTAACCCCTGGGCCCATGCCCCTGAGCATCAAGCACGTCACTGGTGTGCACTGAGCCCCAGGGAGGTTGCCTAAGTGCGAGGGGTAGGTGTCACCGGCACAGGTTAACTGGGACGGTCACATGCGTGCACACACACGGGGCAGGCGACGCGGAGGCCCCACCACGGCTCCGTGAAGACCTCACTGAGCTGAGGGCAAGGCACACCTCCAGGAGGTGACCGAGGCAGAGGGCCTCGGGGTCCGCAGTGGTGTTCCGGGCCAAACTATGCACCGGGTGGTTTGGACACGTCTCCTCACTCGTCGCCCTCCTAGGATCTTGGAATGGGGTCAAGAGCACGGTTTAAATCCTGCTCGGCCTTTTCCTTAGCTCTTGACCTTGCGGGTGAACATCTCTGTATCACAGCCTCTCTGTCTATAAAACAGGAAGAAGCCAGTTAACTAGTTCATGATGGAGCTGTCGGGGATGAAGGAGAGAAGGATCAGCAGCCGGCTTAGCTACAGCGAAGCTCCAACATGTTTTGGCCCCCTTATCATTCAGCCCATTTCACAGAAAATCAAGCTGAGACCCAGAGATTGAATGACTGGGAAGCCACAGAAGTCGCCCTTCTACCTCCCCCGCCGACCCTTGGGACACGAGTGCGAGCCCTTTGCCCCTCTCTGGGGGCCACCTCTCTGGCCCTCTAGACCAGCTCATGTGGTGTTCCCCAGCCAGGGCCACCGGGTGTTGGGTGTCGTCGCCTGTGCCGAGGGAGAGAAAGCCCTTCCTCCTCTCCCTCCTGCTGGACCGGTGAGGAGGAGCTTGCACAGAGGCAGGGCTGAGCACAGCCGGCTTCCCAGGCTCTAGAACCCTCTGAAGCCCTCCCGCCACCCCACCATCCCACCCCACTGCCGTGTTGACACTGCCGAGTGACGTCTCTGTTCATGAGGCTTGTCACCAGCACCCCGCTCAGAGCGTGCCCTGGACAAAGTCCACCACGGTCCTCAGGGAGGCACTGCGGGTTTCTCCGGGGCTAGAGGCTTACGACTCTCCTTCTGCCTCCCAGAAACCCCCGCCCCAGGGCCCTGGGCATGCATACTGCAGGAGCCCGCACATGCTCCCGACGCCTCCAAGCCTCAGTGTCTACGCGAGCTTCATGAGGCTGCCGTGACAACTTGCCAGAAACTTGGTGCCTTAAAACAACTGGGATCTATTCTTCCACCATCCTGGGGCCTGGGAGTTGAAAATCAAGGCGTTGGCAGGGTCAGGTTTTCCTGGGAGGCTCTGGGGGAGGATTTGTTGCTTGCACCTTCTAGCTTCCAGTGGCCACTGGCTGCTGGCATTCCTGGGCGTGCAGCCACCCCTCTCCAAGCTCCGCCTCCATCTTCGCATCGCCGTCTCCTCTCTGTGCCCTTTCCACGCTGTGCCTCTTACAAGGACGCTCGTCACTGGAGTTAGGGCCCGTCAAATAATCCAGGACCATCTTCTTAGCTCAAGCCCTCACCTTTCTCATGCGTGCAAAACGCCCGTTTTCCAAATCAAGTCCCATTTACAAGTCCCAAGGAGTGGGACGCGGGCACATCATTTTGGGTACAGCCATTTAGCACACCCTTCAGCACACTGTGGTGTCTGCCTCTGTAAAGCAGGAGTAATTGTTGGATCGGCCTCAAAGCGGGGTGAGGATTCAACAAGATAACGTATATGATATTATACATCGTATACATATGATATCCGAGTATATGTACGCAATACATATATATTTTATATATATAAATACTAACTGTGTTTACGGTAGTTTTCCCCACACACAACAAAACACTTAGGTGAAAACACAGCGCGGGAAGTCTGGGTGGTGCCTTGGTGGCTCAGTCGGTTAAGCTTCGCACTTTTGATTTCGGCTCAGGTCACGATCTCACAGTTCGTGAGTTTGGGCCCCAAGTCGGGCTCTGCGTTGACAGTGCGGAGCCTGCTTGAGAATGTGTGGAGTCTGCTTGGGATTCCCTCTCTGGTCCTCTCTCTCCCTGCCCCTCCCCTGCTCTCGTTCTCTCTCTCTCTCTCACTCAAAATAAACAAAGTTAAAAAAAAAAAAAACATAGTATATGGATCTTTATAGAATCCTAGTGTACTTTAAGTGTTCACTTATTTACTTTAACAGAAAAACATCCTTAAGTGTTACTTGCGAGCTCAGGGTAAGGACACGCATTACAGGTGCACAGGGACGTCCCAGCACAGGGCGTCCCCAGGGGCAGGGACGGTCACGGTCACCAGGGAGGCTTTGCTATCACTTGCGGGGTGCCTCTGTCATACTGGCAACTGACGCGGAGGGGATATAACAGCCGAGGTTTACAAAACACACATGCACTTTCGGAGGACAACGTGGCATTAAGACTTCCAACGCGTGTCCCTTTGTTCCAGCCCGGCCTCTGTTAGGGAACCATCCTGAAGAAAGAAGCGGAGCGGGCAGGTGCAGAGATACGCGTCCAGCTGTTCGGGATTGGGGGGTGGGGGGATGGGAAGAGAGGGACAGTGAGAGAGCAGGCAGGGAGGAAGGGAGGGGAGGGGAGGGATAAGAGGAAGAAAAACTGCAGGAATGGCCTCAGTGGAGAAACGGCCGAATGCCCCCCAAACGCCCCAAACTCTTGCAAGGGTCGGGGTGAGGGCCTGAGAAAGCAGATCAGCCACGGCCTGGGCGAGGCGATCACACTCTTGTACAAAACCAGTGTTTAGGCAGGTGTGCTTGTGCACGCGCCGCGGAGGGTGATGACACTCGTCCACAGCCGCGACTGTGTGCAAGGGTCTGGCCGCAGCCCAGCCTGCCTGTCGGCCTGCAGGGGGTGAGGCAGGGGTTCTCACTTTCTGTCCCCGCGAGGCGTGGATGTTTCCCCGCGAGGATGGCAAGGCAGCTTGCCAGCGTGATCGCAAACTTAAGCACAATTCCTTACCCAGACACGCAGGCAATTCTTCTGCTGAGCGGCAGGGCCTGGAGGTTCAGGGGACAATCGGAGGTGACTGAAGCAGAAAGAGCCCCTGCCCTTCTCTGAACACCACTCCTAGAGCCCGATCTACAGAACGGGGCGGTGGGGGGGAGCACTCACTAGATGCCTCCCATGCTAATTCTGCTCTAAGGCTTTGGGGACTTTGGCAGGCAGGTGCCAGGCAGCCGGTCGATCTGGAGAGGGTGAGTGGGTTACCCGCTGACCAGCGGGCTCCTGAGACCCGCCAGCAAAACCCACTTGGCCTCAGCGTCACCAGGACCACTTGAGAGAGAGGTTACATGGGGGGCTTTGGGGCCACGCGCGCTTGGGGGGTGCTCGGCGCCAGGGCCCTGTGCTCGAGGGTGCGCTTGTCTTCGGGCTAGGACGCAGCAAGGCCTGAGAAGGAGGCAGGAGTGAATCACCACAAAGCTATGCCAACAGGTGCAGTGAAACCGTGATACGCTGGGAACCGAGCCGGCCAGGCCGCTCCGCGCCGATCCCCAGGGAGGCCCGCTCCCTCCAGGAGCGGCCGAGGGCTGGCTTTCGAATTTCGTATTTCTGAGGCTTTGTTTCTCCACAATGGAAGCGTTTCTGAGCTCCCACCTTTGTAAACACATACTGCTCAGCAAGGCTGGTGATGCTCAAGCTGCAGCAGCTCTCTGCTTTCTCACATTTGGGAGGGATAGCTTGTGAGTTCTCTTTCTCGCCCTGTGCTTCTATGGGACCCACGGGGGCCGAGTCACCTGGCTGGCTCTGACCCGTTCTGTGCAACCTTGCTCAAAAGGCTTGGTCTGCTGCGGGCCAGAGTTCTCCAAAAGTCACCTCTGAATCTTCTCGCTCCCGCCCCTGCCCCAGGGCCTGGCCGGGACTGCAGGCTGGCCCTCCCACCTGCTGGGGAGCCAGCAGGAGACCCTCGAGGCAGGAGAGCAGCTGAAATTCAAGTCTGCCCGCAAGGACGAGGGAGTCTAAAAGTCAGCAGTCATGGCGGGCCACACTGGATCAGGAGGGACCCAGGGCCGGTGGCTCAGCAGGAGGGGCTGAGGTCACTTTTGATGGGAGAAGATGGGTGTGGGCCCAACTGCCTTGTAACCAGGGAGAGTCTGGGTTTCCTCGCCTACAGCAGGGCCTGGGGCTTTCTGGGGGGAAAAAAGATACAGAAGGTCGGCTCTGTGGTGCCATGTTTCCCTGGCACCCTGGGGACTGGCAAAGGGGAAACAGGAAATAAAATGCCAGCCGTCCACAAGCAGTGGGGACCTCCGACCGCATGGCCCAGGCCTTTCTGAGGTCCCCTCCACTGTCAGCAGGGATGGGGGTTAATTCAAACAGCACACATCTAGGGTGAGGCCTGGCTCCAGAAAAGCCCTGTCCCCAGAGCTGGGAGGGGGCCAAACGCCCCGCTGTGTGTGCCGGGCAGGCCCGGCGTCCCCTCTGCCCCCTCTGCGGAACACGTGGGAAGCCACTCTGAAACCCCAGCTGCCGTGGATCCCCCAGCCCTCCAGGCCCCGCTATCACTCACCAAGGTAGCGTCTCCAGGACCTCGCTGATGGCCCAGGGCACTGGCGTCTCCTTCAAGATCCCGCCTGGGCCTATTTTCAAGTCCCCGTCCCCACCCCTGAGGTCTGTGCCCTTTCTCGGAGGCGTGGCAGGGCCACCGGGCCGCCGTGTCCGCACTTTGCACCGGAATCTCACCACCGCTGCTCCCTCGTGGCCCCGCGTGGCTTGGGCTGGTGCCACAGTCACCCACGAGCTCCCGGGGACCGAGGGTGTCAGCGCACCGTTGGGCACGGTGGCGGCAGAAGGGTGCGTGGGTAAACTGTGTGTCCTTCCTGCAGTGGACCGGGAGTTCCTTCTCCTTAGGAACCCTGGGGCGAATCGCCACGTCTGAGGGTAATGCCCGGGCCCGGCCTCAACACCCAAACGAAGCAGGTACCCGCGGTCCACAGAGCGCTGACGTGGCATCAGGCAGTGGCAGGGGCTGGCGTTGAGAGATGCGTCAGGGGGTCCCTCCTCTGTTCATGGCCTTAGGAAGGAGCCTCACCTTGGACCCCAAGTCACAGGAGGTGAGATCGCCCAGGGCAGGAAGCGACAGCCCATCAGAATACGGTAGGGGTGAGGGTGGGGAACGGGGGGCTGGGGGAGGAGAGCCGAGTGACAACTTCAGAGTTAGGGGCAGCCAGGTCTGGGTGTGCAGCCATTCTCTACCACCACCGGCCTGTGGTCTTACCCTGCCGTTCAGCCTCCTGGAGTCTCAGCTTTCTGTGAAATAAAGTGGCTCCCACCTCATAGGCTTGCTGGGGGATGGCAAGGGTAGCAGGTGTCCGGGGAGCCGCCCGGGAGCTGGTTTCTACAAATCCCCACCCGGCGGCCTTGCTTTCAGCTCCTCCCTGCGTGGTGAAGAATCCCTGTACAGCGGAGAACAATTTACACACGTGTCTTCTGCACACAGGCTTCGCCACCTCGGCCAGGTGTCACAGAAAGACTCGGCCCCCAGGTGCTCCCGGGCTAGAGTAGACACTTACCTGTAAGCAGATTGCAGCACAAAGTAGCGACAGATGTTTGCCCAGGGGGCCTCAGGAGTGAGTGATTATGCCTGGGGGTACCTCAGGGGCATCGAGACGGAGGCACGCCGACGCTGTAACAGACACAGCAAACAGGTACCAGGCGTGTTCCTTTTTTTTATTATACGTTCCTTCATTTCCCATTCATCTATCATTTCTTGATTATCTCCTGTGTGCCAGGCACAGCGAAGGTCCCCGGTATAGAGACGGCCCTCCATTCAGAGGAAGTAACATTACCTAAGGGACAGAGGCGTCCCTGCCACCCGGTTGCCCCCTGCCATCGGCCTTCCCAGCACTGGGACAGCCCTGAGGTGCTGGGTTAGCCAGAGGTAGCCTCCCATTGGACTCTGGCCCTGCTCCCGCCACCCGCCCCACCCGTGGCACCTGGCACAGTGCAGGACACAGGGCAGGGGGTCCGTAAACACGTGTTGACAGCTGTCTGAGCTGAGCCTGGTGGCGGTGAGGGCACCGTGGGTTTTGGGGTGGGGGTACTCCAGGGTACGGGGCGTGCTCCAGGGAGGGGGGGGTCAGCAGCTTCAGGGAGCACGATCTAGGAGAGCCGGAGGTGGCTACTCAGACCTCGACATGCAGATGTGACTACAGACAGACCTGCCCTTGGGGAGGAAGGACACTGGGAGTGGAGGAAGTGCCATGAGCCAAGGTGCAGGAGCATCCAAGTGCACGGCCTATTCGGGGTGGCTGGGAAGAAAAAAAAGGTACCGGGGCGGGGTGGGGGGCGGCTGCGTGCTGTGAAGCCAAGCCCAGACCCAGGACAGCTGGCTTGGCAAACCCACCAGGAACACAGGGAGCAGTCCTCACCCCCTTTGGTGCCTTAGCCAGGGTCCCTCTGAGGGCAGAGCTGAGACCGTGCCGTGTATGCGAGTAGTTTATGTGGAAACATCACCCTGGGAACAGAGGTGAGGGAGGGGGGGAAAGAAGAGGCAGAGGAAATTCAAGGGGGCGTAGTCAAGGGGGCGACCCATCCCATGGGCGGGTCGAAGGACCCCGAGTCTCAGAAGCATCCACCCCTGGGGAAGGAAGGCTCCTCCCACGTTGGTCAAAGTGGCCTCACGCGCAGCTCACTTGCAGGGGTGCAAGATTGTCGGCAAGTTCCCTGCGGTCACAAGCAGCAGCACCAGGGACATCTAGGGCCGGACGCGACGGGCCCCAGGGAAGTCCTGGTTAGGCTGCTCCTGGCAGACCGGGTCAGTGCCTGTGCAGAGAGGTCCTGCGGGAGCCTCTCGAAGGTGTCCTGAGGCAGCGAGTTCTAGGCGGCGCCCACAAGGTGATACTATCGGGGATTCAGAGAAAAGCAAAAGCCGTCAGTCTCAGCTGTCTGACCCGGGTCTCTGTCTTGGACCAGATTTCCCAGACTCTGGGCCAAGGATTTAGGGCACGTAACTGACCTGGGAAGGTGCGGGGGAGACAGGTCAGGGCGGAG
Source organism: Prionailurus bengalensis (assembly GCF_016509475.1). Taxonomy (NCBI): domain Eukaryota; kingdom Metazoa; phylum Chordata; class Mammalia; order Carnivora; family Felidae; genus Prionailurus; species Prionailurus bengalensis. The sequence goes on along the minus strand of NC_057352.1, from coordinate 21,863,009 downwards.
GGAGGGGATGCAGGTCATCCAGGGCGCATTCAGGAGCAACCAGCAGAGTGGGCACCGGGAGCTGAATCCCACAGGAAGACTCGGGAAGACACAGCTCAGATTTGTCCCCCCAAAGGGCGAAGAGTAGGGACGTTGCCACACCAGTTCCCGCCAGTCCATGGCTGGAACTGTCCACGGAAACATGGCTGCTTTCAGGCATGTTAACTCCCCGGCACTCGGGCCGGAGATCAGGAAAGAGCAGCTTTCTGAGGTTTTGGACAAAGCTCTCAGGCGCAGAAATGCAGATTCCAACTGTTCTGCCCAATAATGCGCCTGACCCAGGCCTGACCCCCAGGGCACCCGAAACAGAGGACACAGGCTCTTGTGATGGCTGGGACAGGCCACCTTGCAACTGCCTGCCCAGAGTCCTGAATCAGAAGAAGATCTCCTCAGTTCAACAAACACTATATGTCTGCCTCTGCTCTACTTGGGTTTTCTCTGCAGCGGGCGTCACCTTCCCAGGCATGAGATTCAATACGTATTGGAGTCTGGTCTGTTTCCCCCAGTGACAGGTGAAGCCGCCCAAGGACAGGGACTTGGTCTAACTCAGGTGTCATCTCACGGGCCTGGAACGGTGCCCGGTACGTGGAAGGACGGTGCTCAACAATATTTGTTGAATAAAGGCAGGAAGGACCAGCGCAGGAGACTGCGAGCCTAGCCCTCGGTTAATTTCTTAAGTCTCTTGGGTAGAAAAGCAGGCCCCTTGCTCCACGTTAAAGGAAGTGCCTCCCCGGGAATCCCGGGGGGCCTTGCGCTGGGCTTCCCGAGGCTGGTGCTGATGGCCGGGCCGCTGGGGGGACTCCTCTGGGCCCCATCACGACCATTTCCGGTTGGGTGTGCGTGTCCTCCGCGAGCCCCCTGCCGGCCTGCGCTGTCCGCCCCGTCGCACCTCCAGCACCGACCCCGGGACCGCCGGCCTCCGGTGCACACGATCTCCGGTGTAAAGTCACGGCAGTATTCGAAAGGTTAAAGCGGAGTGAACTGTTAATTTTAATGCTTTCTCTAAGCTTCAGTTTTAATAAGCGAAAATGATGTTCTTATTTGCAGTAAAGTGGTGTTATAAAATTCTGTCTGTCAAGCTCATTTTAAAACCATGGAAATAAATGATCTGACAAAATCAGGCTATTAGACAAGTGAGGAAGAGTGATTTCCATAAAAGTGAGGAGCTGTTCCTTAATTTCACACTTGGTAGTCTTTTGGGTCGACTAAATTTTTAAATAAGTGATAAAATTATATTAGCGCAATTGCATTTTTATAGATTTTTTTGGTCATTGTACTCTTTTTCAATCCCTTTATTTTAACTCAAACTGTTCTGCTGAAAGGTTACTCTCAACGTATGTGAGCTCGTAACAGTATGCCCATGACGCGGCCCGGGGCCCGCGAGTCCTCAGGCCGTGCTCGCCGGGGCTGGTGGCGGCCTCTACACACAGCGGGAGACGGCGGCTGCCCCCCAGATTCGTGGGGCTGCGGTCCCGGGGCCCCGAGGAGGGGTGAGGAGAAGTGGATGCCCAGGATATCCGCTGGGGTTGCCCTCGGGCCTGCCTCTGGCTTCTGAGCTCACTCTGCTTCTGCTCAAAATAAGGAAGAAAACCAGGAGACCACGTTCTCCAGAAACCCTCCGGGCGTGGACAGGACCGGCCAGTGTTTGCACACGGAGCCGGAAACTTAGAGGGAAAGTAGCTCTTTTGTGATCATTCATGTGGCCCCCACCCAACCCCACCAGACCCCTCAAAGCATCACATAGCCAGGCCTGGGCTCGCTGTTCTGTCCAGGACCTTGGGAGAACCCTAATAGGGCCAAGCCCAGAACTCAGGTCTCCCGTGTGGCTGAAATAGCTCCAGGCGGACAGATATGGGCCCAGTTGGGGGAAAAGAGGGGACGACTCTTCTGATTTGACTTTTAATAATTAGAACAGCATTGAAGGTATGAGTCTTTGGCATATCCTCTGCCCTGCCCTGTGCTGACTTCCCACTTTAAGTGCTGAGGGTGCAGACTTTTGTCCCCTGCAGGCTCAGGTCCCCAGCCTCTGCACCCTCTCGTGAACAGAGCTCAGGGGCTGGGGACCCCTTCTCCTTGGCCCTGGCACTCCGCCCGATTCTGAGACCCGGTGGAGAACTCATGCGCCCCACCCACCAGCCTGGGTTCCTCTCTTGTCCTGCCCAGGCTGGGCCTCTGCCCGGGTCATGGTCACACTCACCAGCCTCGCCCACACCCAGTTCAGCCCTTGTAATCTCTTGTACCTCGTCTAAGTACAGACGGATGACATTAATAAAGGCTCGGCAGTTGGCCGCCCCCTCCTCCTGAGTGCACTCAGGATCTGGGGCCGTGCGGGACTCAGCCTCAGCACCCGCTGGCCTCTGGGTGTGCCCTCCCAAGGTGCCCCCCAGTGCAGTGGTTTTTAAAAACATGCGTTCACTTTCAGGTAGCCCTTCTTCCGGGAGGATAACGAGCCTCTGTCTCCTGAGACGAGAGAGAACACGTTGGCCGAGCGTCTCCCATGGGCCAGGCTGAGGGGCTGGGTGAGAATGGGGACACCCTGTCCCTTTAGCTGTGAGGGATACGGTGCTCACCTGGGGACACCCAGCTCTCAGAACAAAGGAACATCCTGCTCCGGTGAGAGCAGGCCTTTTGTCGCTGACTCCCAGGTGTCCCGGCAAAGGGAAAGGCTGGCTGTGACAGTGGTGCCTTTTTTCATGAACGCAGCAAACGTTTAGTGGGTGCTTTCTGTGTGCCAAGCCCTGGGCCAGCTCCGATAATGGAAGGCTCACTTCCCGTGCAGGGAGGTGGACCGGATGCCTCGTGTTCACTCGAAGGACCTTCCAGGCTGGATGCTTGGCCAAGGAGAAAGAGAAGCAGCCTGGGAACTCAGAGCCTCTCTGTGCCTCAGCATCCCCAACTGTGCAGTGACGTTCAAAGGTGTGCAAGGACCCTCCCAGCCCTGGCACTGCACGGTGTGTGTGTGTGCGTGTGTGCATGTGTGTGTGTGTGGGGGGGGGTCTGAGCAGGCCGTCACCCAGTAGCCAGAAGTGCGCGCCCTCGGCCAGCCGTCGAACATCTGTCTGACGCTCAAGAGAGCATCTTCTGAGCACAGAAGTCAAGCTCGCCTTCTCCACGGCGTCTCCGAGAGTCAACGCCGGAGCGCAGGGGAATGGTAAGTAAGAAGTGTTTCCTGGAAAAGAGGAGGAAGTGCCGGGTAGGCACAGCCTGCCGGGTGGCCGTGGAGGGGCAGGGCTGTCTCTCCCTGGGAAGGAAGAAAGAAGAAGTCCAAATTAGTCATGTTGTATTACTTCTTTTTATGGCAATGCTCTGAAAGTCTGCAAATGTCAGCATGTTAATTTACTGTCACTCAGTGATATTATTTCATCCTTTCAAAAATGTGTTTCTTGCATTTTCAGTAGCATACTCCAAGTGTTCTCCATCTCGAAGTTTCTATAGATAGTGCGACTACTTTCACTCTGACCGGTGCCAAAATGTAGAAATTCATCGCTGGCTGTAGCCACATATATGTTACGAGTGGAGTCGGGGACTCGGGTTTCCTGCTTGCAGAGCCCGGGGGGGGGGGGGGGGGAGAGGTCTGATTTTTCTCTCGGTTCTCCTCCTACACCCCTCGTCCTCCTGAAATGCTCTGGGGTTTCTCTCTCAAGGAACGCGCCGAGATAAATTTAATAGAGAGAAATGTTAAGGAATCAGTCATGGCTGGGTTTGTATATGAAGCCTGAGCCCTCCCCGTCTCCAGACGCAGCCCCCCCCCCCACCCTGCTGCTTCTCCTATGGTGGCAAACTTATTTCAAAAATTCTGATGAAACACTCGGTAAATTTTGTTATTCTGTGATGATAATAAATCATTATAGCCTTAAACACTTCTCTAGCTTGGAGCCTCAGCCACAAATTATCTTGTCATTCTGACCAAAACATTCTCCAAAAAAGCTTGACAAGTGCTAAAACCCAGAACATGAAACCATGTGTTGTTGTGAAAGCAAGATTCAGAAATGTCAATTAATTAGATTAAGAGGCTACTTTTAGCTTTCCTCGTGTTGCCAAATAACCCTTAAAATACGCATAGCAGTGGAAATCTACCTCCGCGGTACAGGACTTCTGTGCCGAAGGAAGACAATGGATCGGACTAATGGACGAAATTATTGTATCTGTCAGCCGGCTCGAGAGAATGATCTAGAAGCAAATGTCTCGCTTCTTTTTCCACAATGTGGCTTCCCAAGCTGGGTAAATCCTGCCATTTATGAATTCAAGTAGTTCCCTGCACCCCGCCCCTCAGAAATCATCTACAGATCTAGAAGGAAAAGTCAAGCCTTTTTTGTATGCCTTCACTAAGAAGATGGATTTTTAATGTCTTTCTGTGCTTTTCTTTTTAATTTGCATTTGCATTTTGAAGTTCACTTTGTAAAAAAAAAAAAATATATCGTGGAGAAATTATTTAAATGTTTTTTTATCCCTGTTTCTTGAAAATCTTATCTTTAAATAATCTATATCCTCCATTTTATTTATGCCATAAACTGTTCCTATATTTTAATGGTCTGTTTGCTTTAAAAGGGGTTGTTGGTTTTAATAGCTCAGTTACTATCTTTGTAAACTAAACTCCTGACGAAATTCGAGCAGAGCATCTCTGCCTGTGTGTGGAAGGCACATTCCAACCCCTGAAAAGGAGATTTAAGCCAAATAAATGTTCTGCCCAAATTAAAATACATAAAATGAATAGTTAAGTTGGACAAGAGCTGATGGACGGAGCAGTTGGGACATGTGGGTGTTGGGAGAGCTGGCTGCCAGGCAGGGCCTCGGGAGAGAAAACCCAAATGAAATTAATTTCCTGACCCCTTTTGTCCATTCCTCGGGGCTAATTGATTACAGTGTTGGCATGAGGTCTTTCTTGGGTGAGCAGAATGGGGCAGCGCGGGTGGCATGGGGAAGGGTGACGCGAGGTCACTCCCCACGAGGACTTTGAGAGTCGTAGCCTCTGCGCCTGGCTGTGGCTTGGGGCCCCCTCAGCTACCCTGGGGGGGGGGACAGGGACTGAAAATTCCCCTCCACGTTCTCATGGCTGCAGTGCCCACCTTGATTCTATTATCACCCATGTGGATCCTGACACTAAGTTTCTGCCAGGGCATTTTTGTGGAGGAAGGACACATCTGCTCGCACAGAGAAATGGAGGGAGTGGGTGGGAGGGTGGGGGCGACAGGATGGAAGATGTCTGAAGCTCCGAGAGGCGTCCCTCCCCTCTTGGCATTCACGACCCCGCCGCCCACTGCCCGCCGCTACCCCCAGCAGCAAGTGCGAGGAGACAGTAAGGCGGAAAGGCCAGCTGCTCTCTGAGCAGCTCTGTCCCGGGGCCCGGGGTGGCCAGTCCTGCCTGGGATGCCCCTGGGCGGAGGGTGGGACTTCCTGTGGGAGGGACTTCCTGTGTGGAGCCATTTCCTGCGAGATGTCATCCTGTGCAGGGGGTTGGGGGGGTGGGGACCAGGAGCCGGTGGGGCCCTGCAGCCACTCACCGGGTCCCCGTGTCTCCTGGTTCTTGCGGGTCCCCCCCCACCCCTGCGCATTGTACTTCCCTCCCCTCGCAGCCAATCGCGCCGTTTCTAGCCAGCAATGAGGCAATTAATGAGCTGTACAGAAGCCCTAAGTTATCTCTGCAACTAGATGGGTAATAAACACATAAATAAGTAAATAATTAAATAACTAAATAAAATAAAACGGATGAGTGAGGCATCCAGGGCTCCGGTCTCCCCGGGATCCGTAGCACAGGGCAGTGGGAAAAGCAGAGGGAGAGAGGGAGGCCTGGGCTCTGGAGGCAGCTCGGTGGCTGGCCTGGAGTGTTATCTTGGCCCAGTCACTCCCCGTCATGGGGGAGCCCTCCCCCTGGGCCCGACAGCCCCCTGATTAATGCCCGCGGGAGTGCGGGGGCCCAACGCGAACGCGGGTGGCTGGGCGCAGCCGCAGCCACTCCTGGGGTGCTGTCCACACCCCCCCCCCCATCCCGTCCCTTTGGGTCTACCTGCCAAAGGCTTCCCACTGCAAGGCCCTGGGTCTCTAAGCTCGTGGGCAGGGGGTAGCGCTCGGCCAGGGACAGAGGGGAGCTGAGGACCCCCATCGGCCTGACCCCCAGAGGGGACCACCCGCGGACTGCCCAGCACAGTCCCACAGAGGTTTCCAGCGGACTCCAGTCCGGTTCGTAGGCAGCCTGCTCCTTAATCCAGCTGGAACTGGCTTCCCCGCCTTTCCCGCCTCACCGCTCCCTGTCCTCGCGTCTGTCTACCTGTGCTTCCTGGGATCACCTGTCAAAGCGATCAAAGCGATGGCCGGCCCTCAGCTCCTCATCCAGCCGGCCAGACAGAGAAGCAGAGGGAGCCGACGCCCCACCTGAGCCGGGCAGCCACCTGTTGTCAGGCGGGGGTGCGGCATTGGGGGATCCGTTTGAAATCTCCCAGTTTTCGGAAACTGGCAATGCATTAAAGGTTGCCGGGTTGGGGGTGAAAGCCATCTGTATCATTAACCTGAACCCGAAGTATCCAGGGGGGCTTGGGACAGAGAATGTCTGCTGCTTCAGACCCGGAAGCAAGTTGAGGTGCATCTGTGACCCCCCCGCGGATCAGAATCACAGCTCTTGTCCGGGATTGGCCCGACCCTGGCCGCCCAGGGTGCTGGCTCTCTCACCACTGTGACAGAAAGCTCCTTCCCCTCAAGATCGCTGAGCAGGACCTATGAGAAGCTCACACCTTGAGGGGAAAACTGCCCAAGCGTGAAGCTGAGACAGAGAGACGGAGATACAAAGAGACAGAGAGGAGGAGAAAGAGACAGAGAGGCAGAGAGAGAGCGAAAAACAGATATAGAGACAGAGACAGAGAGGGAGAAGAAAAGCACATAGGGAGAGAGGCAGAGAGAGAGAGAGAGAGAGAAACAGAGAGAGTGAAAGAGAGAGAGACAGGGAGAGACAGTAAGAGACAGAGAGAGAGAGAAAGAGAAAGAGAGGGAGGAGAGAGAGGGAGGGACAGACTCCTGGGACATCGCGTAAGCACCTACATCCAGCAGTCACTGAACCCACTATGCCCAGACTTCACGTATGTGTGCCAAACTTCCACTCCTTGCTTGAAATCCTGAGCGACTTCTTGCTGACAGCATCGTGACGAGCGCTCCTGACCCCCAAACCTGGAAGGGAACGGACGCCCTGGGAGCTACAAGATCAGGGAGGAATCAGGAGGGAGCCTCATGTGCTAACAGGGACCCACACCAAGGCCTGTGCGCGGACTTCAGGGAGCCAATGAATGCATGTGCCCACAAGCACCTCACAACCCCTGAGCGGTCAAGAAACCGTGGAAGAAATCCTAGAAAGACCCCCAGGTGAGAAACACCCGAATCGTTTCAACACCATCTGTGGCCCCAGCAACATTTCATTTCAGATGATCTGGATGGCGCTTCTCAGCATGTGACAGGCCAGTGCCATTGGTCTTGCCATCTCAAGGCGCAGCCAGAAGGCAGCGGGGCGACCGGCCTCCTGGTGGTTTCTCGCAAAGAGGGGCCGTGGCCTCCCATGCCCTCCTCTACGTGCAATCTCGTCTTATCTGACCCTCAAGGTCCAGCCCAGCCCTGCCTCACCAAAGATAGGCTCCCGGCCAGGGCCCCTCAAGCTTCAGGGACTGAGCCTTGTGGTCCCACTTTGTTTGTTGCCCATTCTCTTTCTTACCCAGACGTTTGACATTGATTTGTCACTATTGTTTTGTCTCCTTTCTCCAGCATGGCTCCAAACTCATTCAAGTCCGGCACGGGTCTTGGGCGTGCACAGATCTGGTACTGGGCCAGGGTGGGAGGGCTGCTGTCTGGTCTGATGGTCCAGCCCCTCGTGACATGAAGCCTCGGTCCCACTGGGAACTGTGCAGGGTCAGAGGAGACCTTACCGGTGCCCCCGCCTCACGTCTCAGGCACGCAGAAGCTTCTCGGGCCTCTCCAGACAAAACCGTGGGTCCCCATGTTCAGAGAAGCCAACCCCTACTACCAAATGGCCCGTGGGGTCAAAGTCCCCTATAGACTAGGTAGCTAGGACTCTCTGGAGGTCTGGACACCCTCCCCCTTCTGCTCCCAGAACCATCAGCGAGCCCTTGCCCTGGGCCCCATGTCCTTTCCCGGCTCCACTCCGTCCTCACCCTGCCTTTCCATGGTAGAGAGAGAGAGAGCGCCTGGCTTTCCAGTGGAATCTCTCTGATCGAGAGGAACGGGTCCAGCTCTTTTACAGCCTTGAGAGACCCCCCACCCCCATGTGTGGACCAGACTCATGCAGAGGTGGAGCTGGAGGGCATCCAGACAGCGGAGGGAGCAGTCTAGACCCCCGCGGACGTTCCCTGTTGTGGTCATTTTTTTCCAGGGTATATGAGGCTGCCTCGTTGATTACGTGAATATTGACAGTATTTGAGAAGACTGTAATAAGAAGCTGGACCTCGAGGGTCAGATACGGTTGGAGGTCGCAGTTGAAGGCAGGTTCAGTCTGTTCAATGGCCTCGTTGAGTGTAGAGAAGGTAGAGGGAGGGGCGCCCGGGGAGCTCAGTCGGTCAAGCGTCTGACTCGTGATTTCAGCTCAGGTCGTGATCTCACAGTTCATGAGTTCAAGCCCGGAGTCGGCTCTGCACCAACAGCGAGGAGTCTGCTTGGGATCCTCTCTGTCTTTCTCTCTCTGCCCCTCCCCTGCTGTGTGCACGTGCTCTCTCTCTCTCTCGCTCTCGCTCTCTCGAAACAAATAATTTTTTAAAAGAGAGAGAGAAGATGGAGAAGGGGGCTCCTTTCATATGCTCTCTCCCGCCGTCCCCCACCCCTCAGGCCCGGGGTGTTGAGCAGCCTGTGAGAAAGCTGCAGCCCCCTGCGTCCTGAGACCCAGTCCCTGACTGGAACAGTCCCTGAAACACGACAGCCAAACCCCAAACTCCTTCCAGGACCGTGGCCCCTTTGGACATAAGGGACTGAGTGGCGAGTAAGCAGGCGACCGGGTTTATGCTCAGCCTGTCGTTCTAATGTTTCTGCAAACAGAAGCCTGGCTGACCTTCCCGACAGGAACAGGGGACCCTGGCGGGCCGCAGCTCCTCCCTGGGCCCCATCTACACAGAAGCCCCACAGGATTCCCGGCCTGCTCCCCTCCCCGGATGGCTGGGGTGACAACAATGTGGGAGAAGCCCTTGGCTTTTTTTTGGGCGTCCAAACATGAAGATGCCGTGTTCTCTCAGCTGGGGGCCCCGAGTCACATCTGTCACTCAAGAGGTCGCACGATCCCCCGTGTGCCGCTCACCCACAGGGAAGGGGGGTGTTCCCGGGACCTCGGCTCGACAGGCGCGGTGCCCCGGGCCCGGACCGCGGTTTGCACCGGGCCAAGAGCGAGGACCGCGCCTGCGGTCCGCAGCACGGCCACGCCGAGCGGGCCACACCGCCCGGCAGGTCCGCACGCTGCGGGAAAGCCTCCCCTCGCTCTCCCTGGCCAGATCGACTTCTTTTCTGAGAGCTGTCGCTGCAACCCTTCAAACCCATTTGACTGGGTTGGAGCACATCACACTGTCACCAACTCAGTTTTCATTAGGCGGCTGCTTCTCTGTTAGCCTAGCCAAGCAGAAGAACTCAAACACATGCACAAATTAAATCGACATCCAAACTCCACCAATATACAAAGCAATTTAAATGATATTCATTAGAGCGATGACAAGGCCTGATGAGGCTTTCAGGAGCCGGGTCCTTCAGCTTTTGCCGACTCGGTTTCATGGTCACTGAGGCGGAACCTCGGCGACTGTACCTCCATTTTTTTTTTTTTTTAAGCTAAGAAAATGACTCCTTCCTGACACACCTACCTCATTCTCCTCTCTCTCCTTTCCTCCCTGCTCTGTCACGGCCCAAGTTTCACCAGCCCTGGTTTCCGGACGCAGGTAGAGCCATGAACCGGAGAGTCACATAAAGGAAAAAGCAGCCAGTCTGACTTCTTTTTTTCCATAAATGCTCCAATTAAAACAGATTTCAGTTTCTCGTAATTTCATTTCACTTGGCCTGGGAGATCTCTAACTCACAATTATGACGGTCGTAAATGTGTCCCTGGAATCCTGCTGTGGGAAAAAAAAAAAAATAATAATGGAAGTGAGACGTTGAAACGTAATAATTTTTCAAACGTACCCCCCCCAAATTTAAAAGTCGTTTCCAAAGTCCTATTTATATATTTAAATTTTTAAAGACAGAGAGGGATGGACCCCCTCCTGCTGCCGCCTAGGGCTGCACAGAGAAGTTGGAAGCCTTGGGACATGGGGGCTCTGAGGGCCTGTGTGGGGTCACGAGACTCCCGATCTTCACGTGTGGGGGCTAAGAGCCACGACAGCCTCACGGCCACGTCCGAATCTCCAAGCCCCAGAGAAGGATCCAAGTCCACTTGGGCACAGAGACTAGCACAGGGACTGCTGGATTCCTCGCCAGCTAAGGGCAAGAGCAAGGTCATGGCCGCATCCATCAGATCTCTGGGCTTTGGAGTTTGCAGCCCAGATAATATCCACAGCAGGGGGAATGATCAACAACTTCATACACTGATGCCCGCACTTCTGTTTATAATTTTATGCTCAAGGTTAATTACGTGTGTCCTTGGCTTTGATCGGATATTAGCACACGAGAACGTTGCCCGGGTCCATGTTGGCGAAGCAAGGATTCTTAGAAATGCCCATGGACTGGAAGCACACTTTCACGCTTAAGCCATGAGCTCTTACGGAGGAAAAACAGCGCAGCCCAGACCAACTTTCTGTGATGATGAGAATGTTCCATATCTGCGCTGCCCAAAAGTGTAACCACGAAGCCTTATGTGGCTACTGAGTGCTTGAAATGTGGCCGGTATGACTGAAGAACTCAACGTTTGGTTTTATTCCATCTAAGTTTGAGTAGTCAGTCACACGTGCCTGGTGGCCACTCTATTCAACAGCACGGGTGAGACAGTAAATAACAGTGTATCCTAATTCCTGAGTAGCTAATTGTGGATGTTAATCTCTGGAAAGAGGTCACCTTGCTCATCATCATTATCATCAGGAATGATTTATTAAGAATATATTAGCACCTGACATGATACAAAGGTGGTGGAGAAGCCGTTCCTTTGATATTCTATCATTGGAGGTTAATTTGGAAAACACCGACTCTTTGGACCAGCGGTAGGGCACGGACCCCCGAATGCTGAGCCTTCAGAAGCTGCTCACTTTGCTTTAAGTCACTCCCGATGTCCAAAGCCATGGCCTGGTGTGTGAGTCACCGTCAGTTTGTCTGGGATCATCCAGACATCATGGACTATCGGGCCACTGACCAACAATCTGCCAAATCCATTGTCTCGGCCGGGCAGGGAACGTGGTCCCAAATCAAAGGTGCTTCGGGATGTCCTTGCAACTGTCCGAGCCCACCCCTTACAGGGTTTGCTTGCCTTTCAAATCCTCCTGGGGGTGGCCTCCTGTCAAATCCTTGGGGAGAGAACAATGGTGCCTGTAAGTCCAACAGCATCTCCCTCGGGCTTGGAGAAACCCAGCGGAGTGCGAGGAAAATCAGCACCTCCCTGGAAACAAAACCCCGTGTTTGACCGCTGCCCCGCGCTGACACTGGGAGTCCAGCCCTCGGCTGCGACGAGGCTGCCGCACCGCACAGGAAGGTGGGGTTTGTCAGAAAGGAGCTTTTCTTCCCAGAAGCTTTATGCTAAGAGACAGAGCCGAAGCCTTCCCCAAAGGAGTGAGACTGTTTCTGAAGCTAACTATAGCCTATTTTGCAAAGGCCAGCGCACCCCAGAAATGCACGGGCACGCGAGCATGAGTACCTTTTCCAGGTCTCCCGAGGTCAGCTGCAGGCTGAAAGGCATCGACGGGCGCGGGGTCCCACGGGAAATGCATTTTCAGGTTTCCTTTTGCCAAAGATTACACGTGCTTACTAATAAATCCCTAGGGAGAAAAAAGGTTAGTGTTTCTATTACCAAAAGAATAACTATCCGGCAGAGTAAAAATGGTAATTTCTCCATTAGCTAAAAGGATAATAGCTATTATTTTAAAGTTAAAGTATTTATTATTAAAGAGTGGCGCCAGGTTCGCGTGTTTTCATTTTTATGATTGCTTCCTGTAATACGAAGTGTATTGTTTTTGTGCTAAATAGTCAACAGAAGAAAATGCCATCGCAATTTTCCAATTTCAAAAGAACTTCACAGACGAACTTGAAAAAATGAAATCATTTAATTTTTTCTTTTTTTTTTTTCTCTATTAGATGACTTGGAAATCTCTGGAGACCACAGCTTTAACACCGGATTTGGGAAATGCAGACTTGCTTCCTATCAGCGCCTGTCCTTCTCCACGGTCAGGCTCCTGGCTTCAGGGTTCTATCTGCTTCTCAAGGAGCTCAGCTCTCCCCGGCACTGGTAATAGGGAATAGAGCCTTTTTTTTTTCTTTCTCAGGGTTTATTTGGTCACCAGGCCTGTGGCACAGCAGGTGGTCAGGGGTTGGGGGCAGGGCAGTCCACCTAGCCTAGCCTAGCCTAGCCGGAGCCTCTGAACTTGAGAAAAGAAATCCTTCCGAGGTGGTGGGGACCACAGCCCTGAATTCTGCTGGGGAGGCTCACGCTTCGACCTGAGCACAGAACACCCTGGGGAGAAGCGCCTCTTTGCTGGCTATCAATATATATATATATATATATATATTTTTTTTTTTCCTTTTGCAGAATGAAAATAGAACGGAGATGCCAGGGAGATCTGGGTCCTTATCATACCCAACTCTCTCTAACTCTGTACGATTTGGGTTAATTATAGAATTCTTGCTGCCTAAAACTTAAAGATACATCACTGATATTTTTGCTAAATGTTGACTGCAGCGAATAGCTAAGATGTGGCATATTGATTTCTTGTTGTGAAGTGAGCTGTTCAAGCTCCATTTAAGATTTTCATCTTGCATGTAGCCCTGAGCACATCATAGCACCATAAATTAGTTAAATTGCACATTTATCACAAATGTTATTTTAAGATACTGTGTAAATGCGATGGCTGGAAGATATACAGTAGGGCCGCAACAAGCCCGGGCTTGGGCGGGGTGAGGTCGGGGTCACCTACATACCTGTGATTAAAACCGCCCTCACTGGCACCGTCCCTCCTCCTCCCACGGCCCATTTAGAGACCTGACCGGGAGGCCCCAGCCGTGCCCGCGCTGGCACCCTCTATCCGCGCCAGCCGGAGACCCAGCGCACAGCCACCTCAGGTTCGGAACGCCGCCTTACATCTGGCCGTTGTGTCCCCGGAAAACCAGAGGCATCCTGGGCTGGGAATGGAAGGCTTCTCCGGGCGGTGGCCAGGAGGGGGTTGTGACCTCCGGAGCAAATTGGCCTTGCCTTTCCGAGGCCATCGGAGACTAACACTGGCCCTAGCCAGCTCCCACCCCCACCCCGTCCCAGGATGCGTGGCTCGGGGGGTGGGGGGTGTGAACAGTCACTTTGCCAATCGCAATCCTGAGTAGAGCCCTGAACTCCCCAGTTAACTGCGTTTCCTCCGGCGGTAACATTAATTTCTGGGCCCCGCTCCTATGAGCGCCCCTTTCCTGGCTCTGAGCCCCAGGTGCCAAATGGGTGATATCACCTGGTACCCACCTTGGCTCTAAACCCTCACTCCCACGCCCAAAGTGAAAAGTCCTGAAGATAATCCCACGGTGGGGTGAAGAGAAGATGGGCAGAATGTCAGGTTCTTCTCCCAAACTGTTAAGGTGGGGGGCGGGGGGGAGGGGGCACCCTCACTTGCACAAACCCCATCTCCCTTCAAGCCACATGGACCCTGGTGGTGATGGAAGTGTTGTCAGTGTAATCTGTTAGACGCAGGACTTTGGATTCTAATAAACCGATGCTATATTTAACCTGTGAAAAATTCAAGAGTGGAAATCTGGGCTCCAGGATGTGAAGATGTGGAAGGCACGGGAGGGAGGGTGCTGTCCCCTGAGCCAGGTTCTGGGGGGGGGGGCGGGGGGCCCCCAGAGACGGGCATTGTGCCCCACACGCCTCCCAGGTAAAGGCCCACGGGGCGCACAACTACTCCAGAAGGGATGAGGGCAGGCCAAGGAGGAGGTGGGGAGGGAGCCGGGCCCGCCACCCAGAAGGGAAAGCCCTCTGTGCCCCGCCCGCAGGCACAGCCCAATTGTGTGGCGAGCACAGCCAGAAAGACACTCCCTATTTGCCAAAAACCCGTCTGCAACTCCAGTGAGGTTCTCTCTAAAAACCCGGAGAGACATGGGCTGCCGAGAGAAAGTAGATCAGACAGAAATTTTGGACTCCTCTTGACAAAAGGGGTGGGGATGAACAGGAAAACGACGGAGGCGTGTTGCCGAACATCTCTGAAAGGGTTTCATTTAAATTTTTAATAAAAGAGTATTTCTTTTAAGTTGAGGTGTTTTATGCATTACATGGATGTAACACATCTCTCATTTGTATAATTCTAGGTTAGGAGCTCCGATTCTGCATAACTACAAGAGTAGTTTGAATGTAGTAATAAAGGTATTTTACAATTTTACATGATGTTCCCAGCGTTTTGTTGGCATGATTTGCCAGGGCTAATAAAAGCTGGTGACTATCATATAAATGCTCTCCCCACTCCTCCCGTGTACGGGTTCGGTCGCCGCCCCCCCCCTCCTCGCCGCCACCCTGCACACCTCCTTATCTGTGGCTGCGACTCGAAAATCCCGAATCAACAGGAAGGAACCGCCCCGCGCTGAGTCTTGCAAAGACCTTCCTTCCCCCACCTGCCTCCTGCAGGGCTCGGGGCCCTGACTCCTCACTGTCCAGAGGGGAGACCAAACCCCCGGCCCCCACGCGGACCACCAGGTGTCGACCTGGAGCCCCTCCACCGCTCTGTTGGCGGATCGCTTTCGCAGAGAGAAGCTAACCTCATGTGAAATGTCTTCCTTTCTTTAACATTTTATTCTCGGGGAGAATTCTGTCCACGCAGCCTCTGAGAGAGGGCTCCCTGCTCTCCAAACGCCAAAGTTCACTAAAACTCCCGTGATTTACGGGCAGCTTCCGACTGCCAGCACCTGGCAGACACAGCAACCAACTCAGTCATAAACAGATCGCATACAATTTAATTTTAATGTGCTCGTTAGTCGTAGCACATTTCAGACATAATTGTGAACGCAACACAAAATTATAGCAAAAAGACAATTTTAATGCTGCCGTAGAAAAAAGGGTTATAGGAAGAGTCACATAATGGTGGTTCATTGTCAACAACAAAACAGGGCACAGAGTGTGTTACAGTGTCTGTGCTGTTTACATGCCAATATTTTATACATAGGTTCTCATATGGTGTCAGCTGTCAGTTACTTCTGCAAATTAACTGCCAAAAATGGAGAACAGAATCACTTGGAGAGCCGGTAACCACGGGTTACCTTTCATAAGCCTAAAGATAAAGCTGCAGTGTGGGATCTTGGGAGAATAATTAGGAAGAACAAAACAGAAAGTTACCAATCGAAATAAAAAGGCATCCTACAACATGAAATAGCAACCAAGAGGGCTGGTAAGTAAGTGAAAGAGGTTGTATCACGGAATGCCTCATGACTTTTAAGCAAAGTATTACAGTACAAACATTTTAAAGGCTTTATCAATGCTTAGGAAATACAGTACAAGTTCTTCTTCTTCTTTTTTTTTTTTCTCCTTTTCAAATAGACTTAACCCTTTGAGCACTGAGTTTATTTTGAGCGTTCTTTGATTTCTAATAAATACCTTTAAAAATCATGTGCAAAATATTTATGATGCCTGCCATGGACGTATTTCCTGGCCTCGTTTATTCAGACTGCTCAAAACAAATGATAACATGATGCTAATAAATATGTATAATTTAAACATGAACCTCTATCAATATAGATGTACTGTATAGGAAAACAAACAATCATACTTTGCTTTCAGATAATGTTTCTGTATACTTTATAAATGCTATCTGTGGTATCTTCTGTATAATTTACAATGTTTGCATGTAAAAAAAAAAAAAACAAAACAAAACCATAGACCTTAGAAAAAAAAAAAAAAAAAAAGGAAAAGAAATATACACTATACATAGGCACGGCTTATGCCCAGAGCATAGCAGGTACATAAAACACTGTTGCTATAAATGCAGGAAAAAAGGTCATTTTTAACCACAATCACATTTTTTCATAAGAGAGTCTGAAATCTATACAATATATACATCTATGTTTCAATGTGAAAATAATATTCTTTTAAATTTCAAGGCGTGTTATACCCCTGCAGACCTGCATAAATGGAGGTTTATATTATTCATTATAACTAAGCTGGTAAGGAGTTTAAAAAACAGAGCTTCATACATTATTATTATTTTCTTTTCTTTTTTTAACCAAATTAATGCAAAAGTGCTTCAAAGTACTCAGAGGGCTAAAGATGAAAGGGTGAGGAATGCCAGCACACTCGAGCCGCGTGGAAAAAGTGTGCCCGATTTCGTTATAAATGCTTAATTAAACTGTCTGTTAATGCATGCAGCTTGAAGCATCGGGGGGATGCTCACAACTCAATCCCATTTACACAAAGTTCCAAACACTTGCCACTGCGTTTTAACCTTCATATTTTACCAGTAACAACAGCTGATTATGCACCTCTATTAAACACTGTACAGTTATACAAAACAGTCCTGCCCAGAGTGATTTCTTTGCACTTAAAATAAGAGCATGTGCCAAGAACAAGACAGAGGGGCCTTAAGGTGCCTGCAACAGTTTCCCTCAAAGCAAATTACAGTCATTTTAATCAAAAGCAAACGCTACTGCTTCTCTAACTCAGAGACGTACAGAAGGTGGTCTTCTGGGGATTTCCCGTGTGTTTTGCTAAGGTGAAGCTTAACCGCATGCTTGCTCGCAAAGGTCCGATTGCAAAGTTTGCACTGGTAGGAGGTCCCCAGGTCCTCCTCCGGGGAGGACGTCGCCAGTTTTTCTGAGGGCGACTTGGTTTGTGCTATTTGATTGTTAATCTGTTCGGTGGACAGTTTGGACAAGTCCCGGAGCCGGAAGCCCAGGTGTGACTCCAGGTGACTGATGTACGTGGAGGGAGTCCTGATTTGTGACGCGCAGTCATTACAAAAGAACACGGGGTGGCCGGTGTCCAAGTTTTTGAGGAACTTTGTTCCACCTGTCCTTCGAAGCTGGTATTTCACGTTGGCCAGCCAGTGGCTGATGGTGGTCATGGAGAGCCCGGTGAACCTCGAGATGTGCATGCGTTCCTGGGGGCTCAGGTCGGACATGATGTACTTCCCCTCGGAGGTCTGCCGGAGGCTGGCGGCAAACTGGGCCTGGAGGATGAGCAGGTGCTGGGGGTTCCAGTTTGACTGGCGGCCCTTCCTCTTCTGCGCGGGCGTCGCCTCCTCGGCCTCCTCCAGAGTGGCCCCGTCAATGTCAGACTTCTCGGAGATGCTGGAAGGAGTGGAGGACTTTGACGTGTGGCTCTCTGTCAAGTTCTTCAGCATATCGGATATATCTGACAAGGCATTCTCGCGGAGCGGCGAGTTTGACATGAATGATACGACGGCAGATGTCTTTGCCGTTGTCACCGTGGATGAGGAGGTTGCCGGGGATGTGGACGTGGGTGACAAAAGCACTGAACCCAAAGAGCAGCCCTTGTCACTCTTCCCTTTTGTCAAGTCTATGGGCTGGTCGTTGTTGACGTGGTAGAAATAGCGGTCGAGGTGGTCCGCCTTCTTGGACTGCAGGGGCGGCGGCGTGGCCACGGCCGCCTTCTCGGCCAGGCTGTTGCTCATCTTGAAAAGCATGCTCATGGGGTCGAGGGCGGGCAGGGAGGGCTTGGCAGCCTTGCCCAGGTGGATGTTCATGACCGACTGGAGGGCACTCAGCGGGTTCACGAAAGGCTGTTCGGGCGGGTGGTCGGTGATGATGGCCGTGCTGCTGCTCAGGCCGCTGCTCATGGGTTTCGCCAGCTCCTTGCCGTTCTCCACCGGCTCTGCCGGGGGGCTCTCCTCCTTGCAGCCGTCCCGCTGGGGGCTGGGGCTGCCCTCCTGGCTTTTGAAGCCCCCGTCGCTGCTGGACGCCTCCATCTTGATGGGCTCGCTGATTTCGCTGCTGCACGGGGACGGGGTGGCCCGCTTGGGCGGAGACAGCTTGCCCTCCGGCTCCTTCGTCTTCTCCTCCGCTTTGGCAACCTTCTCGGTGACTTTCTTCACCAGTTCCTCCATGGCGTGAAAGTTCGTCTTGGGCATGGGCGAGGTCTGGCTGCTGGGGGGAGAGACCAGGGTCTGGGTTTTCGTGGGAGACACGATCTCGCTGTTGCCGAACATGGGTTTCAGGGGCGCGCTCTTCCCCGACGAGCCCAGGGACAGCTTCATCATGTTGGGGAGCTGGTAGGCGGCGTGGATGCTGGGGTAGCCCCCCCAGCTGGGCGTGCCGTTCTGCGCCTTGTTGATCGCCGACGTCACGGTGTTCTCCAGGGACTTCAGGATATCCAGGCCCCCCTTGGGGCTCTCCTCTAGGTCGTTTTCAGTCAAATAGTGGTACTTGGAAGAGATGTCGTATTTCTCCTCTTCTTCGCAGGGCTTCTCCTTTTCCTTGGGCTTCTCGTCGGGGACCGCCTTGTCCTTGTCGACCTCCTTCTTGACCTCCACGTTCAGCTTCGGGGAGACGCTGGCGGGGGTGTTGGCGGGGGATGTGAACGTGGTGGCGGCCAGGGGCACGGACTGCACCTTCTCGTCCAGCAGGGTCGTGATGGTGGGCGTGACGGGCGTCTCCATGATGGGCTTGCCCTTCTTCATGGCCGAGTTCGTGACCTTGATGAAGTGGCCGGTGACCATCATGTGGGCGGTGAGCTCCTGCAGGGTATCGTGGGAGCTGCCGCACTCCATGCACTTCAGGATCTGGGACTTCCGGGCTTCAAAGTGCCACGCGTAGCTGGCCCCGTTCTGGTGGCCGTACCGGTTATTTGGCGTGATGTAGGGGTTGGAGTTCTTCTGAAGCACGTCGTTGGTGTCGGGCATCACAGCCTTGGGGGTCCCGCCCGTGGAATCCGGGGAGCTGGGGAGCTCCAGCTCCAGCGAAGCTTTCTTCCGGGCGGCAGGGATGATTTT